>NW_027210616.1:5627500-5992402 GCF_029030835.1 Brachyistius frenatus
ACACTTTGAAGACATCAACATTCAAAAAGTAAAAACACGGGCACGTGGCGATCGTAACCACGGGACGGTTTACGGTCACCTGAGCTGGCCGTGACTATAAGATCTACCAAATAGGAACGATTTAACCCGGAGCTTTAAAGTAGACAGTTTTTCTGCATCCTGAACTAAATTTGGGAGTTGGTTCCACCGGAGAGGGACCATAAAGCTAAAGTCTCAGCCTCCCATTGTACTTTTGTAAATTCTAGGAACCGCAAGTAAGCCTGCACTCTGACGGCAAAGTGCTCTATAGGGTAGAAGGATACTATGAGGTCTTTAAGATATGAGGGAGCTTGGTCTGTAAGGGCCTTGAATGTCAAGAGAAGGAATTACAATTTTATTCAGGTCATGTGTTTTATATTGGACTTAAACAATAATAAAATAAACTTTTCTCGTCTTAAGTGAGCTACTTTACCGATGTACTTACAGGAAGTAAGGCAGGAGGCTGGGGTGGTAAGGCGAAGGGGGCAGCTGTTGCGAGCGGTACCGTCGCCCCGGGAGACGTCGAGGAATGAAGTTCGGATAGGACTTGGGGAGACGATTGACGACACGTACACGTTTACATCATTTACATGGTTTCCAGCTCTCATTTTTCACAGCACTCCGAAGATGAGAATATATAGATTTGATCGGTTCACTGTAAACGCTCACCACTCCAAAGAACTCCTGTGGCAGAGGGTCATGGGAGAGGAAGTGGAGCTGCGTCGAGTGTGGGGTGAGGGCAGGGTGGGTGGCGGGAGGGTAGTGGAGCCCGGCACCCAAAGACAGGTGCTCTCCAAGCAGCTCCACATCGTTCTCTATCCTCTGCAATGGCTGAGAGGGCGAAGGAGAATGATGTGGAAAACCATGACAAGATGAGGGAGGCGCCATACGCGCGTTACTGTCCGAGATTGTTTCACGTGATAACACCAGCAGGGGCGATTCAACCACTCGGTAATATTACACGCGTATATTTAAGAAAGAAAGCACACATAAACGATCAATAAATGCTTAAAAAGAATCCCGTGAAGTGCTTAAAAATACCGTGATGTGATTGAAAGCAAAATGAAATGATTTCATTCTCCCAGCAATTGCTTTGTATTCAGTTTGTGCTTCAATAAGCACTGAGGATTAATCAATATCAAAGTCACACTAAAGTCCAATGTGGACAGAAGAGCTGTCGTATTACGCTTCCACAAGGGTAATATTTAATCTCAAATAACATGAACCTATTCGATCAGAATCTTCTTTTGCCTTTGTTAAGTTTCATAGTATTGTTTCAATATTAGTGATGCACAACACTGACATTCTCAGTACCTTTAAACCAACGACAGATATTTTCTTTTAAATGCAAAACCAAAATTGCAAAATCATTGCAAATCAAATAAACCAATATTTTATTGCAAATAGACAAATTGAAATGCCCAAATTCTTTGAAATTTTACATTGACGAACATTATTAAAAAAATGTTGCACTGTTTTTCCCAGTCTTTCAGAGTGATGAACCGCTCCCCATCTTCACTGGAGAGACTCGGACTATCTGAAATTTTCTTTTTATACCCAAACAGTTGCTGATCTGTTGCCAGGTAACCTAATTGGTTGCGAGATGTTTGACCAGGTGTTTCTTTTCTTTTTTTTTATCTTTACACTTTTCCAGTCTTTTGTTGCCCCTGTCCCAAATTTTCTGAGACGCGTTTCGGCCATTAAATTCAAAATAAGCACATATTTTTCATAAAACAATAACATTTCTCATTTGACATGTGTTCTTTGGTCTATTTGCAATTAAATATGGGTTGATGTGATTTGCAAATCATTGCATTCTGTTTTTATTTACAATTTACACAGTTTCCCAACTTTTTGGGAAACGGGGTTATAAACCGTTTCTACGTGCGAGCAAACACCAACTGACTTACTCAAATGTTTAAAACATGAATCATCTTTTCTGCTGCAACACTGTACAACACTTTACTGCTGCATTTTCTATGTGGCAGGAGGAACAATGAAACTTTCCCTGAAAGATGCCGACTGTCACACTGACTTCTCAAGAGAGAACTTTATATAAAATGTCAAACAGGGGACACATTGTTGTTTTTTTAAGAGACACGTTGATATGAGGAGATAAACAGGACACTCTAATCTTGTCAATTCAGATTTAAACCCAAATACCAGAATTTATAACATTCACAACAGCTTTCGTTTGAAACAACGTACAACTTCCTACTCACCGATCGGGCCTGCTGCGCCGGATAGGGTCCAAACTGTCCGGGCTGCGGCAAATGGGGTGGATGGTGGGAGAGGTGCGTGGGGGGGTGGGTGAGGTGAGGAGGGGGGAGCAGGAAGGCCGGGTCGCTGGACAGCAGTGACGGGAATGGGTAGGGCATGGGTAAGTGCTGCACAGAACAAGTCTGAAGGACCTAACAGAGACACAAAGAAACAGTCAAATTAAATTCAGAGAGGCACACTGGAGAAAGGATTTTGAAATGTGTTAAATAAAACAATTGTGCTACGGGGAAACATGCATCTCTCAAAAGAAACACAAACACACTCACAGGAGGAGGGACGCTGCAAACGGGATAGTGCTGTCCACTGAAGACCACCGAGCATGCTGGGATCTGCTGTGGGGCAGAGCGAGGCGGCAGGCCCGGTGGCGCCCCCGGAGGAGACACAGGGTATGATACCGGAGCTGAACCCTGAATATGGAGATCACATGAGGGGGGGGACAAGTCGAGTGACAAGACTTTATCCACAACTGTTTATCCAATTGTGAAAACCGTAGGTATCACTGCTGACACCACAGATGTATATGTGGTGTTGAGCACAGCTCGGCAGGGTTTTCCGAACAGAGGCATGTTCTGAGATACAAGACTTACAATTTTTATGAACAGACAAAGTGGTAACGCGAATGAGAGGATGTCTTGCAGTTAAAGTAGTGCCTTTTTTCTTTTTTTTTAAAAGCTTGCATTAATTTGTGGATATGAATTCTGATGCAAACTTGGTTGAATTATAATGTACATTTAAGTGGCATTTAATTGATTAAGGTCCAACACCTACACACTTGTTTGCCTGCAAAGGACCTGCAGATTAAAATTAGCTCTGACATTTTATCTACTCACCTGTTAATATCAAATCCAATTATTGGAGTAATGTGTTTCTCTCCATTTCTAGAGAGGAGTTAAACTTACATACCTTGAGATCACCATTACTAACAGCCATAAACTATTTGTAAAATAGTTGTTTCAAATGTGCTTTAAAATGCACTTGGATTAAAAAAAAAAAAAAATTGATTAATCACACAAAGGTAAAGTTTTCATTTTGCCAATAATCTTTTCTCCATTCCAGCCAACTAAATCTTTCCCCACTGGGGAAAAAAAAAAAAAAAAAAAAGCACACAAGTCAGACGTGCCAACAGACAGGCTTTCCTTTACCAACTGAAACTTTCACCTGCATGAATTAGTTTTTCTTGATAAATATCAGAAAATTCTGTTGCTGCTTTCGAGATCTAAACAGACCTCAGCAATTCATCAAAAGAAGATCACATTAGACTTTGGTCAACATCTTCAGCTGCAAATAAATGAATATACCCACGAGTAGCTGGTTTGAATTTTCACAGTGTCTTGTTTTAAGAACATACATCTTAAAAAGTGTTATTTATGCTGTGTCGAGCAAAAAGATGCCCTACTTTGAGAATCACAACAGCTAGTCAGGCTTTCTCATTTCAGTCCTTTCTCTACTGCTGTACTATGTTTTTCCTCTGATACACACCACCAACACGGCATCATTATCCACTCTGAACCCACCTGCTCATGGAGGTCCAGCAGCACGCTGCTCTGTTGCTGGGACGGGTGGGGGTGCTGCGGATGGGCGGCAGGGTGCAGCAGCCTGGGAGACAGGTTAGGTGACTGGTGTAGAGGCCTCGGGGAGGGGTTTGGGGGATGGTAACCCGGGCGTTCTTCGGGTCCGGGCCCCGGCCCTCGAGGAGGTTGCTGGCTGTAGGGTGGGTAACCCTGAGGAGGAGCTGGGTGTCGGTAGTTTTCATCCTGATGGCCCGGTGACGGGCCGTGGTGGGAGTGCAGGTGCTGGTGGTGGTGATGATGGTGGGCATTGGGGTGGTGATGGTGGTGGTGATTGTTGTTGCTGTTGTAGTGGTGGTGGTTGTTGTGGGCATTGTGGTGATGGTGGCGGGTCAGACGGTCTCTGCGGCCACGCTGACGTCTCATCGGAGGGCTGAGGTGGAAGAAAGAAGGGGAAAAACTAAAGAGGCGGCAGGAGGTCGACCCTCAGTTTACCACCAGAGGAACTGATCTAACTTTCTAAGGTTTTCTACTTGGATTATGGAGCAGGCATCAAGACTTTTTGAGGTATGTTGTCATTTGCATCATTAATATAGTGGAGTTCCCATGAACCCCTGACTAAAACTTAAGTGCTGACAAAAAAGCAGGAAGAAACTTCAGCTTCAACAGTGTATTAAAACCACTAAATGGAAAGATTATTGAGATTTTTGGAATTGATCTTTAATTCAAGTATTTAAATGAATTCTAATAGTCCTGATAAAAGGTAACCTCATCACACGCCTTAACCTGTGGAAATTCACAAATCTTTGCAGACTGACATGCGTCACCTCATATTACTGTGCAAACTGCAATGTTTTTCATACTTTCAAACAAATTAAGCAATTTCAAGATACAAAATGTGTAATCTTGTAATTATTATTCAATATTTTTAAGCTGACTAATTACTTGAAATGTATTTGTGTCACACACATACCTGCGACGGTTTCGGACAGGTGTATGGCATCTCTCCGGCATGTAGTGGGGGTGTGGTCTGCGACTGGGAGGCAGCTCCCAAGGGCGAATGGGAGAGGAGGGAGTCGAGGGAGGGGCGGAGCTTAGATCTAATATGGACTGCTGGGAGAGACGCTGCCTTTTCGGGCTTGGACTGTCTTCTATCTGCACACGAGGTGGAGGAGGTGAGGAAACCATGGCGATGGTCGTTCAGGAAAAAAAAAACCACAAAGACAGACAGACAAAAGGGGAGAATGAATGAGAGAGCAAAAACAATTAAATATAAATTCCATTTAAGCCAGGAGCAGAGGAGAGGCAACAGGCAGAGGTCATGTTTCATACTTACTTTGTCCCGATCTTCGCTGCACACATTATCTGGATGAAAATGTAGCAAACCTCCTGCAGGCCAGAGAGAGGGGGAAAAAACATAATCAGATAAAATAGGGCTGAGAAAAATATCAACATCACAAGACACATACACTGGCTAAGCCAACAAAACACACACAAAACACACACGGGCAGCTCGCTGCCTTTGCTTTTATTTTCCCTTTCAAGACCACACTGGATGCCAAAACAAAAAAAGATGCTATCTTAATGCAGCCTGGCTGCATTTGCTTGAACAGTTCTATAGACACCACAACAGTCCAACAGTGAGAACAAAAACATGCCTCCGACATATTGTTAAACAAACAGATACAGTCCTGCGTTCTCCGCATAGGTTTTCTCTTCCAAACTGGCTTTTAAATGTCCTGCTTTAAACAAGACGACAAGAAAGGAACTCATCTCTGGAAGATGTCACACTGAGCTCATCCTCTGTGGCTCTCGCAAACAAATCACTCCTTCTGATCTGCCATGAAAAGCCCATTTCCGGCACACAGACGCCCACAATCGAGCATGTGCAGAACACCAAAGCATCTGATTCGCTTTGCACATGTAAAATCTTTTTGAAGAAGGATAACTACTTTTGTCTCCAGTCATCAACTCACTATCACTTTTCTCAAAGTTCACATGGTGTGCTACTATCTAGAGCTGAAACCAAGGACTAAAATCATTATCAAGCAAAACATTGGTGGTTTTAGCTTCGCAAATGTGAAGATTTGCTGCTTTTCCTTGTTTTAGAGGATTGTAAAATGAAAATGTTTTGGTTTTAAACTGCTGGTCAGACACAAGAAGCAACTTCAAGACATCAATTTGTGAACATGTGATGCTTATTTTCACAATTTTCTGGCATTTTATGGTGCAATTATTTCAAACATTAGACACAATAATAAAATACAAAAATAACTGCTCGCTAGAACTATCCCATAAACTTGTGTCACCCAGTAGAGTAATCCCTTTGAAAATAAACTATTACCAGAAACCCCTGACTTCAAATCTCTGTGTTGCCAGTCTTCTGTCATGTTGAAGTGCCCCTGAGCAAGGTAGTCAACCACCATAAGCTCTTTAACTGCAGCTCAGTACTGTGCCTCTTTCTCTTTTTGTGAATTCCTTGTGGTGAAAGAACAAGCGCTCTGAATCTTTTTTTTTTAAGATCAACAGACCATCCCAAAAGAAAGATTCCTTAATGATATGAATGAGATAAGTACATCAAAAAGAATACCAAAAAAAAGAGAGAAAAATAACCTCTAAATAAAGCACATAATCTCAGAAAAACACAGTACTCTCCATCTGTTTATCTGACAGTCCACATGTGCAGTCTCGATGCAACATGTGCACACAGACATTTCAGCAGCTTAAGAAGGATGTCTTTGAACTCGGCTGACAAGAGTTTTCTTTAAGCAGTCCCCCCAAAAACCTTTAATCACCAAAAAGAGTGGGGGGGGGGAACTCCTCCCCTCATGCCTTTCTGTTTCTTCCTCTCTGCCTTCCTCATCCAAACAGTCCCTTCTGCCTCCTCAGAAACAACAGATCTGACAGCACCCCCTACCCCTTTCTTGTCTTTGCGACGCCACTCCGGAGCCATGTGAAGTCTGCCGACAGTGACAGCTCAAAGGCACCCTGCTAGTGGCTGCAGAGAACTGACTCGCCAACAGTGGGTCCAGCATGTTGGCTTACATCTTTATTCATCTTACCATCCATTTTTCTTTAGACCTCATAAGGTCCCGGGCCTCAGACGCCCATGTGTTTTGTGGATAACTAGGTCTGTTAATGCTGATTCATCCCGGGGGCCATAGGCGAGGGGATGGTGAGCCAGACTGGACGGGTTCTGTTGGCGAGCAGACACGACCTTATTTCCTCAGAGCAAAGCTGCTGGGGAAGACTGACATCATTTCTTTCACGACAATCGAGTCAGGCAAGGTAGTGAACCTAGAGAACCAGCTGTCATCAAGAAGCAATTTGTTCATGCTCTTTAGCCGAATTTAAAAAAAACTCAAACCATTATTTAGAAGGGGAAAAAAGATGTAGAGAAACAATCTATTTACCCACATAATCTGCAGAGATCACATACAATGATTATTAATGAAGATCTGTAAAAAACAAAAAAAATGCTTGCTGTTGAGTTGCAATGCTGGCAGATTGTGGGATGCAACGCTCACTGTTAAAAGCAAAAGTAGGTGACAACTGGGGGAGTAAAACAGAAGGGGAGGGAAGGGGAGGGGGAGGGGGAAGGGGGATGGAAATAAAACAGAGGTAAGACAGCGGGCCACATTTTAACACCCCCAAATCCAACCCTGTCACATAACTGATGCCAGGAGGTGTAATACAGTGACATGTACAAAGACAAACAATGCACTTAAACAGTGTTATATTGCTTACACAAAGAGTACATTCAATAACACACACACACACACACACACAACTAGAAAGGATGAAGCATGTGTATTGTTTAAGTCATCCACACAAACCCTGCTGAAGCCTGTCAACGTGGGAAGCATGCATCTCTGTGTCCCCTCTGTGTGGCTTATTTTGGGTGTTTGGCAACTGTGCTGCTATTACAACAGAGGCCCATTAAAAACCTGCTTTCATTCATTCACAGCACTTTCTTGTTGCCTTTGAAGGAACTCCAGACTGGTATTAAAAGAAGGTTTCTCCAGTCAAGTTTTTAACGGTCAGCAATCAAAAGCTGCTGAAAGACTAGTGTCAATAGTTCCTGTGCTGTCTCACACTCAATTTTCTTCTTGGTCAATTTAATTTATTTCTTCTTATTTCGTCAAGGTGTTTTTTTCATTTGTCGTCTTTGTGAGTTTAGGTTGAAAAGGGAACCACTGAAGCCGTTAGGAGGAAAAGCCAATTGAATAAATATTAAATAGATACTGGACAATAAGAATATATTTGACTTGAGAAAGTGAAGAAACCAACAACATGCCAACACAAGTTAATTTCTTTGCCTTTTAAAAGAGAGTAACATCAATCTTCACTCCACTCGACCCTGAACCACTAAAGAAGAAAACTAATCTGGGACAGTATAGAGCTTTACAAAGGCTGAAAAGTAAGTTAAATAGCATTAAGGCTTACGGATGAATGGGCTGACTGTGAACTACAAGGAAAACTACAATGCCGGCCTGAAGCACAACAGTTAGCAACCTAAAACATAAAGATAAAATTGCTGTAGAGAAAGGGATTTCATATTAAACAATTCCCAGGCTTGTTTCAAGGATCCAAACTGTTTTTTAATCAGACTCCTCTTGTACATATGTCTTGTACAGACAGTAGACGAGTGTGTGGGATGTCTAAACCACTGAGCAAATCCATCTGTCTCTAATCTGATAAATCAAAACGCACTGCTCAACAATATTAAGAGTTTGAATCTACGAAATTTCCACTTTCCAACAAATAGATTCATTTTATCCACCATCTAATTTAGTTCTAAATAAATCTGTGTTTAACTGCGATTATAATTTAAGTTAAATCACTAATAACCTGTGGTCTTAGTTTCTGCACTGCGTCCACGGGTGTAACATAATGTGACCTGCTGGGCTTCAGCACACCCATGCTTGGACTTCCTCGAAGAAAAATCTGCAGTGCTAAATTCCTTCCGCGAGTCAGGATAAATTTTCACTCCGA
Organism: Brachyistius frenatus; assembly: GCF_029030835.1. NCBI lineage: Eukaryota > Metazoa > Chordata > Actinopteri > Embiotocidae > Brachyistius > Brachyistius frenatus. Next base: position 5,636,302 of record NW_027210616.1, read on the forward strand.
GAATAAAGACAAGCAGTGACATACAAGACAAAGTTCATCAACCTGCTTTGGCCTATTTACGCGACTCAATGGTAGTTAAACCTTTAAAGCTCCAATGCAGCCCATTTCACAATATACAGCTGGCCTGTCAAGCAACAGCTGTCAGTGAAAGCACCAAGCCTTTTAGTTGAATGTCTCAAAGCCTGATAAGCTGCTCTGGTCTGCCTGCATCCCTCAGGGGGTGCATCCTGTGTGAATGTGTGTAAAGATGCATCTAGCCAGGCTGCAGGCCCTGTTTACTTAAACCTGCTTACCGGCCCCGGGGTGCCTGTGAGCTCCGTGCGAAGAGTGGCGCTGCGCCCCCGCGGACAGGTAGCTCCCCTGGGTGTGTTGCTGCTGCTGCTGTTGCTGCTGTTGCTGCTGCTGCTGTTGCTGCTGCTGCTGCTGCTGCTGCTGCTGCTGCTGGCTCTCCGGGTAGCTACGACCTCCGTGGTGCGGCGCCCAGCCGGGGTTGCTCACCCCTCCTCCGGTGGCGTTCATCAAGCTCCCGTTACCGACCGCGTTGCCGCCGCTTCCAATGCCGCCGCTCACGGCGAAATGATAGAAGCCAGACCGAGACCGAGACCGAGTCCTCGGGGGGTCCATGGCTAGTGAGGAGGAGGAGGAGGAGGAGGAGGAGGTGGTGGTGGTGGTGGATAGATATGATGAAGGTATGCTTTGAGAGATGGACGTCCAGGAGCCTCGCTCTTCAGACCGCTTCTCGGCGTCTCTCCAGCCACCGAGTTACCTTCGCCGAGCGGTTCCTGCGAGTGTTTTCTGAGGCATTTAAATCTGTTGTTTGACTACAAGAAGACCTGGAAAGCAGCAAGTTCAGGGAATCACAGCCCTCATGTGTCGCACCGTCTGCACCGACTCCATCCAGTCGCCCCTGAGCTGCGTGTGTGTGTGTGTGTGTGTGTGTGTGGTGGGAGGGGGGGGGGGTCAATTCAACGGAAACAGCTTTTAAAAAAATAATAATAATAATAATTCTAACAAAAATGCACCACTTAGCAACGCAAACAAGTCCTCCAAGCTGCAGTTCAATCAGCAGGAGATACAACAAAAACGAAACGCTCAGTTATCAGCGTCCTCTTCACCACAACAACAGCTGCTTCTTCTCCATTGTCCTCCGGTGAGCTCCGTCGGGCTTTCACAGTCAAATAAAGTGTTGTTGTTTTAAAAAAAAAAAAAGAAAAAAAGGCACCGGTCGGACACGGTCCGCTCCTCTCCGCTGTCGATTCAACAAACGAGCGACTGAAGTTGCCGGACGTCGCTTCTCTTCCTGAAGCCGGCCAAGTTCAACGCTCCCGTCCAACACAAGATGGCTAGCTGTCGAGCGTCTAGCGAACTAAAGCGAACCAGCCGCGCTGATAACTGGCTGCAAAACAAAGTTATCGGCGCAGCTTCCTGGAGAAATTACTGATAAAAAAAAAAAAATAAAAAAAAAAACCCAGGACGGCTCCACCTGCTCCGAGTTGGCTAACTATACCTGCTCGTTCATTAGCATAATTGTGTTGTTGTTGTTTCTCTCTCTCTCTCTCTCCAGCTAGCCGAAGGCTAACAGGAAGCGAGGTCTGGAGGGGAAACGAGTCCGACGGTGCCGACGTTACGAGCTAGCGGACGTCGCGCCGTGTCTTACGTTGCGGGATCGTCGGTTAACGGAGCCGGACGCGGGATTACCGACGACCGCGTGAGGGAGGGGTGCCTTCTCCCTCGAGCGAGGTGGGTGAAAGTCGTCTAATTTAAATCCCCTCTCGCCTTCGCCGTCGGTGTGTTTTCTCCGGTCAGCGGGGAGCGGAGATCAATCAATGGGAGGGTCGCGTCTCCGGCCAGCCGCTGCTAATCGATGACAGAGCGACGTGGAGCTCGTCACAAGGCAATTTCGTGCAAAATCCTTGAGAGCAAATTACGCAAACTCGCCGGGGAGGAGGAGGAGGAGGAGGGGGGGGGGCGTTCAAATGCGTGCAATATATGTTTGCGTACGAGTTATGTAATTAGTGGCAGTGAAGGGCGATATTAAGCAAAGTAGCTTGTTGTCGGAGTTCGACTACTTCTGTCTGCCAAAAACCCCGGCAGCTGCTTTGCTTATTAATAATTCAGCAGCTTCGTAGCAGAAATACTATGAGACGACGCTTTGAAAGCCACTGGCTTCATACGGCTTTTCAAGCTGATGTGCTCTACATACGCAGACACGTAACGATACAATAAGTAAACATATACACCCACATGAGAGTATGTTTTCACGCATCAAACGTCCCACAATAATCTTGTATCTTGGAAACACAGAAATGGGGGAATCGGGAAATTTCGAGTATCTTAATCGAGGAAATGAATTGTTGCTGTAAAACAGTCATTATATTTACAAAGATAACCAACCATTCTCACATCATACAATATAACAGAATTGGAAAAGGCAAGTAAAAAGTGTAAAAAAAAAAAATATATATATATATATATATTCTTAATATGTTTAAAACTGTGCAGGTATCAAATTTGGCCCAGCCAGTATAATGAACATAGTACAGAAGTAAGTTCATACCAGATTAAGATAAGCATCCTTCGACTGTATTGGACAGGATCGTTTTTGTAGTAATTTATGAATTTAATGTTTCCTTTAATTCTATGTGATGATGTCTTTTATCTCGACCCTGAGTTTGTAATGAAGTTTTGAACTAAAATGAATTGACAATAAATGAATTAAAAGACAATACTGATGAACTGCAACCACTATAATGTCTGGATGTATTTCCAAAACTATCAGAATGATATAAAAATACATTTGTGCCTCACTGACTCATCTCAGCTGTTGTTTCCAGTTCTCCCCGGTGAAACCACTGTCACTCCATGACAGCTCCATAACGACTGCTTGCTGTTTAAAGTTTGAGCAAGCACATGTATATCGCAGAGGGGCACTGGTAACTGTGAATGTGGATTGTTATGTGCAGTCATCACATTTCCAGGATGGCTGATGTTTTGTCACTATTGAACTATCGTCTACTGGATTTTAAGATGTGTGGCATTTAGTAGGCCAAATGTTCGGTCTCACAATGTTAATGAAAGTAAAAAATTGATTATCGATGATTCAGATCTGCTCCAAAATTGAATGCGTCCCTCCTTGGCCCATGCTGCATCAATGCACTACGTTTCATGAAAATCAAACTGCTGTTTTTTCCGTAATGCTGCTGACAAACAGACAGACTGCACCGAAAACAACCTCCTTGGTGGAAGTAAACATCACACTTTATCTTCTTCTGTGACGCACTCTTTGCTTTGGAGAAAGAAGGTTTTCACTTCCAATGTCCACGTCACCATGGGGATACAAATCCCCATGTTTAAACGCTTCTCTTTTCTTCCACCTCTGTGCTCTCGCTGCTCTTCTGAAACTTGTCTCGTCCCTCCTCTTCTTCTGTGGAGGAGGTATGGACTGCCTGTGACGGTGGGGGGATTGTCTAAAGGAGTCTGCGGGACAGACTTCATTGTCGGAGTTACCCAGCGACCTCCCCATCAGTCCTCCTTCCCGCATGAACTGGGCCTCTCTCCTCAGTCGCTTAACCTCACGTCTCTCTCTGCGCCTCTCTGGCCACGTCTTCCTCCTGCCAGCTCGGCTACATGCCTCTTGTTTAGTCCTGCTTCTCCGCTGGACTGACTGAGTCTCCTCGCCACTCTCCCTGTTTTTTTCACACAATCGTTCCAAGTCTGAAGGCGTCAGGGATCCAGCACTTGCATGCTCTGAAAACACAGACAACCCAGATAGACAAGACCGACTTAATAATCAGTGTGATCCTGTTTAATAGAATAATAATTCAAAACAGGCTATAGAGCTAATCACTGTTTTACATTAACAAGAAGTTGAATGAAATGTAAAAGTGGCGTCCACTGGGACGAGCGCACAGTTATCAGCCAACTCTGCAGGTCTTCTGAACTCAACAGAGCATTTTAGCATCTTTCATTTTCATTTTCATTTTATGGTGAACATAGTGATATATTTAGTAGCTAAAGAAACATATTTCCTCTTCAACTGGCAGAGAACAAAACAGCTAAAAAAAATTTATTTTTTTTAAATTTAAAAACTGATTGTGCTCACATTTACTGAATGAAATCTAATGTGGCTCTGTGTCTGGAAGATGTCTATCTAATTTTACTGACAGGCTCGCAACAGATTTCTCAAGTCCATGAAGTGTATTGTTAAAGTAAAATAATTTTGTCATGATATATGTATTAAAGGTCACTCTAGAAAGATGGTATTTGATTTTTGTTTAGCTAAGATTAAATCCCAAATACTTTTTTTTTTTTAAACACCAATAAAGCAGAAAGAGCAGAGATAAAATAAATTGTTTTTTTTGCAAAAGTTGACATTGTTGTATGTACAATAAAACATTGTAGAATAAAAAAAAATAGTGGTTCTCAAATGGTCTCACCACCCAAATCCATCCATTATCTATACCCGCTTTATCCTGAACAGAGTCACAGGGGGCTGGAGCCTATTCCAGCTGACTTTGGGTGGAGGCAGGGTACACCCTGGACAGGTCGCCAGTTTATCACAGGGGCAACACACAAAGACCAGTCACACTCTCATTCACACCTAAGGACAATTTGTAGAATCACCAAATAACCTGAGATGCATGTTTTTGGACGGTGCCCGGAGAGAACCCACGCAGGCACAGGGAGAACATGCAAACTCCACACAGAAAGGCCCAGGCCCGGAATCGGACCCGGAACCTTTTCGCTGTGTGGCGGCATTGAAAACCACTACACCACTGTGCCGCCACCACCCAAATCTAATCTGGACAATTTTGTTTTATTGTGGGGCCACTCATATTTATTCCACAAAAAAAGGGCAGTAATATACAATACCTTCATGTGATATTGAAAACATGAAACAAACTTTTTTTTTTTTTTTTTTTTTTTTTTAACCTAGAGCTAAACTACCAATTCAATAAAAAGGCAGATTTATCTTGAATTACAGATGTTGTCAAACAGGTTTAAAATGGTGATGCTCATCAAGTTTGAGGAAACGTAATTGAACTGTGTAAATATTTAATAAAAGGGCAAACTTTTCTTTAACTAAATAAATATCTAATCCTTAACCTGTCTGCAAAAGCTCAACTGAGAGCTACAAGGTGACTGCATTAGTTTTGGTCGTTACTGTCATGACAACGCTGGTGGATGGTGGCTATTGGCTACTGTGTTAGAAACATATGTCCTTGAAAATAATAGTGGGAAAACTACAATTCTGTAGACTTCAAAATACTGAATCTTTTTTTTTTTTTTTTTCATGCACACATTTGTGACCCACTGAAAACAGCCCCGCGACCTACTTTTGGTTCCCGACCCACCGGTTGAAGAAAACTACTATAACATATGCTTTGTCACCTTTGGTTCTTTTCTGCATCCTCATACGATGTTGGAGAATGTCCTCCTTGGTGTCATAGTGTGAAACATAAGGCAGTGACGGAAAAGTGCCACTGATCATTCTCCTCCTCGTGCACTCCTGATGCCAACAGAAAAACACACATGAACTAGAGCTAAGAAGTTAAAGGATGGGTACAAGACAAAGGAAAATAGTGCCATTAAAAAGACACAAGTAATGACAGTGATTGTGGGAGACAGATCAAAGAATGGAAACTTAGGGAGCAAAAGGATTCAGTTAAGTCGGATCCAAAACACAGAGAGAAACAGAGAGAAGAAGAAAACCTGTTGGACAGGAGTGTAAAAACAGCAAAGAGAAATGCGAGGTAAGGAAAAACGAAGAGAAGCGAGAGGAATAAACGATTAAGCGGTAAAAAACAAAGTGAAGGCAGGTAAAGATCAAGACTAGAACGCCAGGAGATAAAAGTAAGGGGAAGCTTCCTTTCAATAACCACTTACAAAGCCATAATGACCCCTTTTAGAGCAGTTGTAACAGTGAGTGTGGTATCTCTTATGTCTGAGGTTATGAACAGTCCGTGGCCTGAGAGGAACCTCTAACCTGATCTGGAAATAAAGGTCAAACAAAGGACATTTTTAAAAACAAAAAACTTAAATGTTTTATTAACACATTACATAAAAACTGATTATGAGCAGTGCCAGCCAGCCATGTGTCTCTACTGTGACTTTTTAATAAAAAGCAGAAAATGCTCAAAATAAATCTTAAATAAATAAGAGTCACCTGCTTCTTGGATAAATTCTCATTTCATTTTGGGCAAAATCATTAAAGCCTCAAATTATATTTATACAGAAAGACCCTTTCATGTTAGGAGGTATTCTGTTGCTTAGAAAAGCAGCTGAGGTGAACAAAGTGCAGTTATGTCCAAACTTCAACTCACAGTTAAGTGGAACTGTCTCCATGTGTCAGGACAGGCCTGAGGAAAACCCAAACAACAGAGGAGAGAATTATTCTTCTGAGCAAAGTACAGAAAAAGCTTTGTGTAACGCCACAGAAGACGAGGAACTATTTGCAGAAATAAAACAACACTTTGTAAAATTGCCCCCACACACTTTAAAGGCAACAAAATCTTTCAACACAGAAATGCTTCCAACGGTTCCTCCAACCCGGCAACTCACTCTCCAACACAAACACTCAAAGGGAACCAGATTTGGGAAATAGCAGACAAGCTCACATCAGAGAGGTGCCCTGTCATCCCACAGCGCTGGCAGTGTTGGTTCCACAAGGAAGGAATTTCACAGGGCCTGAGGCCATGTGAAGGCAGTAAACAGCTCGGGCATGGGCGGCCTGGACAGTCCCTCTGGATGTGGCCCCGGATCCCACAAAGGACACAGGTGGGACATTTCTGCTGACATGGAGACCAGAAAGATTGCTTTTAAAGATGGTATGACGGGTCCTGTCAATCGAACTCTGCAGGCACTCATGGTAATAGGATAAATGAGTGAGTTACTTTACTTTATGGAGGTAGCAGCTTTTGGCAAGGTGTCCCGTCCTGTTGCAGATGCGACAGATCAGAGATCGACCAGGGATGAAGTAGCGGCTGGCCAGAAACGGATCAGCGCCATACTGGATAAAATGAAAGACATGACAGACATTTTTAAAGGCCAATTATGTGAACCCATAATACAGTCTTCAATATCAGACAACCACAATTTTGAATACATTTTCTTTCCTCCTTTTGCTACTGTTTAGTAGTTGCATATTGTCCTGCATTAATGAGATCTCCAGTAGTATTCATGAAAGCTGTTTTAAAAAGTTACCTTGTCTCTCTCTGATACAGCCCAGGTCTCTTTTACTGATTTTACATTCTCCTCTGTTATTTCTGAGACGGAGAGAAAGACCAAGGAGAACATTGTTACACAGACACAAATATATTCGTCAATTAAAGATATAACTGTGAGTTGCTCTGAGGAGGAATAGTTATTGAACTGCAACATAAACTTATATATCATATCAGGAGTTTTTCCAAGCCCAGTAGTCTTTCCCAGTTATTCAGTCTTGTAAAAGCTGGAGCTCTGGGGACTAAAAAATTATGAGGAACACTTGACCTTCCAAAAGCTACTATCACGTATGTAAATAAAACCTAACGCCTCTCTGCTCCAGTGAAGCCCCGAGGTGGCAAGACAAGACAAAGCGGTTGTGCAATGCAGGTCCCTGGTGTGAATATGAGTATCTATCTTCATTAACGTGAAGCGGAGCATTTCCCAAACAACGGACTGCATGCTGAAGCAAACCGATTCTATAATGACTCTGTAATATCTTAAATAAATTGTACTCCCACTGATCTACAGAAATCACTATAACTCACCGTGTCAGTTTACTGTTTTTGCATGAAATGTATTTCTATCTTTGTTTCTCATCATGTCTCTGTATTGTTTCCATCTATCTCCCATGTTGGATGCTGGAACAGCAATTCAAAAAATAACATTCTGAGCTGTAACTCGACAGTCTTGTCTATGAAATATCACAGCTGGTGCATTTACGGTTTTACTCGATGAAAAAAAATAAAGTAGATAATCCTTACTGATGTCCAGAGATTTAGTTTAGTTGATTTAATTTGACTGTTTTGTCCTTGTTGCTCCACTATGCCACTGGCAGCTGTAAATATTGATCACTTATTTAAAACACCTGAGTGCTTGTGTTGAAATCTAATGGAATTAGATGACAGACAGGAACACAATGTTAACCCGGAGGCCGATGAAGTGGAGTCTGACCTTCATCTCCGGAGTCATCCTCAGAGCTGTTCCAGTAGCTCAGGTTCAGCTGGATGCTTGAATCCCCCACCTGCTCCTCTTCATCCAGGATCATCCACTTCTCGGTGGACTCGTCATTGTCCTCCTCCTGCAATTCAGCAGGAGAACCGAGTCTTGCGTCCTGCAGAGCTATCCGAGAGGAGCTGAAGGCCAGGAGGAGCGGAGGCGATCCCTCCCCGCTGAGCCGTGCAGCTCGCCCGCCGCTTCTGCGATGTTCCTGGTGTCTGAACTTAGTTTCACCTTCATCCTCTGAACTGCCGGAGTCCTCGAAAAAGAAGTGGTCGCCTTTCGCGCTTTTCTGACCGTCCTCAACTTCATTGTCCATAGTAAAAGTACAACCCGACGCAGCCTGCGGCTGAACAGCGCCCCCTTCAGGTGCTTGTCTGCACGGCTATCCAGCAGCAGCGACCAATGGCTGATATACGATAACGTTCTGTTAATGAATGGCACCGGGCAGTCTAGGCGTCGAGGTTAAAGGGATTACTTTTAAAAAAAACACGTGAACTTATGGCGTAGTAATGTAAACAATAAAGCTATTTTGACACGTGCTTAAGGCTAACCAGCGCTATGCTAACGTTAACTCGCTCCGTAGTAGCCGAGGTAGTTAGCTTGGTAAACAACAAAGTCAAATAACGTCTATAAATGCAATTTTAAGTTGCTTACCGTTTTAACCCACTATACCTCGGTTGCGATTTTGTGCAATTCGTATTACAAAATGTTCCCTCGATGACGCTAAGACGTTAGTTGTGACTTCCATGCCTGTTTACAAGTCAGAAGCTGAAGCACTCCCAGCCGGCGTTTCCGGAAAATGTTGGACAACCAAAACGTAACTCGGCGTTAACACGCTGTCATTCCGGTGCTGGGGCAGAACTGATAATAAAAGCAGTGCAATTGTAAAATAATTATTAATATACTGGTGATGAAGTAATATTATACTCCTCGTAAATTAATTATTTTATAATAACAAAAAAAAAAAGTATTGTGAATTTCACGGTATTTATTTGTGGTTGTGAAGACAATTTGTGCCAAGCTGTTCCCATAGCAACGACTTCCAACCGGTATGCAAAGTGTTTTGTTTTTGTTTTGTTTTTTTAAAAACTATATTCAAATTAAATTTGGCGTACACAAAATTTCAGTCCGAAACAATGTATTACAAACTGAGCTATTACATTTTGTTAATACATGTCAGTACATTCAGCAGAAAACAGGTTAAATAAATAAAAAGAACAGCAACAACTATAATTGAATATAAGAGGTCTATTCAGGAAGCAGTGTCTGTGTGGGTTTATAAACATCAAAGGCTCTTTTAGTTTTTATTCATTTCAAAGCTTTCTTAAAATGTATTAATTCATTCATGAACAGTGGGTCTGACATGAATAAATCGACATCTGTGAATAAATTGTTTAGCCGTAATGATTAGACTATTAAAGAGCATTTCCCTCTTTCTGTTTTGCAATGTATTTACAAATTTAATCTCAATAAAAAATATTTTGGGTATTTTTTCCTTTTCATCTATCCAATTTTGAAAAGAGTCCCAAAAGGATCCGGTATGATGGCAAGCAAAGAACAAATGTTCAAAAGTTTCAATATCAGAATCACAAAATATAGGCCCTATACAGTTATTTATGTTAAAACATAAATAACTAATATATATATATATATAAATAATATAATATAATATTATATTATATTATATTATATTATATTATATTATATTATATTATATAAATAATATGTTAAATCTTGTCTCAGGAACTCATTAAAAGCATTTATCATTTTAAATTGAGTTTCTTTAGCCTTTGGTGACATGGGTAGAGTGAGATATCAACTGGTATGCAAAGTGACCTAACTTCAGTTGTAAGATTGATGTAGTGGAGAAGAAAATAAAATATTAAACTCTAAAATGTGCATTTTGAAAAAAAAAGGTAAATGCAGGTACTTTATAAACACCTCAACAGCATTATTAACAAGTGTACTAATTAGTCCAAATGTAGCATATTTTGTCCACATTTCACCATTAGACTAATTAAGAAATAGTAACATCATAATGAAAAACACTGATATCATAATAACAACTATGATTGTGCTACCACCTGAATAATTGTGTTTTTTTTTCAGTTGTCATTTTATAGGATAACTTAACAAGTGGCATTATATCTCACATGGTTCTTGTTTTACAGCATTCTATATGTTAAATTGAACTGAAAGATTTTATTCAGTTTGATGTATTTGAAATAAAAACAATATCAGTGAATCACAAGGCATGTTCTCTGTTGTATATTCTGGAAATGCAGGGGTTTTAGCAACCTTTGGGATGTTTACATCCCAGATACATTATAAACTTAGACAAGTTAATGATGGGGTGATTTATTTTTTTTGCCCAATACAACACAACAGGTTATTTTCAACTCAATATGCTATTTTTCCCAGCAAAAATGTTATTCGGGGGGGGGGGGGAACAGCATTTACACATTTGTGTTGTGAAATAAGAAATGGACTATAATTAACTAAATAAATGAATAATAAAACTGATGTGTACATTCTGAGATGAGTGTGAAGTCCTCGGTGTATGGGGAGGCTGTGGGACCTATAAAGTCCTGTCTACAGCCCTTTTTTATATATATATATATATATATATATATATGAACGCATTATAACGCCTTTAGTGCCCTTGCAGCGTGCGCGTGCGTTCAGAGGCTCGCGCTGCTTCCCACCGGTCAGGTTCCTGAACGTGAGGCATAGAGGCAGCTCATCGGCCACCCTGCATCGCCAAATAAACATACCGGACACAATCTCTATATGGGCTCTCTCTCACTCACTTTTTTTTTTTTCTTCCAGCTTTCTGTTTGAAAGAGTTGGCTCCTGAAAAACAACTTTGTATCAACCGACGTCTCCACAAGTTCAATAGACTTCAGACTTCTTTTTATTTTTTTTTTTTTTTTTAGAATAGTCTGTGATGGAAGTACGTTTTGGACAGGCTTCGCTCGCCGTTACGCACAGTAAGTAACACTATTTCTTATTAAATGTATTTATGATGTGCCCCGAGTACGCAGAATAAGTTATAGGCTAAACCTAAACCTAAACCTAAACCTAAACCACCGTGTGTTTTGATTTGCGTGTCTTGTATCGGATCCGCTGCTCAGGGCACGGCGGGGTGAACCAACTTGGTGGTGTCTTCATTAACGGGCGCCCGTTGCCGCAAGTGGTGAGACAGCGCATCGTGGAGCTCTCGCAGCGTGGCGTGCGCCCTTGTGAGATCTCCCGCAGCCTGCGCGTCAGTCACGGCTGTGTCAGCAAAATACTGGCTAGGTAAACAGACTTATCTTATCTTGGTAATATATATATATATATATATATAACATTATTTATTCATTCATAGACGCAGGCTATTCAAACATATTCTGTATACATTTTAAGAATATTATTTCCTGCATGCTAGACTAAGTTTTAGGACTTTATTGTTTGAAGATGAAAACCACATATCTTCAAGTGTTTATAACTCAATTGTAAATTCATACTTAAAAACGGCGCACTTTGTGTAGGCTGCATTATTATTTATTTTTGATGTCTCAATATTTTGTTTGCATGGCCAGTTTAAACTCCTATCTGTTGTTGGACCCCTAATCACCCCCACTATCAATTTCATTATTGCCCCAGGCACCTGTAATAATAATGGGTACCGGCAGAAATGATTCATGGCCTATTGGTTGAAATTACACAAAATTAGCAACAATATTTAACAACTAATTAATAGTTTAATTTTAGTTTCTTTTATGCAAAGATTTTTTTTAAAGTCTGCGGCACTGGCTTCTCAAATGTAAATATTTCATAGATTTGATAGTTTTCTTAAAGTCTACTTCTTTGTGTTTTTCACTGTTCATCACATTTGTGATGACACTTTTAGCTTGTCAATGAATAATGATGATCATTTACCACTGTTTTCTCAAATTTAAAGACTAAAACATCAGTCAGATAAACCAATACCTGAGGTTTCGGGATATTTACTTGATACACAAAGAGATGGAAGCAGTTTGATTAAACATAATAACAAAGGACGGAGGGCCTGTATGTCATTCCCCCTCAATTTATTACAAATCTGACCCTAACAATGTGAAGTTAATCCCTGCAGTTGCCCACTGGGCCTGGTTGGTGATGCAGCCTCGTCCTTAAGTAAATCTCAACCCTCCTGATGTCATCACGTTTCATCCAGGTACAATGAGACAGGGAGCGTCAGACCAGGACTAATTGGTGGGTCGAAGCCCAAAGTGGCCACTCCCAGAGTCGTGGAAAGGATCCTGCATTTGAAACACAACAACCCCACAATGTTTGCCTGGGAGATCCGAGACAGGCTGGTGCTGGAGCAAGAGTGTGACCACAACAGTGTGCCCAGCATCAGCTCCATCAACAGGTAAAGATGACTTCATACGTATGTGAACCTGACGACACGTATCTTTAAAATGAGTTCTGAGTGAATTTTCTCTGTCTTCACAGGATCATCCGGAACAAAGTCCAGTCTGAGTCTTGTGACGTTTGTAAGTTCTTTCTTTCCATTCTCCTCCATCTTTATCTACATGAGCTCTACGAATGCTTCATGCCACTGACCTGTGCCCCTGCAGTGTCATCTGTATCACCTGTTGCCATTGGAACAGCCTGTTTCTCTGATACCAGCTTTTCAATCAGTGGGATTCTGGGAATCAGAAAATACAGCAGAAAACATACAGAAGGTAATATAATCTGTAAGTAAGATCAGAATTTGTGTGAAAGTATAGGATACACTTTGTTTGTCACTTAAAATATTTTTTCTAGTCAAAGTGCACCTTAACTGCAACTGCCACTTTAAAATCTGGACAACAAACAACGATATTGTCCTGCAATATCTCATGTAAAAGTTGAGCAAATATGCTTGACAAATGGACACATTTTATAATTCATTCGGTCACTTTTCTTGTTTTTTTACTCAAATTACATGTAGTACATGAAATTAGCCTGTATGGCATCCAAATCTAATTTGAGACCCTTCACAATGACGTGTGATGTTTGTTCTTTCATTTGAAAAAAAAAATTGCAATCTTTCCATGTGGTTGTATCTGTATCGGAAAACCTTCAGGTGAAGTCATTGACTCTGAAATCATGTTTTTTCTGTTTCATTTTTTTCAGGAAGTTTTTTTAGAAATGAGTGTCTTAAAGCAGAAGAAAATCATCTAGTTCACAACAAGAAATTGCACTTTTGCAAGACCATTTCTGAAATAAAAAATTTAAAAAAATTACTTTCTTCATCGGCAATTTCTATTCCTGTAAAATTCCTGTCAGATTTCACATTAGAGGAAACATTTTGTGAAGATGTTTGAATTCACAGAGGAGACACAGAGATTACCATGGATTCTCTGCTGTTTTAGACCCCACAACAGACTGATGTGTAAAGCTGGTGGTCCTGTGTTAATATTAGTCTGACTGAAACATCCTCCGCAGCAGGAGACCCACCTCACCCTCCCCCCAGGCTTCTGTCCTCCCAGCCAGCAGGCTCTCTGCTCCTCCCTGCCTCTCCATCGCCTCCGCTGCTCATTACAGGCCTGCTTACACCTCCACTCCTCCATCACTGCAAGCATTAGAAGAGGAGATTGCATAGATAAATATGCCTTGTTACCCCTAGAAACACACACATGAATGCTTTTCATCATTCTATTAATTAGAACAAGTGAAGATAGAAACAGAGGTAGGAAGGGAAATGAAAGTGAACCTGGACTGAAGGCCTTTTGTCTTCCAGGTGGGAACGTCTCCTGCAGTGTGGACCACGACCACCCATGTTCCTGTTATGACACCTGGGGACGGTGTGACCCCTGCATGACCTCTGTTTCCAGCCTGACCTTTCACCCCAGCCTATCAGCACATCATAACCCCGACCTGTTAGGTTAGTGTAAATCAAAAAACATCACTTGTCTCTCTTATGATTACAGCTTTAGTGTGTCTTTCACTCATCTGTCCTCTTGTTCAGGGCCTTCATGTCCAGAGACCTGAGAAGACATAATGTCATCGCTTTAGGGACATTTCATTTATCTGTGACATCAAGATAGAAACCTGAATCATAACGACAATCCTGCTGAAATAAAACTGAAATGACAGACCTCACCTTCCCTGTTTTATTTACATACAACGTAAATTGGAGAAAATAACATGCACATGCTGTTATCTCAGACGCTTAATAGAGCTTCATCAGTCCAGCATATTATTCCCCATCCCCATCACCCCTGTGGCCATTCTCTCCTCAGTCAGTGGTTGAAGGGGAGCATCATTAGGGGCCCCATGATGGAGAACAGTAGCTGTTTTCTCTCCTTTGTGTGCATCTCCCTGGCCTCCTCTCCAAAATGAAGGATTGAAGGAGAGGATGGGAGCTGCCAGAGGGACCAGCTGGGTCAAAGAACAGCAGCGAGAAAGAAATCTGCCCAGCAATGGACATCAGTTTGCAGGAGGCATGGAGAGAACGGACACATGGTGGCAAATGCTTGTTTTTTACAATTTACATACAGGCGCGTACACACACATCCACAAATACTGTACATGTATAAGTGCTTGTAGTCAAGACTGCAAGATGGTCACATTACTGCAAATATCTGTGCATATAATTCAAAAAAGTATGAGTAAAAAACAATTTCACTTTATGAGCCTTCTTGGATTTAACAGGCTTCTCACAAACATCAAGTTATTCTAACCTCAGAGGCATGAAGTACAAAATATTTTTCTTTAGCTTTACAGTCTTGTACACTATTCTTGGATTCTCCATTTGAGCAAGAAAAAAACTTTCAAGATGGGAGCAACCTCAAGAATCTCAAGAGAAGGGAGTCCTCTTCCAAGATGGACAGAGCTGCCAAAAATGTCAGATTAGATAGAAGCAGAAAGAGTAGAATTACAGTACAGAGGAAGAGATAATTATGTAACTTAAGTAAATAAACTATCATTACTGTAAAATATTGCATAAATAAATTTAAAAAAACATCGAATTTAGTGTAATAAATTGATTTGTTTCAGTGTAAAGTGTTAAAAGGAACAGAGCCAGCATGAATATCGATCCCACTTTTCCTGTCTAACATCATTGATCTATCAGGCCTGCATTTGTGTGTGGCAGCAGTTGTATTAGTGCTCATTAATTTCACCTGCAGGTCAATTCAGTAAGACAAGTTGGATTCACAAACAACCAAAATGTGTTGGTTGTTTTCACAGAAGATGTCTCTTGACGTGTCACAGAAGGACAAGCACAGATGTAAATAATAGAAATAAAGATGTGTTAACTCCATTTAGCTGCTTCAGTGTCAGAATCCTGGTTTTGTTGGTGGTGATTCTGTTATGCTTTACTGGGGCACTTGAATAAAAGAGAGCTAATGTTTAGTTTATATGTAAAACCTGTCCTTTTCCCTATTTCCTTCGAAGGACAAGTCAAAATGATGTGAAAAAGGCCTGTGAGTGTTACATATCGAGCAGGAACAGTATATTCAAATAATAATATGGAGAAACGAGACTAGATAAAGCACAAACTTCTGATATTAAGTAAATCTTGAGTATAGAGTTTCAGGCCGAAAACTGATGCTACAGTCTGTCCTGTTTTAAGAAAATGGGGTTTACTGTCACCTAAAAGTAACAAAGCCATCATTGATTAAAGTTATTATTTCCACCTGTGCTTTTCTTCCTGTGACTGCTGTGGAAAAGTTGTACCAGTAGGGGGCAGCAGCTGTATCAGTAGTGTAAACTGAGTCTGTGCTAGGGATGCATTTAAAGAGCCTATCATAAATCAGTGCTGAGCACTTTTTAGACAACAATACCAGAAACTGAGCAGTCACTTTCAAGCTTCAACTTGTTAGAGCAGCTCGTTCAGACAAGATGGCCGACTCTAATTTACTTTGACTTTTAGGCTTAAAGTTTGCACATCTATAATAAATCTATAATAAGTTTACAGCATCCCTGGCTTGTGTTGGTCAAACATTAATTGTTAGTTATCTTACCTGCTCGCTCTTCTCTTAATTCTGCTACATGCTGTGCAGTGCAGCCTCCTGAGATAATCATTAAACATCATGTTTTTTTGGGTTTTTTTTTAAGAATTTAATTTATTCTGCTTATATGTAAAGCCAGTCTATTTCATTTAGAGTCCTTCTAATCAGCATTTATTTTTTTTCCCCTCTTATTTCAAGTAGTCTAAGAAGATATTCAGTGCGATATTCCTGGCAATAGAGGATAATGAATGTGAAGGGAGCGTTGCAGAGTAAGGCGTGCACACTGGCTGACTTTGAGCATCACTGGTAAAGAGTTTCATGTGCTGAGACACTCCTCCAATCACGGGATACAATTCAATTAAAACCTGATGTCGACTGTTTTCAGATTTGTTTTATATCCTGCTGACAGCTGGCAGGATAACAGGATGATGTGTTGTTTAACATCAGTTAAACATGAAAAACTTTGGCTTTAAATAAAACCCACCGCCACAGGGACAGATAATCTGAGGTGAAAAGCTTTCTGCTGTTAGTATAATCCCACTATTATTTGTTACTGCGGCTGCCAGTATAACTTGATGCAGCTGTTTTTAGACCACAACATCATGGCTGGTTCTGAGGCTGCTACATTAAGCAGACTAGCACCGCTTCTACTGAGTAGCTCTGACTGACAGTCCCACTGTGAATATAACTGTTATCAACCTGCCATTTTTATAGTTGCTACAAAATATCAGCACGACTACTAATAAAACTGTATATAATTGTATATTACACTTGACACTGTAGAATAGGATGTAACAAATTAACTCCTGCTGGTATTTTCAAAATAATATTACTTTTTTAAAACATGTATAAAAATAAAATCATAAATCTGTCATAAATGTTACCTCATGTTCATTTCAAGTTCTTAAATGGGTTTTTAAATGAAATTAATACAGTCTATGATTAAGAGCCATTTTTATAAACGTGTTAATCTACCAGATTTTTGCCACGTTTAGATTTAGTTAAATTTCTATACTGGATAATTTAATCATATCAATGAAGTTGGTTTTCCAAGTTTTACAGTTGGTTTTCTTTGAATGTGAATGTTTACAATTTCTGTATGTGAATTTACAATCATCACAAATGTCAAACTATTTATTAAGGTTTTACACCAATAGGTCCAATATAATGTATTAAAACTTTTTATACACATATATATTTTCAATTCCTCTATTTCATAAATAAAATTCTTAAATGTATATTTTAAAGAAATGTCTGCAACCACACCAAAAGTACTACATACACAAATTTAAAAATTATTTCAATGGCACAACTTACCTGCTGAATTACAAAAGTGATTTTGTTGATATAATTTATTCATTTATGAAAACATAATTTGTAATATAAATAATTGTTAAGCATTGATTTTATTTTTGATTAAGATTTGTTGGCTGCAGTGTGCATATTTCTCTTATAGCATGTCTTCGACTTATCGCAGCATTTTGAGAATCAATGAAACTATAAATCTATTAAAACTGAATTAACAAATTTCTTTGATAGTATAATGAATTTCACACACTTGAATGCAGATGTTGAGCTGAAAAGCTGCCAGCCTGACCAGAGTTGATTAAGTTACAGGAATGTTGACCTAAAAACTGTGTAGGTACATTGAGGCAAATCTCACGTGAGAAATTGCCCTGAATGTGTCTAAACCACACGATAGGGAGCCCTTTATCGACTTAATGTTTCAACATTAAGAGCAAGTTCTAGCTTTTAGTGTGTGTGTGTGTGTGTGTGTGTGTGTGTGTGTGTGTGTGTGTGTGTGTGTGTGTGTGTGTGTGTGTGTGTGTGTGTGTGTGTGTGTGTGTGTGTGTGTGTGTGTGTGTGTGTGTGTGCGTGCGTGCGTGTTTGTGTGGTAAAACTGTAAAGCGCTATGGTAATAAAGTGCTATAGAAGTGTAGGAACTCACCTCCCTTTACTTTAATGACCTGGTTTAAGGTTATGGTAAGGGTTAGGGTTAGTGCTCTGGGTTAAGGTAAATCTTCACAAAATGAATGTAAGTAAATGTAACGTCCTCTGAAGTGAGTGTGGATACATGCCTATGTGCTGGACTGCTTCTGAGTATGAGTGGCAAAGCTGTGTTTTTTGAGTTATGCTCAGGTTCAAAGTACAAAAGCAGATTATTTTTTTGGGGGGGAGTTGTTTCATACTAACTACTTCCTTCTCTGTAAATCACTGCAGCATTTCCTCATTCCTTGACACAAACACTGAGAGAAAGACTGAGAGAAAACCACATCACTGCAGGTTTACAGACCAATATTGATCCTAGATAAAGACTCAACATTAATTCCTATCTGCTTTGAAAGCTGCACAAGGAAACAAAAAGGAGCAAAGCTTTGTCATGACTCAGCACTTTATCCACCGACTGGACAAATAGAAGTTAACTGAGTAAGCAGAAGCAAACCAGGTCAGAAGAAGCAGAATTAACGAAAGCACCGGTATCCCAATCATCCCGATGTCTGTGCAGCAAAGAGTTGTTCACAAGAGGAGGGCGACTATCACAGCGCTGCCTCTCTACTACTCAGGACACCTGTTGAAGAAAGACACCAAAGAGAAGGTAAGAACAAAGACGGAAAGCATACAGAGTGCACAAATAATTAAGAATAAACTCTGACAAGCTGCTTCTTATTGCATCAAAGTCTGTTTAAGCTGTGATGGTCGTGATGGAAGAATTCATGATGTTTTCTTTGAATTAAAGTAAAACCCTTTGTATTCAAAATATTACCAGAAGTATAATCCGGAAAATGTACAGAAAAATATCAAAAGTAAAAGTATTTGACGAATGACCGACGTCCGCCTGGTATGCATCATTTCTAATAACAATTCAGCATTATGTTAATTATATATTTTTACACTGCTGCTATAGACTTACCAATGCATCACAATTCAGAATAATAAGAATTTACAGTAAATATGGGATCACATGTTTGGCATGTAAAATCTCAATCTGCAACGTATCTTACATAGTTATCAGAAAAATGTGAATAAAACATAAATAAATGTTAAGTAGCTGAACAATTTTAATGAATAAAGTACTAGTTCTTCAAAATAGTACTTAATTACTTGAGTAATGCACATAGTTACCTTCCGCCACTGTGTGAAGGTGAATGTTGGATCAGAAATTCTGAATAATTTCTGCCGTTCAGGATTTCAAGGAGTACTATGCAGAGCTGCGAGGAGCCATGCTTTTTCTGTACAAAGATGACACACAGGACACAGTAAGTAAATGTTTCATTTCTAAATCTTAATTTACAAGATATGAAACATGTGTATGATTAATAAACTGTGTTTTTCTTGAAAAATGCCAAGAATTGAAGCAACACAGTTGAAGGATATTAGGGAAGTACAACCAACCATGCATCTGCTTCTTTGTTGGTCAGTACATAGAGAAGCTGGACCTGGAGCAGGTGAACTCCATGGAGTTAGACTCCTCACTTCAAAGGAAGACGCCAACCATCTTCACTCTCAACCTGCCCACAGAGAAGGTGCAGCTAAAGGTCTGTGGTGCTAAATCCCTTTCTCGTTGTCAACATGGTTTCCCCCTCAGATGCACATTGCTCAAAAACTGCAAAAGCAAAACAATATAAGAAGTAATTATTGATATATTATATGAATGATCATCTTAAATAATGCATTACTTTAAGCAGAATTAAATCAAACGGAGCTTTACCACATTTTTCTCATGGATTTACTCCTTTGCCATCCTGCGTCTGTTGTTTGTGTTCCTGGGCAGATCGAAAATGTCGATAAAGGCGAGGAGTGGAGAAGTTACATCCTGACTGTGGTTAAAGTAAGCAAACACACACATGTAAACTTACAGATACACACTGCTGGGCTGATGTCAGAGTCTGGCTCATGGGCTCTCAGTACAGCTGCTGCTAATTGAACAGGATATTACAGAGAGTTCATTAAAAAAAAATTAATAAAAAAAAAAAAAGTCTGAGTCCAAACCTGTTTCAAGTAACATAAACACTGTGATGCGACAACACATCTTTAAGGTTCATACAATTTATCTTTTTTTGTGGGTGTCTTCCATGTATAAATAATTGTCTTTATGTAATACAAACGAGAGGAAACACATTTCCTGTTAATAGTTACACGGTAATCTGTCTCATGGTGCTTTAAAGCACAAACTCCCCTTAAGATTGATAAATGGTCATGACAGTTATGAAGACTTTAGACTTTAGACTTTATCAATCCCACAGCGGAAAATGTCGTCATCATAGCAGCGTAGAAACACAAAGGGGTGCACGTAATAGGAAAACATTTACAAATACATATACATAAAATAAGATAGATAAAAATAATTATTTTAGAAAAAAACAAGAGCAATGAATAAATACACACACACACACACACTCACACACAAACTATATACACAAAAGCAAATAAAATAAAATAAATAAATACAGCTTGGGAAGAATGGAAAGTGTCAGGTGCTATGAAATTAAATAAGGTTCCTGCCAGAGAGGTTGGGACGTCGCCTGCGCTGTGCTCTGGAGGGGTAGGGAGGGAGGGAGAGAAAAATCAAACCTGTTGAAAAACAGGTTTAGTTAGTTGGCCCATGCCTGGTCTCCAGGTTCTGGGCCCCTCCCACCACCTGCCGCTGTGGCCCGTGATGGTTTTGAACCCTCTCCAGACCTCACCCGCGTTGTTCTGTTGGAGACGCTCCTCCAGCTTCCTTCTGTAGCAGTCCTTTCCTTTCCTTTCCTTATTTCCCTTTTTTTTTTTTTTAAGCTCTTTTTGTACCTTCCTCAGCTCCTCCCTGTCCCCAGATCTGAAACCCCTCTTCTTCTAGTTCAGCAGGCCCTTCAGCCCCGGGGTCAGCCAGGGCTTGTTGTTTGAAAAGCACCGCACCTTCTTGGTGGGCACAGTGCTCTCCACACGGAAAGTCATGTAGTCCGTGATGCAGTGGGACGTAGCACGCCCCAGTCAGTGGTGGCAAGGCAGTCCCTCAGCGCCTCACTGGCCTCCTCAGACCATCTTCTCACATACCTGGTGGTATAACATGCGAAAACTATCGCGGGAGGTAGTACGGCCGAGTACTAACTGCTAGCAGCTCAATGTCCTTAGTGCAGCGTTGTTATTTCAAACAAACGTGCCCAGGGTTAAACCATCTATCGCTCACAAACATCGCTATTCCTCCACCCTTCCTCTTACCGCTCGCCTTAACTTTCCTGTCCGCTAGATGAGGTCTAAATTAGATCCGGAGATGAGGTCTAAATTAGATCCGGATGAGGTCTAAATTAGATCCGGAGATGAGGTATAAATTAGATCCGGAGATGAGGTCTAAATTAGATCCGGAGATGAGGTATAAATTAGATCCGAGATGAGGTATAAATTAGATCCGGATGAGGTGTAGATTAGGGCTGGGTAAGGTGTAAATTAGGTCCTGAAAAGTTCTACATAATTCTTATTTAGGTCAGGAAGTGGTCTAGATAAGGTCAAAATTTGTTCCCGATCAGGTCTAAATTAGGTCCGGATAAGGTCTAGATAAAGTCTATATATCTCCTCCTCAGTTTGTGCATCCCAGTGACCAACTACTATCCAGCGTTTTGGCTAAACCAACCTGGTAAACTAGTTGGGGGTCAGTGGAACATTTCATAAATTTAACACCTGAAGTCAAATCTAATATCAACAACAGGATATTTTCTCTTTTAGTTTTGGTATTGGTGAAACATTATTCGACCTTCACTTATTGCAGAGTTTGCTTAGAAATACATGCTCTTAGAAGGGAAAGGTTTTACATTTGATTGTTTCGTAGTGTAAGTCAGAAAACTTTTTTTTTTTTTTTACAAGACTATACCAGGATATGTTTTTCCACATGTTCCAGATTACCTGAATTTGATCAGTGTTAGTGACGGGCTCCGTTTCCCTGTAGAAGGAGATTCCCAGTAAGCTCCATCTGCTGCCGGGACAGATGTTGCTGCTGCAGGAGGCTCTGACTCAGGAGAAGAGAAGAAATCTCCCATCACGTCCAGCCCTCCCACCTCGACCGTCCTTCCTGCGGCCCTCAGTTTCAGCTGCTGGCTGCCCTCCAAAGCTTCCTGCGTGAGTTAAACTGAAGCACTTCCTGCAATGTCTGTTTAACCTAAGAAAAGACATTTAAAAAAAATACATGTCATTAGGGTGAGATTTGGAGCATTTTAAGTTCACAAACTAATGAACATGTTGAGTGTGGGCCTCTCTGAAACGACGTACCTGAACTGTCGATACTTTCAAAAACCATAAGGTGTTTGTTTTCTTTATATCCTGCAGATGTTTCTTCGATGTGAGTCGACAGGAGGCCGAGCGGATGCTGGAGGCGAACCCGGAGTGTGGAGGCATCATCCTCCGTCCGTCTGCTTTGGCCAACAACTATGCCCTGACCCTCAGGCAACTGATGCCCAGGTCTGACTATCCATTCAACCCACTGAAATGATCCACTGACCAACACAACAGCGCAGAATCAGAATAACTGGCTTTAAATAAATAAATTCATCCGATTAATATGAATTTTTATTCTTATTTTTTTTTCCATTGGTGAATTATGCACATGTACAGGAAGAGAAGGACCCACCAGGAGATAGCAATATCATATCAAAGCCAAACATAAATCTGAATTTCACAGAGCATGGTGGGGAAAATAAGCACAGAAATGCAATTCTCAACCCAAAAACAATCATTAGAATCAACAGTCTCTCATGAGTGATGTGAGTAATGTGTATTTCAGTGTAATTATCTGACACTCCTTGTGTTTCAGCGGGCCCGTCATTAAGAACTACAGAGTGACCACAACAAACTCAGGGTTTGTCATTGAACTGGAAACAGCAGTAAGTCCCACAGATCAAAGCTTTGAACTAATCTGAATAAATTTCAGCTCTGGCTTTTAATGTCTGAATGTCAGCTGAACAGCCATGTTTTTGTTGAAGAGCCTCAGCATTATGAAGCCATCTTTGACAGCGTAACTTGTATTCAATAAAAGTTGGAGGCTGACCAGAGCTCTGATTGTGACAAGTTTCAAAACAGATTACCTCATTCACTTGCCTTAGGAGTGCTGTGAAACTCGCTGTTTTACGATATATCTAAATGTAAATGATCTAAATCACGTCACCAAACTGTCACAAACATCATTCAACTCTTTGCTTTTTCTTTATGTGTCCTTCTCTTTTTAGGTGACGGTCCCTTCCTTGGATGATGTGCTAAAATACTTCCTTGAAAAGACAGAGTACCGTCTTCAGCCCTACTCGGAGTCTCAGCCCTACGACACTCGCATCGGTGAGAACACTGCTTTTAGAAAACGACTGAGTTCAACGACACGGCTCCTAATAGACTCTCTGTGCGTGTATGTTTAACAGAGATATCACCTGCTCCCGAGTGCATCAGCATCGCCTCACCAACACCTAAAACAGTACCCAAGGCACAAGTTGCACCGATGGTGCGGTCACAGCCCGTAGAGGAGCCTCCGCCTCCTCCAGCCAAGCCTGAGGAGGGTGAATACGTGTTTCCCGATGATACCGACCAGAAGCCGGGTGAGCGTGAACATGGATTTAACATTAGTACTCAACGGGTTTGTATCAAGGTATAAGTGAGTAAAGTCAGTCTAAATGAGTGACACGTGTATGTTTCTGTCTAAACTAGTTCATTTGGACAGTGAGTTGCAACACATTTTCCAAATGCGGAGACAAAACCGCTGCAGTGGATGTGCCGAGGAGGAAGTCCCCACCTATGAGAATCAAACCAGTGCAAAATCCCACTGCAACGCGGCACAGTGGACGAAAAACAACTCAACGGCGTGAGGCAGCAGCTGCTTTCATTTGGTGAGGACCCAACAAGACCGCCAATTCAATGTTAACTACAGCTCAGAGATTACATGTTTCCTTGTGTATATAACTAAATGCTGCCAACTCAAATGTTTCATAAATGCTCTGGATAAAGTTAAAAAAATATGTGTCATTTAAAGTAAATGAAAAACCTTTTCAATTAGTTAAAGCAGAGATTTCAGACTTAAATTATGTGCGGCCCAACGGCGAGGTTCTTTCTTAGCTTTGCTTCAACGCGGTGCGGGTAAAACAAAAAAAGACAACAACAACAACAAAAAAACTTGCATAAACAGAAGTTTTGGGGTGTGTATAATCTCACATACTGCGTTTCATGTTAAGTAGTAAATAATGATATCGCTTGAAGCTTTCTTTTTTTTTATATATATTTCTGAACACTTAACATAGCGCACCAATGAATTTAGTCAGAAACTTATGTAATGGACGAAGTAAAGTTTTGACCAGATGACAGCGGTACATGAAGGGTCTGGGGATCAAAATAATTACAGCTGATCTGTCGGAGACCATGAACATCTGTAACAAACATCTCTGCAATGCAGCAGTAGTTACAGAGATGTTGTGGTGACGCCTGATCCATGAATGTCTGTTCCAAGATATTGTGCTAATTGGTGAAATATTTCACTGAATAAACAAGAGCTTTGTTGCTAGAGGACGTGTCAAGGGTTCACCAGAGTAATTAGCTTTGATCCTCCGGGTACCACGATTATTTGGAGCCGATTTAATCAAGATTCATCCACTGAATCAGAGTCCGAAACTTTTTAGCTCGAATACCACAGTGTGTCAAATTAAATGTCCCACCAGGTGGAGCCTGTCGTACCACCTGTGGTACATGTACCACAGTTTGGGAATCCCTGCAGGTGTTTGAGGGCATTTCAGTCTGGACCAAAGTGGTGAGACAACAGACTGCCATCCCTAACGACCATAACGCTGACATGGTTAAGACTCCAAACATTCAGGGGGAAACATGGAATTGTCAGATTTGCGATTTCTTTGGGAGCCCTACTTTAAAGAGCTTGGAGTTACAGTTGCCACAGCAAAACATTAACACTGAATATCAGACCGTGTCTTTAATCAGTGATGACAGATTTTTTTTTTTACATAACACTGCACTAAGCTGTGCATCGGTTTAATCATGTCTCACCGTGGTCGAATAGGATTTTGAGTTGAGCTGCGACTATTTTTTATCTCAATTTATTGAGATTCATGATTAATTTGAGAAAAATTCAAACTTCTACTTGTCCAAAGAGATGCCTTCAAATTATTTTGTTCAACAACCCAAGGATAACCCAACCCAAAAAAATCCTCACATGAGAAAATGATTGATCGACCTGTCGAAGATTTCTTACAGATTTAGTTTCAGCTACATCTGCCTTTTCCCCCTCGGGGCTTGGAAGGCTTTAAAAAGTAAACATAAGAGCTGATTATTATACAGATCACAACAACTGTCAATTTTTCATATGAATGAATAATGAAACTGTAAAAATGCAAAACTATGACACTCTGTATGTTATGTTTCTTCCGTCTTCACCAGTAAAGAAAAAAACCAACATAACCATAACCCAGGATGATCATTATTGTTTATTTTTCACACATAGGAGTAAGCCAACATAAATGTTTCAAATATTATAATTCCATTAAGTTTTCTTATTTTTCATTATTATCATGATCATGTTATAGGTTTAAAGTGTAAGGATCATTCATCACTCAATAAAGACAGCAAGACTGTGAAAAATATTCCAATAAAAAAGAAAAACAAAGACTCTCTCCCTTTTGTCTCCTCCTTTACTACAGTGTGTTTCAGAGTACCTGTTTCTATCTTTTCAGTCACATTTCTTATGCTCAGGTTCTATACACTCTGTTGTAGCAGCCTTCGCGTGAGAAAGAGAAATAAAATATCTGTAATAACTTAACATCTCAGGATTTCAAAAATAAAACTGAATAAATTAAGATGATTGTTCCCCGATGCAGACCTGCCTCCACTGCTGTTCATGGTGTTAAATTACTTCTCGGTGAGTGACAGCTGCAGGATCCTCTCCAACTCTTCCTCTTCCTCCTTCTGCTTCCTACAGAAAAACAACAACAACAACAACTCTTTAATAAGAACAAAGTGGGATCCTCAGGTGATTTATGGTGATTTATGGACAGCGAGGACACACCTGATGCATCCTTGAAAATGATCTGAATGAAAGACTCGATCTTTGGTAGAATTTCTAAGGATCCAAGACATCAGAACAGACCTTCGCAGGATTTGAAGATGTAGCGTACGAGAAATGCATCCAAACAAGGACGCATCAGTGAGATCGAGAAATACCCAATCACATACATGTCATTTTAAAATGACTGTTTCCCAGGAACACCGCTCTCTCACTTTTAAATCCTCCGAGCGGTTATATCAGACCATCTCTATCCTGCTGACCTGATGTTTGTGTTGTGTGACGTGTCCGAGAAAGAAATCTGTTGACTACGGCAACTCTGTTGTGTTGTTTTAATGGACTGAAGCAGGAGCCCATCGATGTCGAACGTTTCCTTCCCATACAGATGTTTATCCATCCGGTGAAGGCCCTCGTGTCTCACAAAGCAAGCTTTTGAACTCGGTGTACAGTTTTTGTTTGCAGGTTCGTTTACGCTTCAAAGAAATACCGTTATAGACAGCTGAACTATGAGCTGCAATTAACACTGAAAATAATGAAACCACTTTAGCTAAAAAAAAGCTGGTGCGGTTATATTACTGGTGTAAGTCCTTTGATTTTTGGCTTTTATAGTTGTGTGGTAGCATTAATGGGGTTTGAACAAGGACTCTTTGTTTCAGTGCATAACATGGGCTTCAGGAAACGGACACAAACAAGCTAAAAATGCAACGTTCCAACAGGAATTTCTTCCAGGAAAAGAAGATTTGGGGTAAAATTCCCTGTAATACTCTATATCTTAACTTCCTATTAATCATCAAGGTCAAGATGTGCAAAACAAATAAAATAACTAGGACATCAATTTTATGTTTCAAGTTTCCAAAATGTAAGTGTCTCTAACCGATTCCCTCAAGCAGCCAATAAGCATTCAGCCCAGCCTGCATCTCACTACATGACCATCAAACATCACAAATCTCAGGACGACTCACAAAACTAACGACATGAACAGATGACACCAAGAGATTATTTCCTATAATTTGGGCGTCGGGAGATTTTAAAACCCCAAAGTGTCACAGTCGTTGTTTTTCACCCTGCTGTGTCAAAACTAGGTTTTGAGATGGAAGAGCAGACTGCGTGACTCCCTGTGTGAGCAGTTGAAAAAACAACAACAACCACAACAAAAAACAAGAGGAGTAGAGAAGGAAGTTGAAGGAAAGCTGGGGAGAAGCGGGCAGTCATCTTCAGCACACGTTGAGCATAGGTTCCAAAACGAACACATCTTTATTAAAAAAAAAAAAAAAATTAAAAAAAATCTCTAATTCTGGGCAGCAAAGTGCTGCAGTGGAGCATTGGCTTCATCCAGGGGCCGTGGTCTCCCCCACAGTCCAACAACATGCCGGTCAGATAAACCGGCAACTAAAAAAAAACATCCATTGGTGCGAATGGGCCTGCCAGCACGAGCCCTCTGACCGAGAGCAGCTACAGATTGTGAATAAATGAAAGGATATCTTGATCCTGCTTTGCTTGCGAGTTCTCTTTGGCTGCAATGCACCTAGAAATGACTCGCCACTGCACAAACCTTCACAGAATCGATTTCATTTCAACATGATGATTTTGTGAACCGATGCATGTCTCCCGCCTCACCTGTCAGTCTCTTCCTGCTCCCTGCACGACAGCTCCATGGCGATACGCAGTTGCTCATCAAAGCTGGTCCCCACGCCAAATTGTCCTGACAACCGCGGGTCGGTCACTGTGCTGTAGGAGAGCGGAGAGTTGGAGGACGGGTCCAACGGGGAGACAGAAGAGGGCTGGCTGGGGTCAGCCATGTCTTCTCCCTCTCTGCTGACCAGTGAGATGGACAGGGACTCCTGGATTGCCCTGAGACAAGGATGAAAAGAAAGAAAGAAAGAAAGAAAGAAAGAAAGAAAGAAAGAAAGAAAGAAAGAAAGAAAGAAAGAAAGAAAGAAAGAAAGAAAGAAAGAAAGAAAGAAAGAAAGAAAGAAAGAAAGAAAGAAAGAAGGAAAGAAAGAAAGAGAGAGAGAGAGAAAGAAAGAAAGAAAGAAAGAAAGAAAGAAAGAAAGAAAGAAAGAAAGAAAGAAAGAAAGAAAGAAAGAAAGAAAAAAGAGGAAAAAAAAAAAAGGATATTAAGACTTCAACTGAAGTGTTATTAAACAAAGATGGGTCTCTTAACAGGATGGTTTCACTGCTGGGCTTCATTACAGGATGAATGGGAGTAGCTGTTCTCAAGAGAGGGTGGAAAGAAAAAGCTAATCACTGAACTCTATTTAGAAATGTTTAATTAAATGACTTCCCTCAGCCAGAAAAAAAAACCCTGAATAACAGAGAGATCTGAGGAGGCATGATGAGTTCAACTTTTAGATGTTTTACAGTAACAATAAATGGTCCTATTAAGAAAATCGATTCCGATCAATCCTTATTTTTCTTCTCTCTGTGGGACATGGAAAACAAGTATCCATCAAAAAACACATTGGGGTCCAAAAAAATTTATGCAGAATATTTATCTTCTCATCTTTACATCTCTGCTTTCCTTGATTTACACTGACAATTTCTTCAGGCCTAAAAAAAACCCCAAAAAAACCTGACACATAAAGTCCTCTCAAGTTTGAGCAGCGCAAAGAAACCCCTAAACTAAGAAAACAAGAAAAAGTAAAAGTCTGAAAGCTCAGCTCACCTCTCGAGTTGAGAATCTTCCTCGTACAGTGGAGACTGAGGCACCGGGCGGCTGTTGGTCAGAGCCTCCCAGATAGTCACCTACAAACCAGACGCAAGTGTTACAACTGGGAAACCTGTTCAGACAATCTGTTGAGCTTCTGAGTGTTGAATTTTACATGCTGTGTGTGTAGAGACACCATGCACACAAAAAAGACAGTAACAGTAAATGGTCAGTCAATAAATTCCCTCAATAGTGACCTGGATTTTTTTTTTTTTTTTTTAGATAAACATATCAGAGGTGTTTCATTGGTGGAGATGACAAGAACGATACAACGGATTTTAAAAATGGAAGAAAAAAAAAAAGGGAGCAGAATCAATGCCGCATCCTGACCAAAGTCTGATGTCTGACTGTGAGGCTGACTGAACTGTTTAAATCTCAGACTGGTTAACCATCAGGCTTCACCCTGACCTGGTCGCTCTCTGTGCCGGCATCCAGCAGGCTTTGCTGGATGGCAAACTGCAGCAGGTTGTCATCCTCGTCCCTCATTGGCTCGCTGCGGCCCGGACCGAGGGTGGTGTAGTCAGGAGGGGGCTCAAACACCGAGGGGTCCACCTCGCATTGGAAGGGAGGGGTAGACTGACCTGAAAGAAGATAGCAGTACAACGCATTATTGTGCACTTTGTTTATAACCTCCTCGGTAGGTGGTGGTACAGTTGAATTTCTGCTGCAATTAGCTAGATTTCTGTTCGGGTCTACGTGAGCAGCCATAAACTGAATGAATCTACAATGTCTGTATGTATAAGTCAATAGTTACCAGCTTCTCCGGAGCCGTCTGGTTTGTGAACCGTCACCGAGCTGATCGGCTCATCGCAGCCGCACAGGTTACTGAACGTCACTCTGGCATTCAATACGTGGAACAGAGGAATCTCTGAAGGACAGACAGGGAGTTTTAACGGACAGGACATGCGGTGAGGCGAGCAGCAGTCGGCTAAAACCTGGTTCGTGCTTCTAATTGACACAGGAATGTCTTTGCAAAGGGAACAGCAGAGCAAAGAACAGGCCCGGAGGTGGTGGGGACCCCACGTTTAGTTAAACATGTGAGCAGTCTCTCTGCTCAATCTGCTGTCCCACTAACAACACTTGATCACACCCACCTATCTTAACAGGGAAGCCGGGCGGAAGGCGCAGGGTGATGAAGTCACGCAGCTTGGCAAAGTGGGCGTTAGAGATGGCCATGAGGTCGATGATGGGCGTCACCTGCTCGGCCAGGGACAGAGGGTGAGTCTCACTCAACCACAGCGTTGCTTTAAACCTGGAAAAGAGGAAGAGCAGCAGAGAAAGAGAAAGAAAGAAAGCAATGTACAAAAGGCTCCAAAAATCCATTTTGTCCATCAAAAGCTCCGATTTACTTAATATGGTGATGAACATCTGCTTTTTGTGTTGCGTATGTTGCCGTGGCATCGCCACACCTCTGGACTTTGCTGGTGAGCTCGATGGGACGTCCGATGTCTCGGCCGTTGAGGTTAAACTCCGGGTTGAAGTATTCCTCGGCCGTGATGGCTGTGGGGTTGTGAGGGCTGGCACACTGGGACACGTTGCTCTGACAGACATGAAGAAAGAGCGCTGTAAGCAACGATCAAAAGGAGACTGCAGGTGGTGTGTGTGGATGTGATGCTGCACACGCACTGTGGAGACTCTTACCCCGTTGTGAGCTGTGTGCTGCTCAGCTATCCCCAGGAAAGACTGCAGAGGAGTCTTTGAGCCTGAGTGGGAATGATGAAGAGAGATCATCATCATCAAGCTGCTGCTCAAATTACTCCATTTTTCACAATAGAGTCTGTTTAAGGAAAGCACGAGATATATCCAGAACGCAACATAAATAACATAATATTACATTGAGCGGGAGACAAATTTGTTTTATGAACTGAATATTCAAACTCAAATTTCTCCGCAGTTATTTTCCAATAACAGCGATGACAAGATACTGCTTCCCCACCGTATACCCACGTATAAGTGCACAACGTGGACTGTGTGTCCCTGCAGCTGTGTGCGCGTTTTCACCTTTGCTTCTTGACTTGTCCTGGTCTGACAGATGCTCCGTCCTTGACCGAGTCACCAGCTCCACATTGGTAGCACTGTAAACCTGGACACAGCAAAACACTTCTTGAAGACACACCTTTCTACCTTTTGCTTGACATGAGCTGCTTGGCAGTGGCTTCGTTTGCTTTAGAAAAGCATTTCTCTTGCGTAAACAAACAGCTGAAAAACGGTGGCGTACAGTCAGGATGAAGATTTGTCTCTGACAGCGTAAATAGTATCACTCGGTAACATCTCTATTTTCTTGTCTGCAAAAATAACATTTGAACAAAGATTTTTGTGCGATGCAACAAAATATCTGTTTCTTTGTGTGTTTATGCACACTCATAAGAAATGTTGTTTTTTTAAATTCTCTATCACCCGTAGTTATTTTGTTCCAGTATACACATGTACAAGTGGAGGCCCTCCAAATCACTGGTCATTTCAAAATGGAGGTCGGTGACGGGCGACACCCGTCCACCTCCATCTGGGCATTAGTTGCCCCCGTTTCTTTTGCAGATCCTGAATGGAGGGTCCTGATCTGCATGAGCTACACCCGGTGGCCCGTTTTGCCCTGCCCTTTAAATCTCCCTCTTTCTCTCCCTCTGTTGGATGTATTCTCTCCCTGTCCTGTTACACAGATTTTGTTTTGCTACATTGTGTCCGTTTCAGTCGTTTTGTTACTTCTGGAAAACCTTGTGTACTAGTTTGGCTTACCTTGGCTTCGTACCCGCTGACCATCTCGCTCTTCTCAGAGCGCCAGCCCCAGATTCCAGACTTATTCCTAAACATGGAGCGAGATAAATGAAGTGCTCACGACACAGACGACATCCTTTTTTGTGTATTGTTAACTTTGGGACGAGACCCATGTTTGTGGGCATAATGAGGAAGGAGTTGGGTTAAAGTACTTTGACGTGATTTAGCAGCTCATTGAAACGAGCTCAAACACACAATGCTTGTAACCCCCCCCCCCCCAATAAAAACTAAAAGTGTGATAACATGATTCTGGTTTGTGTATTTGTATAAAGTATGTGCCTCTTACCGCTCAAAGGCAATGTTGCGTGTGTTGAGGTGCGTGGAGACGATGGGAGACGTGATTCTCTGGGCCGTGTTCTCTTGTGATGGCTGCATTGCTGCCAGGAGGGAGGGAGCGTCACGAGGGGACAACACCAGCGGCTCTGTGTACACCACCTGCTTCTCATGGTCCACCTCCATGACCACTGCCCCGTCATCTGAGAGGAGAAGGGCAGTCAGCAAAAAATAGGCAGACCAGGAAATCAGAAGACAAAGAAACCTTAACCAAGGTGCAGGCAGGAGAGGAAAACGGCGATATGAAAGACTGACCGAAAGCCATCCGACTCCTCAATACGAAGTTAGAAAAAGCATATTTAAGCCTGCGTGTCCAAATCAGGAGAAAACTGTAGGTCAAGGTGTAAAGTCTCTGACTGGGACTCATGACCAGACTTTAAATCAGTCATAGCTGAGCTCAGCATTGATTAACTTCAGCTGTACTAATGCGGTGGTGGCACTGGGAGCGTGCAGTACTACACACCTCCACCCTTGAAGATATAGCTGCGTCGTCCTTTCAGCCAAGTCATGTGTTCGAAGCCAAGGAGGGTGGTGTCCACACGGAGGCACGAGCCACTCTTCCACACACGGTAGACGTCACTGGGACACACCTTCGACACCAAGGGCACTGAGAGGGGAGTTGAAGAAGCGGAGGCATTTTTTTAGAAACAAGTGACAAAGAGGTAATGAAAGTGAGCTGAGCAAAGAATGGACAATGAAACGAAAAGCAGAGTTACATGGGAAGACAAAATGTTTTCTGGAAACATGACAAATGTAACTTTTTTTTTTTATTCATTATCAGCTCACTGATTGTATATTTTATTGATAAAGTTGGAAGAAAAATGACACATTTTGAAAATCTGCCTTAAGACTGAATGAAAACCATATAAAATGTATCAAGGGAAACTGTAGACATTACAAGTAGACAAGGCTGACCATTACAAATTTAATTCCCTAATTTATTAGCTACTGCACAGAATACACATTAAGAGGCACCGACATATTAATAATAAATGCACATTAGGATCCTTATTTTCAAATCGTAGTTGTTGAATGATGCTACAATTTTCAGCTGCGACATGTGATGAACCGTTTCAGTCTCTCCTTCAGATTAAAGAAGCCAAAGAAATCCAAACATGAGAAGCTGCATTACTTTTCGGAGTAGTCCTGTCAAACATAGTACACGTAACACTTTATACAGAGTATCAGTCTTTTGCATTAGATTTCATGTTGAAATCCCCTCCACCTCCGTCTTGTGTTCAGGCCGATGTTTCAGAGAGCGGATTAGACGACTGTCAAGTCCATCAAAATCTGCTGAGGGACATCTGCTGCTGTCGGAGCTGTCCAGCTGCTGTGGTGCTGAAACTGACCCCTGTGAAAACACATCATTGAAACACACTCACCCCAACTAGTGAACTCCCACTTCATTTCCACATAAAAGTCCCGCGCCTGCAAGAGACAAAGGAAACTCCTTTTACTTGGACAAAAACAAAAAGCCATCAATGGGTGACTTCTTACATACATAATCGTACATTTAGGGAAGAATGGTTGAGCAGTTTGGCTTCAGTTGCTCAGCTCAACGGGTCAGGTGTCGGACTTATTTCACTACCAGATAGTTTTACCTGTCTAAGTTTGCTGAGCAGCTCCGGGATGCCCGCCAGTCTGTCGGTGGCACGCTTGAAGTCTCTGTACTGAAGCACCAGCTGCACCAGCTCAGGGTCCCCGGTGCTCACCGCCTCCTGCAAGACTGAAGCACACGTCCACATTCAACACACAAGAGAAGTGTTCTTCTCTTTCCCTCGGCAGCCCGAGGACATTAAAAACTGAGCACTCACTCGTCCAGCCCTGCGCGTTGCAGTGTGTCGGGTCTGCAGAGTGTCTCAGCAGCACCCGGGTGGACTCCAGGTGGCCCAGACAAACAGCCAGCTCCAGCGAGGTGCGCCCCCTCGGATCCAGGCGCTCCACATCCTGCTGCAGGAGCCAAACCACACAAGCAGCGTCAGCGCAATGCAGTCCGACATGTCAAACGCATCTATTTAAAAAATAAAAATAAAAAAAATAATGAGAAAAAAAAAAAAAAAAGATCATCAACCACCATCAGAGCTGTTTTCTTACCTCGTTCGTCTGCAGCTCTCTGTCAAGCTCCAGATACTGGTTGTTCCACACCAGAAGATGCAGAGGAAACGCTTCTTGAGCCATGTTTGACATGTGAACAGGAGCGAAGCTGGGACTTGTGCAGACAACAGATTGCAGTGACAACACAGCAAACTGTGGCAACGACTTCGCTGCTTCGCTAGCTAGCTTCGTTTACAGTAAAAAAAAAAAAAAAAAAAAAAAAAAAAAATCTGTCACTGAGTATAAATCTATGAAGAAGAAGCTACGGTCAAACAAGCAAGAAATTAGTGGGCTGAGTTAGCTTAGCTAACTCAGCCCACTAATTAGATGTCGCG
The DNA here is from genome assembly GCF_029030835.1 of Brachyistius frenatus. Taxonomy (NCBI): domain Eukaryota; kingdom Metazoa; phylum Chordata; class Actinopteri; family Embiotocidae; genus Brachyistius; species Brachyistius frenatus. Next base: position 5,670,730 of record NW_027210616.1, read on the forward strand.
TTAACTAGCAGGCTAACGGGCTAACGTTAGCTAACTGGCCAATAACAACAGCGTCTCCTCTCCGCACCTGTTTTCCATTCTGCAAAGTGCAAGACAGCTAATTCAGCCGACCAAAAATGCCCATCAGTGTCCGCTCATTGTCTTCGTTACTTAAGAAGAAGAAGGGGAGAAAAAAAAGAAGAAAAAAAGAAAAGTAAACGTGTGAAATCGCCGGCTGGTGAAGTTAGCTCTCCTCCCCCGCGGCTACAGCGACCGTCCCCCCGTTTCCATCGCAGGGTTGTAACCGTCTGTCAAAAAAAATAAAAAAAATAAAAAAAAATAAAAAAGCGAGACTCGGCCTTTATTCCACTTTCACATCCAGGTCAGTCGAGTCGCGGGCGGCCGACAACGACGCTGACAGCCGCCGCCGATAAGCGCCTCGATCCCGTCTCGCCGACGACTTCATTAAAAAAAAAAAAAAAGAAGAAGAAGCGCAACACATCTGTCACATCTGCTTTTTTGATTCCCTTGTTTGTTTGTTTTTTTTTTTTTTGTTGTTGCAAATCGCGGCTTCGCAAACAATCTCTGATATTTGCAGCTGCTGCAGCGTTATTTATTTATTTAATTTGGCGTCGCTTTGTTTCCAGGTTATTGAAAGATGCTGGGTGGAGCCAGGGAGGAGCGGATCTGGTTCCTGGAGGAATGAACTCTCCGAGATAAACAGGAAATCCCGAGCAATAGTGGCGATGCAGTTTGGAGTGAAGTCGATATGAACGCGTCTCTCCCACTTTGAGGAAGAATGACATTTCCCCCCCTCCTCGCTGTTCATCAATTTTTTTTTTTAATTTTTTTTTTATTTTCCTTGAAAAATAACACAAATAACATAAAGTGAAAAAGGCTTCCGAAAATAATTACAATGCTACAGGATTCCCATTTTGATAATCTAAAAGAGGAAAAAACACATTTACACAAAAGTATATATATAGATATATATAGATAAATATATCTATATATATATATACTTGTACTCATTTGAAGGGATATGGCCAGCAGAGCAGACCTTTGATACAGAGCCGTAACACTTGAAGGGAACAAAGAAATGAGCGAACCCCCGAAACAAAATCTTACATCTCTACACTGAATTTGAGTGAAAAGTCGATAATCACGTTGTTTTTTTTTCATCCATGAAAAGAACAAAAAAGTGTATCAAAGAGGGGTGGGGAGCAGTTTTATCTACAATAGTTTTGCTCTCTAAATGTTGTCTCTGTACAAAAACAAAGCAAAGAGTAGTTTGGAAATAATAGCACCTGAAGTCTAACGCTTATTCGAAAAATGCACCATTTATCTGACACCTCATTCCTTGGCTTATCCCCCCATACTTAATACAACCTGCCCTTTGTTGGGGGTGAGGTCTAGTTGCCGTGTTGATTGCCTACTCACACTGTCGTTTTACCTTCGTACACGCTTTAACGTCCATGTGTTGCACCCGACAGCTTACAAAGCTGAAGACTGGTAAACACAGGCCACTCCTCACTTTATAAGTCTGATGTGAGAGTCTTATTACCTTTAGTTGTCTTTAAAAAAAAAAAAAAAAAATCTCAACGCATAGCTGTTGTGCATGAAGCATAAGTTATCAAACAACTTAACACTCTCTCCCTGACAAAAAAAAATCAACAAATTTAGCTGCGATCAAGAGTTCAACTGTGTCACTTGATAAGTAAGAATTGATGGGCAATCAGCTAAAAAAAGAAAAATGCAGTTTGATCACAAGGACGAAACCCAGTCTTTGCTTATTTATTCCTCCAAGCAGGCGCTTGTGATGGCAGCCGAGCCAGGTATCTGTCCAAAGCAAAGTGGAGGCCTTGGTAATCCACAGGATGTGTAGTTTAATACAGCTAAGTAATTGCCCGTGTTTTCCTGCGCCCGTAAAAAACACCACAAAAAAAAAAACTTGTTTTTTTCCCACATAACATTAATTCCCAAAAGAACGACAGAAAAAAAAAAAAAAAAAAAAATTGCTCCTGAGTCTGTTTTTAGGTGCACGGGAAAGAAATGGATTCAAACGAAGCATTGCTCCAACTGTAACAACGACCCCTCTGCCCGACACCAGTTAAGTGAGTATGCCCTCCCAGTTTAGACCCCACCCCTCCTTTAAGTGACACAGGTGCGTGTGAGCTTCCCTGCCTCTCTGAGTCCTTTGTGTCTCATGGATCCACATCAGGATCCTTCCCCCCCGGCTTTTGCATCTCAAGTCACCTGTGCAGTGAGAAAGGCAGGCGCTTAGGATATCCGCTGGATCAATGTTTCATCTGATAGGCAGTAGAGCGTGTTGACTGATAGCTCGGTGATGAAGGCCTCACAGGCCTTGCGGGAGACACCTTTACAGCCTCGCAGGTCGAGCAGTGAGATGCAAGAGAGGCGGCGAAGATACTTCAGACAGGCGTCTGTCAGTTTACTGCAGCCTGGGAGAGAAACACAAACAAAGACCCTTCATTATTCTAGCGCTATAACACTTACGTGATGTGTGCGTGTTGCTGAAAACGAACTGTGCGTCTCGCGCCCCCAACGACTTCTCACCTCCCAGGTTAAGTTCTGTGAGTGTGTTTCGGGTGGACGAGCCCACGGCGGTCAGCAGATCGATGGAGTGATCGGTGATACTGTTGCAGTGGGAGAGATCCAGTTTTGTCAAGTGTGGCATGTGGCGGATCACCAGACGCAGAGTGGAGTCACTGATGTCCAGGCCGGCTAGTCGCAGACACTGCATGGTCCGCAACTGGCTGCGATTGTCACAGCCTGGACGAGAAGGGGCCATTTCAGAAGAAAGAAAGAACGAAAACAAGTGCAGAGATGTTGTAAAAGAGTTTGAGAAGGAGACGGGTGAAACAGAAGTACAGTGAGGGGAAAAAGTTATGGGATAGATTGGGAGAAAAATACCCAAATTAATTGAATTATAGGACAAATTAAACAACAGATGATGTCGTGCATTTCTTGCAATCAATAGGTGCCCTCTGAAGCTGCTCGTTCTTCACCTGGAGGAGTGACTAGTTCCCTGATCTGAGAGTCTTTGACTCCGTCTGCATATCGCAGGTCCAGAGAACGGAGGAGAGGGCAACCAGAGGAGCAGAGAGCTGAAATCGATGACCAGGAACAACCTGCCACCATCAGATCCTTCAGCCCTGCAAAATGGATACGATTTGAATACAGTGTTTAATAAATATGTCATGAAATAAAGGAATCGGCATTTCTTGCCCATATCTACTCATACGATTCTTTGTGTATTAATTCGGCAGGATTATATTCACCTATAACATTGAGGTTTTTAGAATTCAGAAAAAATTATGTAAAGCTAAGTGTGTGTGTGTGTGTGTGTGTGTGTGTGTGTGTGTGTGTGTGTGCGCGTGTGTGTGCTTGTGCCTGCGTACCAGGCAGGTGGTCAACGAGCCAGTTGAGCTGTTTTTTGGAGATGTTGGTCCAGGAGAGGTCAAGTGTGACTGGCTGTCTCTTCACGATGCCTTTTAGAGCCTGAGGAGTGATGGTGTGCTTGACGCTCAGGTCAATCCGCGACCAAAGCCGTTTGTCTAAACACCTACGGACGAGAACGCACTCATGAACAACACTGCAAACGACTTTGAACCATGTCACTATTCAGTTTGCGATAATAAAAGAAGATCAAGGGATGGCGATTGATAGCATTTGATCAAATTTAAATCCAGTTTTAAATCGATGTATCTGTGAATCTTATTAAGCTGCCTTTTAACATTTTCAAGAAACTAAAAACAAAAGTATCAACAACTCAAGATGTCTAATCATCTTTTGCTGACAGAGGAGGAAACACTAAAGTTTTAAGAGGCAACGTGTTTGATGTTCACAGCCTGAAAATGAGATGAGCACCAGACTATATAAAAGGGTCACTAAACGTACCCGACATATTTGATTCACAGCTGCAGCCTCGTGTACTTCATAAACTACTCAAAAAGAAGGTCCAGATTAAGAGAGGCGTTTGTACAGTAGTGCTAAAAACGTGTCGAATCTTTAAACTCACAAACACTCTGTGGCTGAAAACACACAGCAGCAGCAGCAGAGTGCACTTTAAACAGAGAACAACCCACTTTATCAGCCTAACATTAAGATAATTCATGTTAATGAGCTGCATTTGTTCTAATCTGCTGCCAGAAGCGACAGACTAAAAATGAAAAGCCTCTGTGTGTGTGTGTGTGTGTTTTCCATTGCTCTTGTAACAGAGGAGAAAGACCAAAGAAATGTATTAGTGTGAGATCTTAATGACTAACCGGGAACCAGATCCAAAATGGTGCGTATCCGTAATACAAATCTATCCATTGAGAGGACTTACCATTTGTGCCAGTTCTTGCAGACAGCCATGCAGACGCAGAGATCTGCTCGACTTAAGTAGCGAAACACAGACACCCACACCTCCCTCTCACAGCCCGGGCCGTTACCGACGCTCTCCCTGTCCGCCTCACCCCCTCCTTCCTGCAGGGCGGACAGAGGGACGCGCTGATGGGGAAGCTTAGATGATGAGGAAGAAGAAGCGCCGTTGCTCAGCTTAGCCGGCACGCTCAGTCTCGTTCTTTTAGAGGCGTCCAGTCTCTCTGGGTGGGACGTACGAGAATACGTTTGTCCGCTGCGAGTCTGCGGTGGCATAAGCCATTTGGAGTGGTCGGAACCACGATTTCTAATGGGGGGTCTGACGAGGGCTCTGGTCTGGCTGTGTATTGTGGAAGTGGCAGTTTGAGGGGCAATAGCCTCTAATTTGGGGACGATGGCTGATGGGTCCTGCTTTGCCCTGGTTGGCCTTTGGAGTGTCACTTTAGGATATGAGCCATCTTTGTCCACTGTTTGACTGTCCTGCTCCAACTCCTCCTCCTCACCCTCCTCCGCTCCGTTTTGGTTGGCCACTTCGCTCGAATCCTCTTCCCTTTCTTTGGCTGTCTGTCCTCCTCTCCTCGACTGCGGCTGGTTCTCTTTATCCCCTCCTCTCCCGCTGTTCTGCCCACTCTCCTCTTCCTCATCATCGTCGCTGCTGCTGCTGCTGCTGCTGTTGTTGTTGGAGCTGCTGCTGCTGCTGCTGCTGTCCTCGCTCTCCTCATCCAAGTCCGCATGGCTCCGACCACCTCTGATGCCTCGTCCTGCTCCTCCCCCCCGCAGCCTCACGCCTCGTCCCCTCCCTCTGCGTGGCTCTCCTTTCGGCTCAAGTACCAGACCGAGGGAAGACGACTGCTGCTGCTGCTGCGGCGGCTGCTGCTGCTGCTGCTGCTGCTCGACGGACCTGGACCCGGACCCGGACCCTGTTGGAGCGCTGTGGTAAGAGGAGCCACTCGCCCAGGTGGAGCCCCGGCCTCTGCCCTGAGCAAGTCTGCTCGTTGGAGAGCGCAGCCGGGACAAAATCCTGGAGCCCAGCAGCCTCGAAGAACGATCGAGAGACGACTGTTTCTGGTTAGAAGAAAAATGCAAAAAAGAACCAGACAATGATTGTTTCAAAAACCAAAATCCAGTGCTGCAATATGCTCTGCACAGTACTGACTCATTTGTCATCAGACATAAGTTTTACAACTGACTGATCACAAGTACACTCATATTTCATTACACAGTGCTAACTGTATACATCATGCTCATTGTAATGCAAAGTAAATGTCCTGGAATAAAACTAAGTATCCTTTGTGGTATTATTCAAATGCAATGCAGTCTCATAGCAGAAAAAAGTTCAAGACTTACTGTTAAGATTTTGCTCCGTTCCAGTTTTATCTGCAATAAACAGAAGTGGGTTGGGAAGTTAGATAAATGTCACATGGAGAAAAAAAAAATATATACTACTATTTTAGGTCAGAGTAATTATAAATACTTAATAATAATAATTAAATGTGTAGCATCTACCAAACCAATTTCAGGGTGATTTAAAGTTTCATCAGGCAAATGCTTAAAAATCTTAAAATCTACATTGACTAAAATACATCAATGTAAAAACAGACCTTTATGTGTAGATTTCTTAAAACTTGTGTCATCTGAATTGTCCCAAAAACATTTCACCATTATCCACAGAAAATGACTTTGTCACAACTTACTTTGGTATATTAACATACTGGAAAATACAAATGACCGTACCCTCTTCTTAAGTCTGTGCTCCAGTGCACTTGCTCTTTTGCGGTTCTGTTGATGCTGCAGTAGCAGTTTCTGAGAAGGTGGTGGTGCTGTGGGCCGGCCTGGGGATCTGCTACGTCTCCCTCGTCTCGCTCCTTCGCCTACACCGATGCCTTCCCGGTACGCAAGTTTGGACTGTGGCAAGGAGGCGGAGCCCTCCGACTCTTCGCTTTCCTCATCACTGGAAGACTGACGTGGGGGTGTCATAGTTCATTTGTGTATCAACGTTAACCACGAGGCAGTTGGAAGTCACTGATAAGGAAACTGAATGAACTGTCAGAACTGAGTGTTTCTTACCTCTGATGCTGAGCCTTTGCCTTGGTAACATTTGGGACATTCCCAGCAGCTGGGTAAGTCCTTGTTGATCTTCCCCTCACCAGGTTCCTGAAACAGAGAACACTTCAAAGTTTTGAAACAGCACCTAACTCCCAAATCTGACCAACAAATGCCGCTTTACAGGCAGCAAAACAACACTGTAACTGAAGCAAACTCACCTTAATGCATTGACGATGGGCGATCTGCGAACAGACCGAACACTCCATGAGGGAGAAAGTGCTCGGATTCGATTCATCCATTTCTCCCTCTCCACATATGGCACATCGAGCTGTGTTCGGCAAGGCGGGCTAAAGGAGGGGTAAAACAATGTGGAAATTTGAAATGTGATGCTCATACATATTATTGAGATGCAACTCTGAAAAAAAGAGTATATGTAACAAGTCAATATTGCACATTTTTGTCCGAAGTAAAAACCCGCGTTACATCAGTTATTTTGTAATTCTCCCATAATCGACATTTTAGCAAGAACATTGGAGTTGTAAAACAATGTAAACAACACTACTTTTGACATTAGCATTGAACTTTGACCCAACACTTTCTCCTTGTGCATGAATACATGTACATAAGGGCGGCATTATTTTTATTCCACATATATAAATACAATGACGCGCAAGACATCTTACCGCTAGACACTGCCTCATGATGCAGCTCTTCTTCATGCGTCCCGGCCCACCGAACTTCCTCATGTCATGGCAGTACTGGCACGTGCCACACTCCTTTCGGCAGCAGGCAGCGCAGCGCTTGCACCTCACCCGTCTGCGCCTCAGGGCGGAGATGGAAGAGCGTTTGGTGGGTCTCTGACCCAGAGGCTTGTGGAGGGTGGGGGCCAGGCGAGGACGGTAAATAACAGGCGGCGGAGGGATGGGGGGCTGGTACCATGACGGCTGTATGAAGGAGATCAGCAGGGAAGGGATAGAAAATTGCACATTTTTTGGTGAGTGGGCATGAAGGATTTAACAATTCAGAACAATTTATTTTAATGATATTGGTATTTACATAGTTTTTGAAGTAATCAAGCTGTAGCCAGGTGAAAACAAACATGCATAGACGATGTTACGAACGCTGACAGTGTATTTTTATATTAATATAACGAGAAAGGACGCTTCAAATAAACTGAAGCATTAATTCTAAATACACTATATCGACTCACAAACAGATATCCTTTCTACACGGACGTTTGTCCTGAAGTAATACCAGCTGGCTGGTAATGTGTGAAACATTTGGTCTCTGCTCACCCTTTTGGGCCATTTGACAATAGGCTCTCCAGTGTAGGCTAGCTTGGGGTTGTGACTGACTCGCTCCTTCAAAACAGCCTGCAAAAAGATTGCGGTGAAAAAACAGTCACAGCGTCGAAAATTATTAATATTGTACATCCGTTTCAGTGTGGTGCGAGTTAACTGTGAGGTAATCTGCACAAACAACTTCAGCGACACCCACCCTCATGTCGTCGAGCAGGGCTGCAGCGTTCCTAATCCCTGCAGGGACGCACTTTTTGTGGGTGGGCAGCCCCTCCAATTTCCCTAAAAGGTTCCACAGTCCTTCCTGCTCAAAGGGGGTCAGCACATGCTGAGGTGTGTTAACTTGAGCCGCCTGTTCTTCTTGGACTTCTTCTTCCTTGGTCTTGAGCTCCTCGTTTTCAGCGTCACTGTCAACACCATTGGAGGTGCCATTCCCGTTGTGATCACTGGTTTCAAGGTCAGCCCGGGTCAGTCCTGAAAAGAGAATAAACGAAGCGATTCAAGTTAACATCAGTGTTTAACTAATGTATATGTCTGTGTGGAAAAAGAGAGAAAAAAATGACAATAGCAGTGTTTCTTTGTGTTCATTCAACCTTACCAATGCCAAGGGAGTATTTTTGGAACTCTGGGGTGAGGTGGGAGATGTTGGTCAGACAGTAAAGATATCTCTCCAGGACATACCAGCACATCTCATAATAAAATGGGTAGCGGAACTTTGCTGGCACCTAGAGGAGGACGACAAGAACAGATCAGGAAAAATACTGATTATTATTCATATTAATAATAATAATAATAAGAAGAAGAACAATAATAATGCTGAGGAATTATAGTGGGATGCAACTGAGTTTTTAGTGACACAACAACCATGGTCTCATGTTACCTCACATTCAAATTATTCTAATGAGTTCTACTTAGTAGGGCACACAGACATTAAATTTGACAAAAAGAGAGCACTGCTATCAGACTGTTACTCAGTGTTGTCAAAATACCTTTGTTGGTAACAGGTAAAGGGTTGGGAGAAAGAAAGACAGAAATCGGTGTATCTCTAGCGTTTGCGTGTGTACAAAATTCTTAGAAAAGTCATATTGTTGAGTTTCTGTGACCAAAGTCTTTCTAACATGAATAATTCCACAGGATACTGAATCACACCTCACTTAATCACAAAATCTGAAACGATCATCACTGTGTATCAGCAGGGAAGTAATATATAAACAACAGTAAAAAGTTAATAGGGAATGTGAGGTGCTGCTCACCCGTGTGCGATCCTCAATGTTGTAGATGTTGAGCTGCATGGGGATATTAAAGCTGTGAAGGAAGTTCCCACCAAACACCAGTGTGTCCTCTGGGGTGTACACAGCATGGATCCACCCTGCAACATATAGGACACAATGCTGGAGGGAGGTAGTGGACAAGTGTGTGTGTGTGTGTGTGTGTGTGTGTGTGTGTGTGTGTGTGTGTGTGTGTGTGTGTGTGTGTGTGTGTGTGTGTGTGTGTGTGTGTGTGTGTGTGTGTTTTACAGGCATTCTTAGAGACAGCGTATGAAACTGTGTATATTGTGTCTGTATTACAGTAACAGACCTGATGGGATTATGAAGGTGTTGCCCTGCTTGAGCTCTATCCTCTGACAGTCATGACACTTATCCCCCAAGAAGATGTCTCCCTGTTTTCCTGATAAAACCCAGTTCTCATACATCTCCAGGTTCTGTGGTGTGGGTGGAATCAGCCAGAACACCTGAAGGGGGCACAGGTAAATCCTCCTGTTTATGCAGTCTGAGTTTAACAAACACATGCAGTACATGACAACTCTGCTTCGCTCCTCATGGGAATTATTCTGGTCTGCAATCATAATAAAGGCTTTGCCAATCATCTTATTTCTGCACTGAGGAGCAGTGAGTGACGATACATGGAAGACTTTCATAGGACCGAGTTACCCAATTCTACATCAAAAACATCACCACGGTGTTATACAGAAGTGGACAGACCAATAACAGATACCTCCCACTTTTAGATTTGGTTTTCTGATTCAATTGTATAATTTACATGTTTCCTAAAAACCCTCTGGGTTAACATTTGGAAAGGTCAATTTTCTAAAAACCTATTTCCTTGATTCTTTTCTCAAAAAGGTGCAAGGCAGGGATACATAGATGTAATCGAGGGAACTGGCACATATCCATAAAAAAAGCATGTCTGTGGCACTAATTTAAAAGACGTTAACAAGAAGTGGAAAAGAAAGATCGAGTGATGACTCAAGACCAGGTTTATTCTGACAGCAAGACTGAAATAAGACTGAGTTCCCACCTGGGCATTACAAGCACCCAAACCTTAAACTCTACGGTTCTTGTGTGGGTTGATGGAGGTGACTGACCTTTCCTCCTCGCAGAATGTGATACCAGACCGAAGTGCCTCCAAAGTCAATGTGGAAATCTGTGAAGCAGCCCTGCACACTCATGAGACAGTACCTGAGAGACGTGGAGGAAGGACAGGTAACATAAAGTGAATTTTAGATGAAAGCATAATACAACGCTGAATTGAAAAGAAAAACAAACAAACAAACAGGCATTAAATAGTGTTTTCGATGATGTAGGAGATTTCATCAGTACTGCATCTTAACTATAGCACAGCTGATGTTATACTGATGTTGTTCGGCTGGTTGGTTTACTTACTTCTGTACTTTGGGATAATGCATGTCTATGATAGCATTAGTGGAGTCTCTCTGTCTCTCCTTGAGATGCCGCGGCCACATGTTGTCCACCCAGTCAATAAGGTCCACCTGGAGAAATCAGAGAAGAAAGTGATGTAAACATACATTCAGATTGTGTGCACCAAACTCAAGACTGTTTCTGATAACTGACACCACTTTATGTCTGTAATATACCGCAACAAATCCCATGCTCTAAAGCCAGCACAGCAGTAAACACAAAATTCAGACAGTCTTTCTGCATTGCACAAAAAGAGAACTTTTTGGTCTTTTTTTTTTTGTTGGGAGACTTACTCTAAAATGGCATTATCAGGGTGCTTGTTGAAAAGCCCTGAGGTATGAAAACTGTGTGAATTCTCACCGAAGCCGGTCGTTTGACCAGATTCTCGAGCCTGGTGTGGCTGAACTCCAGGCTGATGACGTTGTACAGTTTTTCTCTTTCTGATGGAGGTGTCTCATAGTAGCGTCGCCACTGAGCCATCGACATCTCGATCCCCTTCTGGGTGTTCACGTCCATAACGTCCACGATACGTCGACTACCTGTAAGAGGAATAAAAAGGGGTTCACGACTAGAAACACGGTTATTGCATAAAACAGCATATTGCCGGATAATACTTATTTTTAACATAAAACACATTCACACCTAACATAAACAAACAATCTTGATACAGACCCTTCAGATTTTTTTTATTGTGATAGATTCAAACTGAGCATCACATTTTACAGTTTAAAAATCAAATTGTCATTGCTCATGGACAAATTATGTAATGGTGACACTGTTTCTAAATGACCTCAGACCTACTTTAAGATTTTTGTCCTGCAATTTCTCCTTACTTGGCTTATCCACCACTATCAATATATCTGCAATAAGGTATCATGGGGCTGATTTATGGGCCTAACTCTACCAGGAATAGGGAGATGGCACGTTACATCTGGTGTGCAAACAGTAAAGCCATTTACTCTGAAAGGGCATTGAACAGGAACTTACCCACAAACAACTTGACATCACTCACACTGAAGTCAGAGTCTGGCATTCTGCAAGAGAGAAGTCATTCGTTGTAATTCTTTGCCGTTTGCTGGCATCTGCCATTAATTTTAAATTAAAGGAATGAGCTGCATGTTTTTAGGAAAAAAGAGAATAATCTGTGATTAGACAGTAAAAGACTGTAACTTACTGTATGCCAAGGCCATCAGCCTTCTCAAAGATAATGGGGTCCCTGAGCCCTTCCCGCTGGATGTATTCAAATGTGAACTCTAGAAAGGAGATACACACAATGTCAACAACAAACAATCATCAAAAGATATAAACCTGCAATGGGCAGATAACCCAAATATACAGCAACAAAATGTCACCAGTACAAACTCGCAAAAACACATTTACCTGATTAACACATGATCAAGCAAACACGGCACAGCTAACCTTACCTTACATGGCATTAGATATATTCAGGTATGGTTTCACTCTTATTAAAATCTCTTTCACTTTACAAGTTAACATCTCACCTTTACCCTCCATTTTTCTGATCAGATCAGAGCTAAACCTCCCACACTCCAACTTCTCATCCAGGTCAAACATTCGCTTCCCTTCAATTTCATCATCTGAAATGCCATCGTCCTGGTAGCGGCGGCGTGTGCCTGTACGCTGAGGACATAAGAAGGTGTTCTGTTAACCTCGACAACACATGATGACTTGTAGTGAGCAACAGAAAGAAAACAGGACTGGGATGGAATGACAGCGAGAGATATGGGATGTGGTACTGTCCTGAATATATTTCAATACCATGACAAAGCTGGGTTATAGTAGCCTATCAGACAGAAAGGGATCACAAAACAGACTTATCAGATGTAGCTGCGAAGAAAACCAAGAAAGCTATTAAGTCTAAGAAGTGTGCTCAGACTCTCAACTGAGAGGAAAACTAGTGTTTGGTATGGAAAAAAAAAAATGAATGTACAGAGGGACTGATCCTTGCACAAATACAACAGCAAGTACATTTCAATTTAACTTAAACAAAACAAAAAAACACACAAAAAACAACCTGCCTCCTTTGCAACATTGCTTAATGTATTTTTAAACTGTTCTTACAGGAGTCTAATTGCTAAGACATTAAGTGGCACCCACGGGAGACGTCCCCTATATCTCAGCGGTAAAAAGGACACAGGTCAAATCTAAATAAATCATCCCAAACATATCAGTCAGCCAGCTACCACAGGAGTTCATGTGAGAAACAAACAATACAGCATTACAATAGCCGGGGTTAATCTTCTACACATTGCCCTCAACCCCCCTCCTTTACTCCCTTTACTGCCATTCACCCCGTCCAACGCTGCTTGGCTGGACAGATGGATAAAGCACAACACCCCTGCTCTCAGATATCTCCCCACCCCCATCCCTTTATCACAAATGCTCCATTATCTAAACTCAAATACGTCTTACTTTCACAACTGAGGACTCCACTGTACCTATTAATTTACAACTAAAAATTATTCAATATTATAAAAGAAACCCATTCTTTCACGTAAAGTCATAAAAACGCAAAATAAATCAATTAGCTACAATCAGGCAACTATTCAATGGGTGGGTGTTTATTTAGTTTTGGTCCAACAAAGTGAGCCAGGAAAACATCACAGCGCATATCTACTGAACAACAGATGTTGCGTGTCTCCCAAAACCTCAAACTAGTGGCATCAATAATGTTTTAGGTAGCTTTCCGTGTATTACTTTACAGCAAGAAGGAGGGGAGGGAAGATTGTAAGGAGGCGAAGCAAGGTCACAGCAGAGATGCTGTCACGTTAGTGAACTTGACCCCGTCTTGAACCCTGAGTCTTCAGGCAGGTTCATTACTGCTGTCGAGGTTGCACACACACACAAAAAAAACACCACAAGAGCCGGGACACAAAGCAGGCCGTCACAGATTAAAAAAAAAAAAAACCCGCAGCCATTTTCATCAAATAAACCGGGTTTGTTCTCGTTTAAAAAAAAAAAGGGCTGACATGTAACACTGAAGCAGGGAGAGAAAGCCCACCCTGGTCTCACCACAACATGAAACAAGCGTTTTAGGGAAGATGACCGTCACCTACCAGACGTTTGCTGTACCGTGTATGAGGATCCTCCATGATCCCTACAAGACAAACAAAGTTTCGGGGAGGAGGAGGTGAAGCATTAAGTTACACGCTTTAAATATCCAGTGACTGCTGGCGCGTTTGAGTGTTGTTGTTGTTGTTGTTGTTGTTTGTTTGCTTTTTTTTTGTTTACCTCCTGTCGGACAGAAACACACACACGCCTCTATTCTGGGTATAGCCTAGCTTGACAGACCCGCTAACGTTAGCCGGACAGCGTTCCTTTAGCCAGCGAGCTAAAGTTAGCATCACACACGGAGCCGCGAAACATCTGCGTTGAACTCGCGTCGCCGCGCGGAGACGAGAAAGCGCCGGTGAAAGCGACGGCAGCGTTTCGACAGCAACACTCTTGACCTCACGTCTGCGAGCTGCCGACATTTAACCGGCGCCGTCGTAGACTTAGCTCCGGCTCACGATCCCGTTCACAAGTCGTCGGCTGTCGCTGATGCTAAGCTTGGCTAGCAGAGGTTAGCCTCCGTGAAGCCTCTTTCTTCATTTACCTCTGCGGGTTTTTTTTTTTTTTTTTTTTAAACTCCTGTCACACGGCGGCGGGTGGCGGTCAAAGTAATGTCTCCCCCCTCGCTAGAGCGTCTGAAGCCTCTCTGTAAAGTTTCGCCCCGTGTTATGTCATAACGGCCCGTGTGTGTTGGTATGTTTATTATTGTGCGGTAAAGTTAGGAAGAGTCGACGCTCCGAGCCGCCATTTTCAGCTGGTCGAAAAACACACACACACACACTTACACACGTATACACACACACACATACACACGCACACACACACACGTAAACCAAAGAAGAAGAAGAAGAAAAAAAAAAAAAAGCCTCGACGTGACTCGCCCCCTCAAACCTTTATGATCGTATATTAACATACAAGAGCGCTTGTTTTATTCACCCGTCGGTCACGGCTGAGGATCCTTTAACTTCCGGAATAGGTTCCGGTCGTGGAAGAAATACAACACACGACGACTGAACACACTCCACCTCCACCACAAGGTCCTGAATTAAACATTTAACAAAAGCAGAACAAATATTAGCATCTGCATGTGCTAAAGCAGGACTGTATACTCATATATATATATATCTATACTGTACTGTATATACTGTGCATTTTATATTTTTACTGCTATTTTATTGCTTTCTATTATTATCTTATTATCTTATTGCTTCCTGTATGCTGCTGTAGCGAAAACAAATTCCCCTCGGGGATAAAAAAAAAGATCTGCATGATTAGTTTATTCTATGTTCTAATATATATCTAATATATATATGTCTAATATATATATAGATATAGATATATATATCTGTAAATATATATATATATATATATATATATATATATATATATATATATATATATATTAACAGTAAGAGTTATTTGTAGCCAAAGGATTTAGTATTTATGACACTTCTGCTTTATTTCAATGTAATTATCACAATAACATTTTATGTATTGTTTCAAATTGTGAACGTTATTTTATGTTATGGATAAACACTTATTTTTGACATACTGTATTGTAAAAATACACCATTGCTTGTACATTTTATTTAAGTACACTGGTTTCAGGCGATGTGAGGTATATGTCTTTTCTAAGTTGATTCGTGTATTCAGATTTATTTATATGATGTATTATATTTAGACGTACGTCTTTCTACAAACGAGTGGCCTATCTTCTTTTCTTTCTTTTTTTCTTCTTTTTCCGTACTTGTGTCGCACAACGAAGTATTCACACTCGGAGCAGAAAAGCGAGCGCACCCTTGCGTAGACCCCGCCCCCTCTCGTGCTGATGGGCGGTGAGGAAGAAAAGCTACATGGGGGATGAAATGAGGTCAGGAAAGCGCTAGAGTCGTGCGGTCGCCATGCATCAGCTGTAGCTTTCACACGTAAGGGAAGAGGCTCGATGCCCTGAGAGTTTAGAAAGACACGAGGGGGTCCCTCCGTGGGAAACAGACGACCGGCTGAGCCGAGTGTCAAATCACCAGCACAAGAGGCAAAGCACACTTGGTACAATGCACGGCAATCTTTTATTACATAACAGGCTTCACCGAGTTGACAACACAGCCAGTGAGCGACTGCTACAGAGAAGACCGTCGATACAAGCGTTTCAGCGACACAGACGCATACAGACAGATCACGCACAACAACAAAAAAATCACACACATCTTATTAAAATTATGACAACAAACAATCCAGAAAATACTACTTAATTGGATAGTTTTGATCAGATTAGTTAAAAAAAAAAAAAAGCCTAAATAGCACAAAAAGAAGCTCATGTTCATGCATTTTTATTTTTTTTTTTGCAAAGTTTAAATGAAGCCTTGGAAATGATTTCCTGATGGTTACAATTTCTCTAAATTATACTGATCCCTCAGTGCACCAGCAGGAGGCGCTGGACTACAGTCGGCCAATAATGGCTAAATATGATCAAAAGTAACATGTTAAGCCATCTGGCTGAGAACAGGCAGATTGAGAAAAATCTACACATTTATGACACGTTTTCAAACACTTCATACAGCAAGAAAATAACTGAAATCCAAATACTTAATAGAAGGGAAAGTGCACGGGACAAATGTGGTTCCTTTTTTTTTTTAAATACATCCATGATATTTTAAAATAATTCAAATAATTGTCAGGGTAAAAATAAGGGAGCACCTGAAGAAATGTTCCTTTGTCTCTGAGAAATCCTCCTCCTTAGAAACACCACACAAACACAAAAGAAAGGACGGTCTTTAAACATTTAGTGTGCAAGTGGCGAGTGTATAGTGTTAAAGGCTGATGCAGGTGTTTCACCTGTGTAAAACCTTTTATGAGAAGAAGCTGTACATGTAGGAGAAGCCAACAATCCCAATGATGGCACAGCACAATGTAATCATCATCTTTTTCTGGAGATTTAATCAGAAAATACACAACGGTGAGAAAAACAGTCAGAGAAATTAAACACAAAACACAAAGCAACTAACACGGTGCAATTATTTCTGCTTATTGACACTAGTTTGAGGAAACGATTGAGCAAAGGAGAACGAAGGGTCACACAGGTTAGGGTGGGTGGGGGTGGGGTGTAGAGGGGGATGTGTGTGTGTGTGTGTGTGTGTGTGTGTGTGTGTGTGTGTGTGTGTGTGTGTGTGTGTGTGTGTGTGTGTGTGTGTGTGTGTGTGTGTGTGTGTCTGTGTGAAGAGAGAGGAAAGGTGAAACGACTTACTTTTGCACCGGTCTTTAAAAGCTGTACTTTGCAACACAGTGGTTAGCGTGATGTATCAACAATCTGCTGACATGCAGACCGTCCCATAAAACACATTCACACAGCTTCTCAGCAACATGCAGTCATCAAAAAGTGTAAAAACATCAGTTACTTATTTACTTCCTTATAAAACAACAGCAGGACAGAAAACACAAGTCAACCAGACATTAAAAAAACATAAAATCTTTAATTTCTCTTCAAATCAAAGGCACTTAACTTAAAACAGTGAACAACAGCTTCAGTCGTCTTCTTCCTCTCTTATTGCAGCCTACACTGATGGCTCAAGCTCAGTTAATAGAGTAGACTAGTGTGGCCAAAAGACCACGCTGGGTCTGTCTGGCTCTGGTTTAAAAAAAAAACTAAAACAAATAGGTTGCATTATACAGCCCTTAGGTGACTGAAATGGCTCATCTCTTGATGATTGGTTGAAATATTAAGTCTGATATGCACAGCTGGAATCTTCTGCTTTAATAACCCTGTTAACGCCACCGGGTGACGACCTGTGCACTGTGGTTCAGTAAAACCGTCAGTCTAACACATTCAAAGAAAAGGCCTGATGAAATGTTTATTAAAGGTGTTTCTAATATATCCTTCAACCCGTGTATACCAGTGACAGCAGACTAAATATTAGATGCACAGCCACCACAATGTTCATAAAATGTAATTGGCATATCTCTAAAGCTCTGTACACAAAAACGGAACATTAAAACCGTCATGAACAAAGGATGCATTGCTGGGTTGCATTTAATAAACTAGCAGCTGATTTATATGTTTACAGTAGAACTATTGGGAGGCCTAAAATACACCTGTTAATTCATCTCACTAACAAAAGAGCCACCAGCCAGGGACACCATACTGTTGGTTAGAGTGTGCAGTTATGTGTGACTTCATCAAAATGTTGAATAAATACAAAACCACTAGTGTTACTATCAGCCTCAATACAAAATCGTTGGTATTAAACGTTTTTAAAGCATTTTAACATGGGAGATAATCATGTCTATATATGAAAAATAGGTTTGACAAGATTTTGGGAAGCCACAATTTCAGGTACTTCTCCCAGATACTGCAGTGTTTACAGAACTCTCCAAGCAAGTCAGACATCTTCATCCCACCTGCCTGTCTTTTTTTTTTTTTGAGAGAGAGAGAGAGTTCATGAAATGTGCTCTCATGACCATCTTTCACATTTTAAAATAACAAGCACTAGGGCTCCTTAAGTTGAAAGATCATGAGCGAGCATACACGCCAGTCCTCTTCAAGTTAAAGACCTAGGCTACATTCAGAACTACTAAACATATAACTCTATTATATACATGATAATTACAGACATTTTGAGTTTAATTACACGTTTGGAAATGTAAAAGTGCTGCAACTCCCCAAACCCAATAAAATCCCAGAGCAGTGAACGATCAGTGACGATCATGAAATGTGTCGGGGCTCATGAAGGAAAAATGATCAGGGAGGTGATGTGCTTCCATGAGGTTAAAACTCCCGAGGACAAATACGTCCATGTTAATTCTTTGGCACCAAATGTTGCACAAAGAATTGTGACATCGTGATCGGTTATTTTTCAATTCCCTTTTTCGACATTAGGTGTTGTACCTAATGTCAGCTTCAGTCTCATTTGCAGCAGAGCATCCTCAAACTGAGGTCAAATGCATCGCCCACACCTTCAGTTGTTTCTAAAGGACGGGTTGTAAATAATATGATATAAATATGGAGTGATCAGTATCCGTTTTTTCTTTCGTGGGGTATCTGATGGAGAACAGGGTGGAGAGGGTGATGAGATGATGGCAGCAAGGTACAGTCCTGCTACACTGTCTGGGTGAGGATGACAGTGAGGAGGATGAGACCAACCACAGCACAGACGGCACCGATAATTTATCATCCTCTACAGAGGGGGAGATACAGAGACACACAGGGAGAATAGTGTTAACGTCAGGGCTTCACGAGCGCTGCAAACCAAAACTCCCGCTGAAACGGAGTGTGACTAACTCACCACCAGCAAAGCTTTGTTTGTTCGACAGTAACCAGAGGATAGTGCAGCAGAATGGGAGAGAAACATAACACACCCAAGAAATTCAAATACACACACCACAGAGAGAGAGAGAGAGAGAGAGAGAGAGAGAGAGAGAGAGAGAGAGAGAGAGAGAGAGAGAGACACCCACACACACACACACCCTGAAGGGAAGTGCAAACTCCTTTCCAAAGCATTCCTCGGAACACCCACACCCATTATGGCGCTACAGCCAACATTTGCTCCAGTGTTACTCACCCTTAGCTCTCCCCTTACTCAAATAGCTCCTCAGCTTCACTTCAATCCCACTGACAACCCGATTATGAGAGCTAGTACTGCCAGCAAGACCAGCACAACCACCACTATTATCACCGTTTTCTGTTGGGAACAACCAAGTACATACAGTACCATCAGGTCCAACCTCAGCGGGAGACAACAGCAAGTCATTTACAGATAGGTGCAACAATGATGGTATCAACTAGTGAAGAATAGTAATAATACTAAAGTTTAGTACTAATAATAAAGTTTATCATTATTTATAATAAAGTTTATTATATTGTTATTATATTATATTGTAACAAGCACTAGTAACAACTAGAACTTGTTACAATACATGAAGTTTGTACTATTTTCTATCAGGTGAAATGTCAACAATGAACGTATCCGATATCGTGGATTATCTTTGTAGCTTAGTAACCACACAAACTCTTTGATAAACCAGTTTTCGCTTGTCACAACAGTGTGGACGTCATGTTTTTACACACATGCTGTAACAGCCAGAAACACAAACAAAAGCAAAGGCCAGTGCTGCAGTCATGAGATAAAGCTGAAGAAAGAGGACAGAGAGAAAAGAGTGAGGAAGCTGTCAGGTGTGTGTGTGTGTGTGTGTGTGTGTGTGTGTGTGTGTGTGTGTGTGTGTGTGTGTGTGTGTGTGTGTGTGTGTGTGTGTGTGTGTGTGTGTGTGTGTGTGTGTGTGTGTGTGTGTGTGTGTGTGTGTGTGTCTCAGCAGGTAGGAGGGTTGGGGATCATCACAGGTCAGGATCGGGTTCTTGATGGTGGGGATGGTCTTCAAGAAGTCGAGCAGGTTTCCCAAAAGCATTCTTGTGTTAAAGAGGAACTCTAATAATTTCTAGAGAGACAGCTATGTGTTAAAAAAAAAAAAAAGTGTGTAGTTTCAGGTACTGATGAAAACTATGAGCGAGTTTGACTGTCCGGTCCAAACACAGCATTGCAGAACAGAATTGTACAACTCTTTAAAACTACATAAAGTAATAATGTTATCATTTATTGCGACGATCACAACGTAAATAGCAGAAATCCTAAATTCACGTTACAAGGTAATCTAAAAGGAGTTTGGGCCTGCATGTATTCAACTGGCTAACACTGCTTCTTAACAAATTATACCTTATTGTGTTACACGAAGAGTTGAGCTTTTGTACTTCTCTACCAGATAACTCTTGGGTGTTTTTGTTTTGTTTTGTTTTGGTTTGTATTTTTTGCTGGGGCCCTATCCTCTTGCTGTGCAACATAAAGGTCCCACTCAAATGAATGAGACGGTGACATTTTCCATGCAGTGTTGTTCACTGTCCAAGTAAAGTTTAAAAGACACCTGTATGGGCCATTAGCTTCTGCTCAGCACTGTCTGGACAGGAGGAGACAGAGGACTTGATGTTCCAGGTACATGTTCACAGTAGTTTAGGGTCGCCTGAATAACACGGATTCTATAATCGTACTGTCAGCCTTGTGAACTTGAATCCAACTCTGTTTTTGTCATGTGGTGTCAAATTTCCTCCACTTTATACTTCATTCTGTATCTCTCTCATCTTTTTTTTCTGCTGGTTAAAGAGTGTACTTCAATTTGAAAAGGAATAAAATAAATACATTTTCTGTTGCTTTTGGGAAACCGGGCCGTTGTTTTTGACTGTATCGTCACTCACACGGCGAGCCTCTTGCTGAAACTTTGCAGCTTTCTTAGTGTCTGCTACGGCCCGCTCGACAAATCCCACCGACTGGTCCATGTTGCTCTCAATCCTGTCAATCATCCCACCCTGACGTGAACCGTGTCAGAGGCAGCAAAAAGCAGCAAGAGCAAATAAGTGAAATAACAGAGAGAGAGAAAGAGAGAGAGGGGGAAAAAAAAAAAAAGAGCAAGGCACAGAGAATGCAACAGTTGGTTGAGGATGGCAATGAGTGTGTTTGCGTGTTGGGCGAGGGAGGGTGATCTGCAGGCACACTGTGTGGTTTAAATGTGTCAAACAGAAAAATTGCAACACTGTTAAGAAACTAAACAGAAAAAAACAGGAAGAGGTCACAGGCAGACTGGTGTGATCGCTGGTAAAGTGACATTACCTTACGTGCTTTGGTCTGGTACTTTATGGCTTTTTTGGTCTGTTCCCTTGCTTCTATAATGTGGTCCTCTGATTTGGATACATTCTGCTCTATGTTGTCAACTATGTCACCCTGAAAAACATTAACAACATTCAGCGAGATAAAGAGTTAATGGCAAAACAAAGTACTGCAGACTGGTTAAAATACTTCATTCATTAGACTTCAGATGTATTATTGGTTGTTTGACCAATACTTTGATGTTTGAATTTCATTTTGGAACTTAAAACTAGAAATAAGAACAAGAGTTTCCTGAGAAATCACACAACACAAACAGCAGAAGTGTGCAAGACATCGGGCCCTTACCTTAAACAAGGCTTTCCCTCAGACAGCATGGCGTAAGCAGCAAGAAATATGTGGTTATACTTAAGTATGAATTCACATGCAGGGGCTGACTGTTCAGCAAAGTGTGTTTGAGCTCTAGTGTGAAATCTGTTCCGATATAAATAACGATCTTACTAAATGCGTTCATGCTGGTTCCGTTAATGATGGGTAATGGGATGGAGGTGGCAGAAGCGAGTAAAGAGAGGTACAAGAAAGACATGGAGCTGGAAAAGAGGAAACAGAGACACATGCAGATTGACAGTCATACCACAGCGGTGACAGAGAGACAAATAATTGGGAGGAAAAAGACAGTTTAATACAGAACACAAAGCCATGGAGAAGATTTAAGGATGAATACAAAGAATGACTAAATGAATGAATGAGATGAGATGAGAGGTTGTTAAATTGACTAATGGATGGATGGATGACAGGCTGGTGGATGTAGCGGCTGTGCGTACCTGGCTCTCCACCAGCATGGCGATGTCTACAAACATATCGTGCAGCTCTTTGATGCTACTTTCCAGACGGACGATGTCTTTGTGTCTGGACTCAATCTCACTCAGGGCTTGTTTCGAGATCCCGGAGTCCACAATCTAAATTAAAAAATCAAATAAAGAGGGGAGGAGAGGTTTACTGTTACCACACAGGAGCAATACAAACACGGACATGAAAACACAAGAACCTCAGTCTCGGTGTTCAAATGAAGACCGGCCTTTGATCACATCTAATGTTTCTTTTTATTACTTCTAGTCAGCGTGATTAACATTAGGCATTGAATCTTCCATTTAATCTCGATCGTTAAATCTAGTTGGAAAACAGAAGGAACTTATTTATTTATTTAAATACGTTATCCATTTAAATTATTTACATTATTGCCTTTCCTGAGTCTTGGTAATATGATCAAATGTACAAGAATGTTTAAACATTAAATACACCCCCACTTAATATATACATTTTAGCATATTACCAAAACAAA
Organism: Brachyistius frenatus; assembly: GCF_029030835.1. Classification (NCBI taxonomy): domain Eukaryota; kingdom Metazoa; phylum Chordata; class Actinopteri; family Embiotocidae; genus Brachyistius; species Brachyistius frenatus. Next base: position 5,693,189 of record NW_027210616.1, read on the forward strand.
AGGCATTGACATTAATACATTGACAATGCGAAATTACCAAAAGTGTATCTAAAAGGGCTCAAAATGTGCACCAGAGAGCCTTCACAAACTTATGGGGCCCTGAACCCTCGCTGACTTACCGGTGATGCACCTCAAAGTCTGCGAGTCCGTGAGTGTGCCAATTGGGATTGGGCCGAGATCTTCTGTCTAAAGGTCATGGTATAATTTTGCATTGTATAATTTATGTTTTTGCCATTTCAGCAATACTGAAAAAGCAAATGTTGCAAGGAACTCACTGTCACTATCCTCATTCATGTTTTAAGACATGAAAATGAAATGCAGCTACCTGAGAAAGCCTGAGATACTGTCAGTTAAAACGCTGCTGTGTTGATGTTGTACCGTCTTGTCTAGTTCCTTTCCTTGGGTGTATACACGCAGGTTTCACTATGTTGCAGACTGGTAATTTGCAAATAGTTGCATTTAACCTTTGTTCTGAACTGGGCCTTAAAGATCGTGGAAATGCAAACATGCGTGCACACACACACACACACATTCATTCTTACCCCTGCAGTAAACACTGCAGCATTGCCACTCTCCAACATCTCCTCCAGTTCTTCATCTGTCGTTGCTTTTCCAGCTGGAGAAGAAAGGGAAAAGAAAAAGGAATAATGACAAAGGGGGCCGTGCGACCGTCACATGACTTAGTTGCTGTGTTTGCAGGTGTCACTCACTGATTTCTAGCTGTCTCTGAATACGTCCTTTACTCCTCTCCCTGAAGTCCACCTGAGCTTCATTATATTTTGTCATGACCTCCACAAACTTCCTGGACAGCACTGCATGCTGGGAGACAGAACAATAATAAATTAAGACACAAGCACACAAGTATTCTTCCGGGCAGAAACGTGAAGACAGAGACACGGCAGACAAATGTTGATGTACTTTTTATGTCAAAGAGGAACACATTTTTGCTAATGTTTTAAATAATTAGTCAAAATGCCAAAATCTGCTGTTGCAAATAGGTTTTAAAAACACCCTCTTCCCTATTTTCCCTCCTTTTCTTTACCTTAATCATGTTCTGACAGGAAGGTAATTAGAAATGATCAAGCTGATAAAGCCCATTGAATTTACATTTGAGATAATAACACAAGAAATAAGAAGTGATTAGACCTCCCACACCCTGTTTAAAACGCTTTTATTATGAACGCAAGTGGAGGTTTGCTATAAAACAGCTTCACCCTAAGGTCCGATGTAAACTATTTACCTGTGATTTACGTATCCGCATGTCAGCCGACACCCTCTCCTGCTCCTCTGACTCCAGATTCCTCTCGATGGCTGCAAAGAAAAGTCCAAGTCATCGATTTATGATTCAACTGAACTACTTACACATCACATCACTGTTTAATTCTTCATTCAAACCTCACACTAAATCCAGTAAACATCAAAAATTATTCTGACAAAGCTGTGTGTAGTAGTAGGAGGCAGACTCACTTTTGAGTTTGTTTCTCGCATTGTTGGCCATTTTCTTTATGTCATTGGTGATCGCCTCCAAGTCATCCTGTGTTTCTAGGAAGCAAGAGACATGCAGTGACAGACAGAGTGAGACAGCTGCATTTAGTACAAATCAGCTTCTTTCATGATGTGTCATCATTCAAGACGACAAATCATTTGCTTCACAGAACAGTGCAGCTGCATTTACTGATCTACATTTAAAATCTTGTGTAAAGAAATATAAAGATATTTGATTTGGGGCAAAAATGCAACTTAATGCAGCTGATGGAGGAGAAGCATTAATTTGATCCTCAGAGACTCGCATCAGTTGAGGAAATTTAAAGAAGAGAAAACAGAACAGGTGTGAGAAGAAAAGCTGGTGTCTTACTCTGATCTGATGTGGGAGCAGACAGGACAACAGAGTAAAGCTTTTTGACTTCAGCCACGTTCTCATCAATTTTATCAATACTGGTCCTGATGTCCTCAATCTGGAACAAACACACAAATAGATACATACACAAATGACAAAGATTAAGAACATCTATCCATGTGGGTTGTCCCAAATACAAGCGAAGAAGAAGCAGAGCTCCCACACACTAATGCACTGTAAAATTCACCTGAGAGAAGAACTCGTCCATAAAGGCTGCGTTGTCCACCGCAATCTCCACCTCTTCGTCATCTTGATCGCACGTCTGTCAGAATAAAAAGCAAGTGTGAGAGTAGTGTTAGTAGATCCAGCTGGCCAGAAAGAATGTGTGAAGGGTATTACACGTTTCTCTGAAGCTCAAACGTGTCATCAGCACCTCAAGATTAAAAGGTTTGTTCAAATATGTTCACCAGGGTAAAAACAGAAACACAGACAGTTCTGTGCAAATGTGGGGCAACTTATCCCACTCCTTATTTATCCTGTATTTTATTTTCTCTCCTGAAAAGCTGTGCTCTTCTTGTGTCACATTTGCTATCTTAAAAAAAAAAAAAAAATGTAACAATTAAATTGACTCACTGTTGACAGGTGAATTTCCGTTTTGGTTTTTTCCCATGACATGTACACCGATAAATATGAAGAATAAATGCACTCAATGCAGGTAGCAATTACAGAGACATCCTGTTAAACAAACCAACTCTGTTTAAAACTAACTCAAAGCCCTGCTTGGGTGTATACATCAAACTCGACGTACAAAATCACAAGGCTGCCGGCTGTATCTTTCTTTATATTTGCCGTATCGATCCTCTCAATGAATTTAAAACAAGAAAGAATTGTTGTGCTTCCCTGAAATGTTAAACTATTTTTGATTTTGTCTCATTTTTACAGAAAACTGATATTTTGTGCCACTGTTCTATAATAACGATCAACTTTTCAAGCTTGCTTTATTACCAAACTGTAGCTCAGAAGGTTTTTCCTTGTCAGTTTGGAAAAACCACAAAACAGCATTAAATCTTGAATCATAATTAAACTCCATAATAATGAAATTGCTTCCTGGTTAGCAGCTCAGCATGATAAATCAGCCAGAAATACTGGTCTGACCCTAATCAGCCGACACCTAATAAATTTCAGGAGTAGCTTCCCTTTGCTGAAGTCAATAAAAATGTTAGAAGGGACAGTCTGTAAACACGAGGCAGCACTGGTGGTTCGTCACAAAGAGCTCCGCACTGCTGCTGAATATTTACATGAAAGGACTCCAGGAACTCAACCTGTTTCCTACGGACTTTAAAACTGACTTCAGAAACAACAACAACCAAGCTATAATGTATACAGACATCAAGGCCATGTCGTGACAGTCTTGGGTGAAGAAATATAACATGTAACTATATGTGAAAACAGACCAAAACTTCAGTTGTCTCCTCCCTTTGAAGTGTTTCTGCTTTTCCAGGTCAAATATGTTTTTCATTAGACACACTGATTTTATTTTCAGCCGACTAAAGTCTTTACGCCTACAGCAGCACGTTTGTGTTTGTAACATACAAAGTGTGACTGAGCCAGAGGTCTGGACTCCGCAGGTGTGCTCCCGGGTCAAAGTCAGGTCATGGAAAATGTTGGTCACAGCTGTCGACTTCCCCGCTCTCTCATATCAGCTGACCCAGCCTCAATCGCTAAACTGCCGATCTCAATAAATATTACACTTAATTTAGGCTGCACTGGACAAGCTCTGCAATTACAGTTACACTTTAACTTGCTCATGGAGCTACACAGCTCCTTGGTTTGTCATTAAATGAGACAAGGCACTAAAAGAAACTGGGAGTTAAAGCTGAAGCAAGACTCTTTTTCCACTGCTCAACTCAACTGTGCTCTCCTTTTTGGGGGGTTTCCATCAGGGAAGAGCTGTAGACAGGACCTGATGCTTTTTTTTTGGTATCACGTCAGTTGAGAAATCCGCATAAGCTGAGCAGATGCTAAAAGGTGACACTGCTGCCAACTGATTGCACATCCTGTACAAACCTGCCGACGAAACGAACCTGCAAGCACGTTTGTTACACTGAAGATGACGTCACAGTGGAAATGATCAATTAATTGTGTTGATCATTTTTTTTAATTTTTTTTTTTTACCCGAAACCACCAAACATTTGAGTCTTCCACCTTCTGTCATTTGAGCTGCTTTTCTTTGCCGTATTTGTTCGTAAACACTATCTTTACTTTTAGAAAGTTTCACATTTTTCTGATATTTTACAAACATTTTCATCAATAATGAAAATAATCAATATCCGCACAGGGCATACACATTTACGGGCAAGCCCTCATCTGAAATTTTACTTGCAAATGCAGCCTTGACTTATTTGGTTCAAGCTGCTGTGACTAACAACAGCTGCTGCCTGGACGCGCACGGACACACTGCTTGTGCTTGAATCTCTCACAGGGCCTCTCAAACACGCCACTCTGTGCCGAACACATTATGCTCCCTCACACAGCATTTCTGCAGTACTGAGATAAGAACAAGCGCTCACTTCCTTCCAGTGTCTCTCATTCAGCAAAAACAAGAGGAAAGAGGGCTGATGTGTGTAACAAACCAAACAACCAAAGGCCCCCCCCACACACACAAATACGCACACACTCATAAAGGTTCTTGGTTTCTAAGTAGAAACAGTTTGATACTGACAGACACAGTCAGCAGGAGTGACTTTGTCCAAGTTATCAAGAAAACTTTTACGACGTTTCTAGTTAAAGTCACTTGCTCATCTCATGACTCGACTTGGAGATACCGATTACTGGCGGAAGACACAGAAGCACACCTTTGGATCACACTGCTATTCATAATACATTAACCTCATACTGTTTGTGGTCACTACAGAGTTCGGATGTAATGCGTCATGATTAGTTTTGACGTAATGTTTGAAATGCGTGGGTGCCGAGTAAAAATAGATTAATATTAACCAGTATTTTACCCACCCTTTCTTCATTTATTTATTTTTTAAATACACAATTAATTTGTGACAAATGAGATTTAATGGCCCTGTGAGCCACAAGGCTGTCTTGACAGAGTGAGCCATGCAGCAGAAAATTAAATTTTCTCTCCGTTTTTCAAACCGAAAACAACAAAACTGTAATAATCTCATCCTGAAGATTGTGTAATCATCAAAAATCTCAAAACGCACACTGGATGGCGTTCGGTCAACTGAACATCAAGATTAGAGAACAGCACATGCGCTGCACATGAATGATACATGTTAGTTTGGATGCCAGCTTGTTCCTTTTGTGCAAAACACTTAATTATGCTTATTCTGCAAACAAAGCGCCATATGTCATGTTGCATAATTCAGCTCGACAAGCCGATGACTAGAGAGAGATTTTTTACACTGAAGCACTTGTCATCAAACTGACGGTCTCTTGTTACGTGTTTCATCGGAGCACAAATCATTGGACTTTCTTTGTCGTACTGGCTTCTACGGACATTCGGATCAAATGTGCAACACACTAAGGGCATGAATAGAAAAGTAAAGCTCGAGAAGAAAGACTGAGGTCATTATATCAGCCTCTATACTCAGTTATATACATACAGAATATATACAGTACATATACAGAATAACTCTGAAGGGACCTCTCTGACATATGATGTTGACAGTCATGTAAACACAATCCAGTTTATTCATGGCTCCTGTTGAACCCTCTCTGTAACTTATCTTTACCATGACTGTGTCATCTTTAAGCAAGCGGGAGGTGATAAACTTTCAGACTTTGTCTCTGGGGATCATAAATGATGAAACCGAACACACACTGCTGCTGAACGACAACTAAGAAGGAGGAGGAGGTGGAAGAAGACTAAACTGAGCTGAGAAGGAAGTCTTAAAGAATAATACACAAATGGAGCGGCAAGAATTACAAGATCAAAAAATAATTAGCCGGAGTTTCAACAAGTTATTTGTGAAGATTTGTTGCCTTTCTTTTTATAATTCCAATAAACGGAAGGGGATCTAGCTAACACTTCAGTCAGTTTTAATAGCAAACAATCTGAGCACAAAGTAAAAGATATGGTTCAAAGGGGTGTTACTTAGTGGCTCCAATAATTAGAGGCGTTTCGTGCTGAACAAACACAAATAAAGCAAACAACAAAATGACCTCCCATTCCCTTTGAAAGCCAGGTGTGCTGGCAGGAAAGCACATTTCTCTTTGAATTCTGATGAAAAGTAGGATTATAATAATGTTTTTATTTAAATCCATAATAATAATAATCTTTACACTTGTAATCTTTTAATTTTTTATATCTTTTGCATGTTTGCTAATTGCTGCATGTCCCTGTGTGTAACAAGCAGGCACATATTACTATTTTAATAATGAAGCCTTAAAGTAAAATGCTGCTGCATTGACATGAGACCAGGTTATTGTTGGTCAATTGCACCATCGCTTCAAAATAGTATTGTGCCAACAATGCACCTGAACACGCCCCATTTTAAGACCGAGGGGCGCTCAGTTGGGTGCAATTGGGAACATTTGTTATTCAAACAACATGGCGCTGGACGAGAAAATCGCAACTGCGTCGATCTGAAACTAGCAAAGACAAGTGTTGTGCTTTGCGCTGGGTGTGAGATAGATCCTGATATCTTTGGAGACATCTGAATACATAATCTTGATTTTTAAGGAAGTATGATGTTCACCGTTTTTTGACATTGCATAGACCAAAAAATGTTATCAATAAATTACTTAGATGAATTGACAATAAAAAATAACTTATCTTCAACTTGCCCTTTGCTAGAATTTCCCACAGGTTGCTTTAGAAAATGTGCTACTAGCCGTTATAGCAGCAGGACAGGGTCATATATACAGCAGCATGGTGCCAGAAGCCAATGTGCTCCCTCAGGCAAAGCTGAAATCTGACAAGGGATTTAAAAAAATAAAATAAAAAACAACGTATGCCACAGAAGAACTCTGTGTTAGCGCTGTTACAATTTTACCAGTCACAGTGCTGAAATGTGAGCCAGGTGGGGAAGCAGAGTAACAGCAGCGGCCCACCAGCTCTGTAGTACAATGAGGGGGAAACACTGTACATACAAAACTGAAAGGAGTATGGCTTTGGCTGAAACTACATTTGAAACTAAGGAAATGGAACAGAAAGCTGCTGCCGTGTTGACGTCTACCTCAAAAACCGAATTGTCTAATGCACAGGTATCAACTTCTGCTCTTGGCATTGTTGTCTAAAGCGGTATGAGCAACGAAGTGTGTTAAACAGGAACATATTAACTATGATTAAGCGTTTCTTGTTGAGCACACTTCCCCAAATCGTCTAGGTGTATAAACTCATGTGATGTGATCATGCTGCTGGTGGCAAACATTAACATGAATATACGCCTGTGCACACAGACATACAAACAGCCTCGATGACTGCCAGCAATTAAAACATTAGAAAGGGAACTGGAGGAGGAAAATAAAGGCGGAGGTGGAGAAGGCAGGAAGATAAGAAACTGAGCAGCCATGACATGAAAAAGTAGTCGGGGTGGACGCAAGTTCAACTACAGAACAGTTACACACAAAGCAAAATATATCGCACTGTATGTGTCAAGTTCCCAAGAGTCTGCTACAGTATTTGAAGTTCCTTCACTGAAATGAAGACATGAATGTGTGACATACAGATGGCTGAGGGGGGATAACGCAGTTCAGCAACTGTAAACACTGCAAATATTTGGCCACAAGTTTCAGGTAACAATAGTAACACATCCCATCTTCAGTGTCAATAGGATCAGGGCCTTTAGCCTCATGGGGAGCAAGACTATTTACCGTTGTTAATCCAATTCTGATTCATAGAAATAATAATGAAATCAGTGTTTGTGTTTCCAATGACTTCTCTGTCTAATCAGACTGTGAAGGCTAAATAATAATAATTTTAAAATTTTTTTAAAAAAAAGTTAAATAAGATCAGGATTCAGTCCATTTTAAATGTAGATCGTGAGTCCATTTCACAACTTTCTACTTTGACCATAATCAGTATTTTACTAGATTGATGTTTGTATATATAATGGCAACTAAAAATGTAACTGATATATTTTAATTCATGATATTTCTTTTCCAAATCGTCAACTACTTTGATAATCGATTAACTGTTTTGAGTAATTTTATTAATGAATGGATGTAAATATTGACTGATTCCAGCTTCTTACATGTGAATATTTTCTGGTTCTTTAATCCTCCCTGATAATAAACCGAATATGTTTTGGTTGTGGACTGTTGGTCAGGACAGAACAAGACAATCAGGCTACATGTTGAATAGTGGTCGCCATTTTTCACCATTTTATTTTATTTGAAAGACCAAATCGAGGACATATATCAACAGATTAATTGGTATTGAAAATAATCGTTAGTTGCAGCCCTAATTGTGATTAATCACTTCTCAATCAAATTTCAGAAAACACCAAGATGTCTACCAGACGTCCAGACAAGAGAATTGTGACAGCATTTTGTTGGATAAAATATCTTCGAAAGATCAAGTGATCATAAAAATCCTTGCATTTTCTGTTGATGGACTAATAAAAATAACTTAAGCTTTAGCCGGCAACTACTCGCCTCATCAATGAAAACGGAAGGAATCACCAGCTGTTATTTTTTTCAGCTGAGACTCACAAATGCTACGTCTGAGTAAGTTCAACAGTATTTGTCTATAATATGCAAGAATCACTTATATTTAGAGCACTTGCTTAAATCAATATTGTACAGTGTAATTAATTCTGTATTGTTTTGCACAACATTTCAACACATCTCTGACACAACATCCAACTGGACTGCGTGTGAAGAAACAAAGTGATGTCTACATAAGAGTCACTTTTACCCAACATCTTTGCAGTGTCAATGAATTGATCACTTGAGTTATGTCATCACATGGTGCACTATTTGTTCTAATAGATAGCATGTTAGATGTCAAGTATTTATGATAAATGCTTAAAGTATAAGTAGGAGTAAAAGAAGAATGTTTCAATAGATCTTAACCTTTCTCACTAAAATAAATGTGTTTACAGGCCAATTCGAGATTACAGGGAAACAACAGAAGAAGGAAAATAGACATAAAGAGTGAGGAAATTAAACATTTCCTGGACGTCACTTACCGCCTTAAGTTGCTCCAATCGGTCCTTCATTTTTCAGAAGTGTATGTTAACACTTTTTAAACCAAAGAAACGACCGCGATATGATGTGAAATGGATGAAAAAATGTGTCACAATCTCTGGATCCCACAGCCAGCTGGAAAGCTGAAACCCACGGCCAGTGAATGAAGAAAATGAAACTTCCCAAAAGTCCTGACAGAGGGGTCTGAGGAAACGACTTTTTTCTGAAAACAGCAGTCTTTCCGTCGCTTTTTCCATACAATATGGCTGCTGGATTTAAAGCCAGGTTTTTTGGGGGTTTTTTTCTTGCTAAATCTCCTCGCTCAGGGGATTAAAACAACAGTTGTGTAGAGCCGTATAATCTGTCTCTCTCCGCTGGCCACCAGTAATCATTCTAAAACGCACTTTTCTGGCTCACGCATGCGCAGCTGAATCCCTTGGGCCACTGGGATGAAGCCACGCCCTGAGCCACCTGCACCGATGATGCATTCAGGTGTTGTAGGAATAACAACTCTCCTGTTGTGCTGTCATAAAATAAATAATGATATGCTCGCACTCACAGGAAACCAAATACTGAGTCAAAAATAAAAACGTTTCTATTCATGGCTTTTTCATATGAGGTAATTTAATATATATAAAATCACAATTTTGACCTGATGATGGTGCTAGTCAAGTCAAAGAATCACCAATTTGATTGTAATTTATGCTGAGGAAAAAAAAATGTTTTAAATAAAATGAATGTCGTGACAACATTTCCAATAGTTGATGAAATGTTTCTCTCAAAACCACAAATGTGAGTGTGATAATGGGACTAAATGGAAAGTCACTGAAGTCATTTGGGTTCATTGTCTGAGAACACGGAATGATCGCCACCCTTTCCATCAAATTGATGTGAAGTGAAAATTTTGACCAGCAGGTGCCGCCAGTTAAAAAAAAATGTCAAGAGATCACCATTATGATCCACCATGAAAACAAATGTAAGCTACCAAATTTCAAAGCAAATTATGGAATTGTTGTCAGGACGTTTAATTAAAAGCCAAAGTTGAAAAAGCTCAAAGCGACACGTGAGCAAAAGTCACCAAATCAATAGGATTCATCCTTTGGGTACCATAAACATCTGAACCAGATTTCATTCAGTTGATCAAATATGCGGAAAGCTTATTCTCTCTGGACTAAAGTCAGGGATCAACAAACCAACACGTGCCTTTAGAGCCACACTGTTAATATGATTAGAAACAGTAAATATAAATTCACAATGTGATAATGAAAGAAACAGTTAAAGTCTTTGAATGGCCCACCTTTCAGGTTTGCCTTTGCAGGAACGTACTTCAGTCATCAGTTTTTTTGAAGCTAATTTTGTTGCATCTGTCTCTAGAGTAATATCTGACAGATTTGTATTTGTATTTTGCAATTGAAATTGTTGAACAGAAAGCATGTGGGTCCAATTATTAATGGCTTAGTGAGTTTCTAGTCACCCCCAAGGTCATGACCCCAAAAAGAGAGGAAAACAGACTGTTTTCAGACAACTCCAAAGTGGAAATGAGTGAAATATATCTGCAACATAATAGGAAGGTTCACGACTACAGTGCATATTTAGAAATGTAATATCAACCTGCCGGGGGATTGTAAATGAAACTGAACCATTTTTATTTACAATTGACAGTCATACAAATTGCACAGCGCAAAATTTGTGCAAGCTGCAGAGGACCTTTACATTCATTTGTGTTTATCACAAAGTCAAGTTAAATCAAATTGATATCATACGTGTTCTTTATTTAACAGTTGTTCACATTTAATTAACGTGCCACTGTTTGACAATGAAAATAGGTCGACAAAAGTATCTCACCACAGGGTCCATTAGTAGCTTTTGATCATTTCACACAGTCTTTCTCAGCAGGTGGAGTACGCAAAAGTGTAAAATGTTCAAATTTCCATTTCAGTGAGCACTTTAGTGTTCAGATTCAAAGTCCATCCTTGACCTTGTAAAGTGAAAATGACAAAATCATCTCACACTGATTCACACTCAAATGTCTTTTCATGAGCTTCCACCAGATAACATGATTTTCCTCGACTGGTAGTTACAAATGTGTGTAGAAAATATTCACTTTTTATCCAACAAAGAACAGCAACAGCTTTTGGCAGTGCACAATCTGTAATGTCAGTTAAACATTACAAATTTACAACAATACAAAAACTGCCCAAAGTTGTTTTGTGTTGTTTTTTTTTAAACGGGGTCATCATACATTTTGGCAGTTATGTTTAAGTGTTTAAGCCACATTTTGTTTGCAAGCTGATAAATGTATTTTCCTGCACTTTACTGTAGCTTACAGTTTCATACTTTTGTAAAATGTCATGAATGCAGCACACAGAGTTATCATAGCAGTGATATAGTGAGGGAACCCGTCAGTTTAGACCTTTCTTTTGGAGTTTCAATCTTAGTAAAGTAAAATTATAAGCAACTGTAGCAGCTGTGACTAAGTGAACTGGCTCTTGATGTCTTTTTTTTTTTTTTTTGGTCCCTTCTATGAGCAGGTTTTGCACACCAGGACTCAACGCATGAAAATAAGGTAAGTCTGAGTTATTGCTATTCTTGTCACAATATGGAGGATGTATGATGTTGCACCCAGATCCGCGTAGTAACACTAACATGTCACAGTGAATGTGCAGAGCAAACCTATTGTGTAACCCTGGAGATTGCATTGACTGAGCTCTAAATAAAACAACATGGCTGACATCTAGTGGCCTCCAGTGTTATAAGGGGCCTCTACTGTCATTGGAAATGGTTACGAAACCTCCATCTCTGTCTCTGATACCTGTTTCCTTCAAGTTTCCATAAGGAACAGTGACAAACAGCAGACAGCCAGTAGGGGAAAGTAACTAAGTAGCCTACATTTACTTAAGTTCTGTACTTAAGTACGTTTTAGATGTACTTACTCTTACAAAAATCAGTGTGTAGTTGGGGTCACATTTCAGATATCTATGAGTTGTTTACAGCTCCAGCAAACAGTGATTTATCAATGTAAACTTCTCACATGGTTTCTTTTCAATAACTGTTCAAATATCTCACTAAAAGTCAAAGATTAGAGAAAAAAAAAAATCCCAAAACTGAAGACATATTTGTGGATCACAACTTTGTTTTTTCATCTTTCCTCTCCCAGTAATCATCTGATGACCCTTCAGATTAATTTACTGTCCCTGGATATAAAAAAAAAAAAAAACTGGATATATAGTAGTTTAAACTAGTTCCACCTAACCATGCTGCTTACACACTGATGCTTCAGTATTAATAATCAAATTATGTCATATATAACTATATACCAGCCTAAGGGACCAAACCAGTAGTTTTACTTTAATACTTTAACTACATTTTGCTGCTAATACTAACTTTAGGGTTTTTCATGCAGGACTTTTACTTGTAATGGAATATTTATACATTACTATATTGGTATATATACAGTGGGTACGGAAAGTATTCAGACCCCTTTAAATTTTTCACTGTTTGTTTCATTGCAGCCATTTGCTAAAATCAAAAAAGTTCATTTTATTTCTCATTAATGTACACTCAGCACCCCATCTTGACAGAAAAAAACAGAAATGTAGAAATTTGTGCAAATTTATTAAAAAAGAAAAACTGAAATATCACATGGTCATAAGTATTCAGACCCTTTGCTGTGACACTCATATTTAACTCACATGCTGTCCATTTCTTCTGATCCTCCTTGAGATGGTTCTACTCCTTCATTGGAGTCCAGCTGTGTTTAATTAAACTGATTGGACTTGATTAGGAAAGGCACACACCTGTCTATATAAAACCTTACAGCTCACAGTGCATGTCAGAGCAAATGAGAATCATGAGGTCGAAGGAACTGGCCAAGGAGCTCAGAGACAGAATTGTGGCAAGGCACAGATCTGGCCAAGGTTACAAAATAAGTTCTGCAGCACTCAAGGTTCCTAAGAGCACAGTGGCCTCCATAATCCTTAAATGGAAGAAGTTTGGGACAACCAGAACTCTTCCTAGACCTGGCCGTCCAGCCAAACTGAGCAATCGTGGGAGAAGAGCCTTGGTGAGAGAGGTAAAGAAGAACCCAAAGATCACTGTGGCTGAGCTCCAGAGATGCAGTAGAGAGATGGAAGAAAGTTCCACAAAGTCAACTATCACTGCAGCCCTCCACCAGTCGGGGCTTTATGGCAGAGTGGCCCGACAGAAGCCTCTCCTCAGTGCAAGACATATGAAAGCCCGCATAGAGTTTGCCAAAAAACACATGAAGGACTCCCAGACTATGAGAAATAAGATTCTCTGGTCTGATGAGACCAAGATTGAACTTTTTGGCGTTAATTCTAAGCGGTATGTGTGGAGAAAACCAGGCACTGCTCATCACCTGCCCAATACAATCCCAACAGTGAAACATGGTGGTGGTAGCTTCATGCTATGGGGGTGTTTTTCAGCTGCAGAGACAGGACGACTGGTTGCAATTGAAGGAAAGATGAATGCGGCCAAGTACAGAGATATCCTGGAAGAAAACCTCTTCCAGAGTGCTCTGGACCTCAGACTGGGCCGAAGGTTCACCTTCCAACAAGACAATGACCCTAAGCACACAGCTAAAATAACAAAGGAGTGGCTTCGGAACAACTCTGTGACCATTCTTGACTGGCCCAGCCAGAGCCCTGACATAAACCCAATTGAGCATCTCTGGAGAGACCTGAAAATGGCTGTCCACCAACGTTCACCATCCAACCTGACGGAACTGGAGAGGATCTGCAAGGAAGAATGGCAGAGGATCCCCAAATCCAGGTGTGAAAAGCTTGTTGCATCATTCCCAAGAAGACTCATGGCTGTACGAGCTCAAAAGGGTGCTTCTACTCAATACTGAGCAAAGGGTCTGAATACTTATGACCATGTGATATTTCAGTTTTTCTTTTTTAATAAATTTGCACAAATTTCTACATTTCTGTTTTTTTCTGTCAAGATGGGGTGCTGAGTGTACATTAATGAGAAATAAAATGAATATTTTTGATTTTAGCAAATGGCTGCAATGAAACAAACAGTGACAAATTTAAAGGGGTCTGAATACTTTCTGTACCCACTGTATATATATTAAGTAAAGGATCTAAATACTCCTTCCACCTCAGCAAACAACACATGGTAGCTTTCCTTTATGCCTGACTTTCATCAAGCACTCCCATACTTGAATAATACTGCTGGTTCCCCATTTTTCTGTCAGGTACTCTGTGGTCATGACCTCGTCCTTAATTTTTTTGTGTGTTTGGTCAGTGATTTTGGCAGAATGATGTACACTCAGCATTTCACTCTAGAGTGAACTTGAAACTTGCATTGCTCAAACACTGAGAAAAGACTTTCAGGGGTGCGAGAGACATTTTGTATCGAGTAAAGTTTTATAATGATTGCGGATTCATAGAACCAATTAATTTAACTTACAGAAAACCCATACCTGACACTTAAGTAAACCATCTTCAAACCTCGAGTCTTTCAGTGATAAAACCCTGCAGATGCCTGCTTTGCAAAGTTTGTAATCTTTCCAAGTAATATAAGGGCTACTAGTACTGATTTAACCTTGAGAGCAAGGGTCCATCATATAACCATCCTCTGCAGATTTGTTCACTCAATTACATGAAAAACATTCATCTTGATTTAATGTACCGAGGCTTCTAAACATCCCTTATGACTGACTCAATAGTGACTTGAATATTCAAGTTAAGTGACCCTGAAGACTTTCCCTTTTGTTTAGATTGTCGTATAAGTTTATAAAGACTTTTCCCCATGTTAAACATGTTACAGAAGTAAAGCATAATTATGAATAAAATTCACAACTTGTGAATTATATTTGATTACATCAGTGTAAGGGGTCCTAGTATTGTGCATCCGATCTCACCGTCGCAGTCATGCTTCCTCATAAAAATAACCATCATTAAAGATAACACTAGTGTTTTTTTCTACTTTAACAAGTGCAATTGTCTTTGATGAAGAGGCCTATTGGATGTTTTTTCAACTACTTAAGCATCACTATCACTTCAGAGACACTACCATCCCAGAAATTACAACAAACAAGGACATGTTATATTGAGAATGTTTTTATTCAAAGTTTATTCCCCTTAGTGCTTCCAGTACACCATACAACAGCATTATGTGAGCTGGGTAAGTGCAGCAGAGGGTGCTCGACGATGAAGATTAGCACGTTGCCATGCCAACAACAACACTAGGGTAGGTGTCTTATACAGTGAAATTAGAACCACAACTTTTCCACCAAGTTTTTTTTTTTTTTTCCGTAGTTTTAAAACAAACAAAAAAAGTTCAAAAATAAAAAAATCTGAAAAGGGATTTTACAGTAAAGGGGGCAAAACTCCAACAACTTCCTGTCCACAGTCGGGTGGGGGGGGGGGGTATCCAGGGAACAGGTTAGAGGTCATCTTCTTCATCTGGGAGTGCTGTTTGTGATGCAACCTGCAGAGTGGCAGATAAAAGGTTATTGTTCAGATTCAATAAAAAAAAAAAACCAGTTCCCTGCCAAGCTGCTGTTTGTATACTTAGCTCAGAAGAAGCTGCTGGACTGAAATTACAAACATGCAGTCCCCTAAACAAAGACGCTTGGTGTGTATGGTCATACTCACTTGAAGCTCTTCCTCGTACTTAGCGGCAAGGATCGGGTCCATCTGGACCTCTGGGGGAGCAAGGGCAGGCATGGCCACAAACTCCAGGTTGGGATCGCCAATC
This sequence comes from Brachyistius frenatus, assembly GCF_029030835.1. Taxonomy (NCBI): domain Eukaryota; kingdom Metazoa; phylum Chordata; class Actinopteri; family Embiotocidae; genus Brachyistius; species Brachyistius frenatus. The sequence continues at coordinate 5,708,904 of NW_027210616.1, forward strand.
AACTTCCTTGCTAACCACAGGAAAGGCTTCTCAAAGTTGTAGTTACTCTTGGCAGAAATGTCATAGTACTGAGGACAGAGCAGATACAGAAGTTAGAAACAACAGCTCAGACCACAAACACACTCAAACGAGCACTTTTTTTTTTTTTTTTACAACTCGCGCAAAGTGGCATCATTTCTGTGAGCAGTTCTCACCTGCAGGTTCTTCTTGCGGTGAAACACGATGCTCTTGGCTTTGACTTTCCTATCTTTGATGTCCACCTTGTTGCCGCAAAGGACAATGGGAATGTTCTCACAGACACGGACCAGGTCACGATGCCAGTTGGGCACGTTCTTATAGGTGACTCGAGAGGTGACGTCAAACATGATGATAGCACACTGAGCTGTTGACAAAGCAGGAAACACAATATTCAGTATAAGGGAAGATTTAAATGTCTGGTAGCAGGGCAGACTGTAACAACCAGAGCAGCATGACGAGGATGTGAAGATCACCTTGAATGTAGTAGCCATCTCGCAGGCCTCCAAACTTCTCCTGACCAGCGGTGTCCCACACATTATACTTGATGGCTCCTCTGTTGGTATGGAACATCAGTGGGTGCACCTCCACTCCCAGGGTGGCTAAAATTACAAGCAAATACACAAAATGTGAAAACAGTGAAGAAGACCATTATCAAACAATCAATAAGTACAGCTAATATTTGAGACCGGGACCCACTGCCATTGACTCGGCATCCAAACTGAGGTTTCAACCTCAGCCCCTTTTCCCGCTCGTCTTTTTCTCGATCGTCTCTGGATGGTATCTGGGACCGTTTTTAGCCTCGCCTCAGTCAAGCGAGCTGAGCCGACACTAAAAAGGTGACGTGCCAACAAGCTTGCCCGGTGCACACTTGTGGAAATTTGTGTCCTTGTCCCGTCCCCGGAGGCAAGTTTGTCGCACACGCAGATCAATGTTTCTTCTGACATACCGTCTGTTTAATGAAGCCGGTCTCGTGTCAAACCCTGCTCTCCCACTGATGTGTTCCCACGACCCCCGCCGGCCAGAAAACACCGAAGTGGACGCATGTTCAGAACGAAGCTCGTCCCTGAGGTGTTGCCCTAATGCCACTTTAAGTCCCAAGAAGTGTCACAAAAGGCCAAAATTCCCTTTATCGTCAACTTTTGCATGCGGAAAATATCCCATTGCAGAAACGAAAGGCGATTTTGCTTTTTTTTTTTTTATAATTGCGACGCCTCTGCGGTTTCTCCGGACTCTTGAATCTGCAGCGGAAAAAATGAAATCCAGAGAAGTACCTCGACACCAAAAAGCAAGAAGTCGAGCCGATGTGCCGCTTCAGTCCTTTTTGTCTGCAACTCGTCTGTATGCCAGTGTGTCATTCGCGTCTCGACGAGGGAATACTCACCAACATATTTCTTCTCAAACTCTCCTGTAATATGCCGCTTCACGAAAGTCGTTTTCCCGGTGCCTCCATCTCCGACCAACACCAACTGCGAAGGAGGACACCGGTTAGTTCAGACTGGTTGGTACTGGTTCATCACACCGACTGTTAGCACAGCGAGCTTGAAGTAGTGCAAGCTTCATCCTTTTTTCTCCATCAAATAGGGGGGGTGGGGGGGGGGTTTACAGTTTATGTACGCAGTAACTTACCTTAAACACCGCCACCGGAACACACTGTGCCATTGAGTCCGCCGTGGTTGCGACTTTATCTGAGTTAAAACAAAAACAAGGCGGGAGGGTTTATTAGCACATTCCCCGTCGCCCTCGTCCACCGAGAGATAAGGCAACCAGCCGCGTTTTTAAGATAAGCGAGCGTCAGATGTGACGTTTTAAATAAACACAGTAACCCGAGTTCGCTATAAAATAAATAAATAAATAAAAAAAGGCTTATTTTTGTTGTTGTTGTGCGGTTTACTTTACGGCTGATGTGGCTCTTCCTCCTCGTTACCTAGAGACGACTACTTCTAGCACGTTCTATCCGAGCTAACGTCCCGGCAGCTGCCGTTGGGGCGTTTTGTTTCATCTTCGTCGCGTGTCAAAACAAAACAAAAACAAAATAAAAAATGCACAACGCTTTCACTTCACTCTCGACTTTTTTTTTGGAGCTGAGCGCTAAAAAAAAAAAAATGTCGCCACCGAAACCTCCCGCTTTCGAGCCCAGATCGGCTAACCGGCTAAGAAGCTAGCTGGCGTCAGTTTGAGTGCGCCACACGTCGCGCGACCGCACTTTTTTTTTTTTTTTTTTTTTCTCGTTCGACTGGAAACAAAACGAGACTCGAAAGGAGCATCTAACTGCGTCTCACGCTCAAACCGACCGTTTAAACAGCAACAACAACAAAAACAACAACATCCGAGTTCTCTTTACGCACCAGAGCGCGCACACGTAAATATAAAAGCGGCACTTGAGGAACAAAGCGGCGAAATGAGGGCGAGCTAACGCGGCATGGAAGCCATTCTTTCCGTCGAGCTAACGGCTAAAGTTAGCCGCGAGTTAGCACCTGAAAACCAGCGGCCTCGTCTCGTTCTTCACGTGGCTGCGACGAAAACGACAACTTTTTAAAAAATCCCCTCCCCACCCCGTTGTTTGCTTCTTCTGTTGTTGTTTTTTTGTACCTGACTTTCACAACTAATACACGTAAGACTTGAGGATGGCCCGCAATGGGAGAAGAAGACCAGCGACTCACCGGTGCTACTGCGATGAAGAGAAAGAAGTAAATGGCTGCGTTCGCGGGAGATTCAGCGTGGAGTGTGTGTCAGCTTCCGCCCTTATCACGTGACCCGCACAGCGGTTAAAAAACGCATCTGCCCTGAACCGCCGGGCATCCGACCGACCATGATTCAGCAGTCGTATTCAGCGTTCACGTAAATGTGCTTTCAAGAAAGACACTTGCGCTTGAAAATCGCCCAGTAAATATGACCGGCTTCGGCCAATGTTAAGGCTGGTGGACGTTTCATTTTATACCATAGACTCCCCATGTTTTTATAAGGATGTCATGACAACTGGGGGGGCAGGGGGGGGCATTTCAGGACTTGTTAATTTATTTCAAAACAATGGAACACATTCTGTAACAAACTATTACATCCATTATTGATTAACATGCTGATTACTTTTATTTATAAATAGTTGCATGTTTGATCTACCAGATCAGAAAATGGTGGAAACGCTCATCATAGTTTGCCAAAAACTGATAGCTTCATCCAATCAACTACCCGAAGCTGATTAGTTTATTGTCATAAAAGAGAAGAGAAAAGCAGTAAAGTTGAATCATTTTCTTGGTTTGTTCTACAAACGGTGAACCTTGATGTGATTTCATCCAAACTCCTGCTTTGTCCCTCAATAATTTTGGTCATTGCGAATTTGCTCATCTTTACACGACTGCTCTTCCCCTAACTTTGCACACTTGTATGACCTGTGTATAATATGTTACCTATGTTTATATTATAATTATAGTGTATTCTATCAAGTATGTTATTTATATTGTATAGTCTATATATATGTAAACAGAACTATACTAATACATACTTGTTTTATTGTGTTGCTGTATATTTGCTGTGTATTGACTGCTCCAGTGCAGTGCCTAGATAACTTGCTGTTACAACATAATTATTTCCACAATTATTGATCCCAAATTTCACAACTTTGGGATCAAAACAGAGTACATCTATCCATCTGTATGTAACAAAGAAAAGCAGAAAATCGCTGCACTTTTAACACCAGATCCAGAGGCTGTACTTTTAGTTTTGATGAATCAATTCAATATTTAACTGAATACCAAATTATTGCCAGTAACAATACTGTTGATTTTCCATCCAATTATTCAACTCATTGTTTCAACACCTGCTTTAATGCAACAGAACAAATGAACAGGTTTAAAGTAGGATTTGTCTTAAATACTCCCAGAAAAAATATTACATTTTTATAGTCTTTCAGAGGTTTCCTAGCTGTGAAATCAGATACAACAAGCTTTAATGTGCTGCAGAAAAAAGTCTGTCAGACTGTGTGCATAGACTGTGCAAATTCAGCATCAAAAAGTACAATTTCACATCATTACAACACAAGACATATAATTTGTGCGTGTTTATATTTTTCCTTAAGTGTTGTCGACAGATTGTGAGGCTGCAAGGCTTCACTGCACATTTATTACCTCATAGCTACAGCTTTAAACCTACAAGTAATCTCTTTAATGCATATTGGGATGACAAAATGTATTCTTTTCCTGGATGACAGACACAACAGTCAGTCTATCTGTACAGGTAGTCTGCCTGTATGTTGGCTGCTATCTCAGCCTCCCATCTGTCTCCATTGTTGAGCAGTTTTTCCTTGTTGTACAGCAGTTCCTCGTGGGTCTCCGTGGAGAACTCAAAGTTTGGACCCTGACAGAGGGATGGAGGGAGAAAGCAGACATTGAAAGAAATGATCCACAATGCATGATTCAGCATACAGTGATGATACAATAATTTAACCTCGATTCACACAGTTAAGTTCTTCGAGTTAAGCTTTGAACCTGTATCAAACAAACTAAGTGCCCTTATGTCTAAAAAATACAATAGCCACAGTCGAAAGTGTGGTGACAACACGAGGAATTAATTCTGTTGCTTTTATGGGTGGATAGCGGTGCACAAAAAGATAGAAGTTGCTGTCTAAAGAATTAAAGAGAGAGCATGAAAGTGAGGTCTAAACTTGCCTGTTTTTACCCTTCAAGACAAATGACTCATCGTTATTTGAATTGAGGGGTTGTCTGTTTTGAAAAGTTTAAAGTTTCTGCAGTAGGAAAAGATTCTGTTAAAAGATGAAGCACTTTGTTTGAAGCATTGCAGGCATTGATTGTTGTTTGCTTGGCATCCACTGCACTGAACTACCACCAGACATGTAAGTTTGAAAGTGATCTCATTTGCCAAAAATTCCTCTCGCACAAAAGACGTGACAGAAATATAGATGTTTGTTTGGCTCTGTCAAGCTTTCCATTCAGTAGACAATGTACACGTTTTCCTACCTCGACGATGGCATCGACAGGGCAGGCCTCCTGGCAGAAACCACAGTAGATGCACTTGGTCATGTCGATGTCGTAGCGTGTAGTTCTCCTGCTGCCATCAGCTCGGGTCTCGGCTTCAATAGTGATGGCCTGAGCTCAACATAATGAGGACAGGGAAGAAACAAAACCAAGCGTGCAACATTTGTTGAGTTTGCTGTTGTGGTTTATCGACATTTTCCAACAATGAACAATGATAAATTCTTTGCTTTAATTAAAAAAAACAGCACCAACAAGTTCTCCATACATTCTTCGTGGCATCCATCACATAACACATCTCTATCTTTGTCACAGGAACCGTGTGTGTGCTTGTGTTCACCTGAGCAGGGCAGATGGCCTCACACAGCTTACAAGCGATGCAGCGCTCCTCTCCATTCGGGTAGCGGCGGAGGGCATGCTCGCCGCGGAAGCGAGGTGACAGAGGGCCTTTCTCAAATGGGTAGTTGATGGTGGCAGGTTCACGGAACAGGTAACTCATGGTCATCGCCAAACCTGCAGGCCGGTGTCGCCAAAGAATCAAAAGAGTGCAATGACGGATTTATGGAACTATGGGGGTGTTAGTATCGTGTCTACAGTAGTTTTTCATTTCAAGAAATCCCATTAGAAGACCTAAATCACCAATATGCGAGGCCATCATTCAATACTTTCCAACCTTACTGACCTGGCTGTGGCACACAGCCACTCCCCACATGTTTGCAAGAGTTAAATACGTTGTTTTATTTTGAAAAAAAAAAAAAAAAAGCCATATGTTTTTAAGGTACGATACTGTAAGTCTTACTGTAGGACTTGACTGTAACTTCCTTGCCATTCAGTAGTTGTATGTGATTTGATTTCCTCTCTCTCATTAAGTCAAATAAATTAAAAGCTGCAAATTAATATGCATTTGGTATAGTAGTGCATATAAACTGCTAGTGTGTGAGGAATTGACACAAGGATCACCTCACCCAGTGCAAACAACAGTTTAGCTCAGTTATTTGTGTTAAATAGTTTCAGGTCTACTATTTGGCCCAGGGCAATACGCTACACCAGACTTTGGCTGTTTAGGAAATACTTGTTAGTCATTTAAATCCATTGTTGGTCTTTTCATGACATATGTTATGCTAATACCTTAAAAGAAAAAAATGTCACTTGTTATGTGGTTGTTCAATCAGTGTTGATGGAGTCAACTGAACCAATACATTCCTGTCTTTTGACGCATACGGTGGATCTACCGGCTAATTGAGCTGTCTGGACAGCCGGGAGACAATATCCCTCTAACTCTAATCACGGTGACCAAGGCTATAAGCACAGAAAACAAATTTAATGTGACCTCTGAAGAGCTCAGTCCAGAGGAGGGTGGTAGCAGCCCGGTCAGTGATGGATCTCAGGTCTGTTGGCAGCTCCTGAGCATTTACATACTCTGCCAGCAGGATAAAGGAAGACAGGTGTGAGGTTAGATCCTTTTAAACATCTATTACATGTGGTCGCTGCACTGAAAATGCCACAGCCCTGTATGAACAGCTTTGGTGTGTAGCAGTACTTACTGTAGCCCTCTCTCTGCACACTGACGCTGAATGACCGCAGGGCACTGGGGCCATATCCAAACGCGCCTGCAGTGACGCATACAAATGTGACGTGAACACGCCTGACTTTAAGCAAGTGGATATATTTAACGTGTCAATCACACTTGCTTCTGTACCTTGCTTTGAGTAGCAGTGGATAAGACGCAGATTCAGAGCAGAAGACATCTGAAATAGTTGAGACTCGTTAGAAGAACTAAAATACACACATTAGACAAAAGGAAACCTCCATTGTTGCAAACAATTAAAAAAAACAAACGCTAAGGTTAAAACAAAGAGAGGAGGGAGGGAGGGAGAGAGAGAGAGAGACTGCCAGTTGAGCACGGCCATCCTGTAATCTGGCGCCCCAAATCCCCACTGTTACGTCAGCGATTTGTGACGTTCACGAGGAGCCAGCAGAATGGGAAGAAGAGAAATGCAAACTATTTTCTGTGATTCAGGAGCCTTCACGGACTGTCAGCCGTGATGGTCAGCCGCAGTCTCAGACCAGCGTTCACCTTGTAACTTTCTCACGTGGGCAGAAAACTTGAACGGCTGAATTAGCTATTTTTTAAATTACGTCAAATATTAGTTGGGCGTTTGTTAACAAAAAAAAAGTACCAAAACAATCTACAGCTAACTTCACTCGATTTGCGTTAATGTAATAATAAACCGACCACGATACAAATTTTGGAGCCAGTTTTGTTGACACTTGAGCAATCTTTTCGGACACGTTGAATTAGGCGGGTAATATGAGGTTTGTACGATAGACATAAACGCGTCCTTCAAAGACTGTTTTTTTTTTTAACTTATATTTCTCTAATTGTATTAATTTATTCAGAAGGCGCATTTACGTCATACCAAATTCCGGATTCCTAATACTATGCTTAGCAATTTACCAGTTATAAGAGAAGGTTAATTAGGGTCATGTGGCAAACTACGGATAACAACACAATAAACTCAACGTGGTCCGTATTTCTGACGCCTCAAATAATCACCAGCAGGAAACAGTTCACCTTTATAATAATATTTAACGGGACTTACCGCTGACACAAATTTTAGATGATCAACAACACGCTGCAGACCCTGAACTGCGCAATTGTATTTACGCTGCGTTCAAGGGCTCCTCGTTAATTTCCCAATTCACTCTCAGCTAGAGAAAAGTGGTGTACCAAAACTGCCAAAATAAAAAAGAAGAATAAAAAAAAAAACAATACGTCATTCAATAAATTAATTAATATGGCATTAAATTCATCAAAAATAATAGGCCGATGTAGATTAATTAATTGATCAAATGTGACATAAACTGATATTTCTATCTTAAATTCCTTCTGTATTATCATTTATCATGATCAATTCTCTTATTTATTTAAATTCCCATTTCATTTTCCATGTATTAAATCTAGATGGTAACCTATTATTTTACCTCTGCATTTTCACCACTTACTTATTTCTGACCAGAGGTATCCATCGCTATAGTGAGTCTAAGAATTAGCGTTGGGTTTTTGTAATTGCAATATTTCCTGCAATCTACAAAAGCAGCATACATATTTGAACAAGAGGATGACTTTTAAAGGGCAGAGAAGGCCAAATTATACATTTATCACGTCATGTTTGGTGAATCATACTTGAGTAACTGAGTATCACTTACATGACAGCCAAAAAAAAAAAAAAACTGTACTCCATAGATGATTCATTTTACTGCTACAAATATCCACATTGTTTGCCAGAGGGAAGTTGATGTAAGGGATGTCATGCATTTGTAATAGTGAGCGATAGAGGCAGTGGGAGCGAGCGAGCGAGATAGGAGGGTGGGTGTAAACAAGTGAGAGAGCAAATGAGTGAGCGAGAGAGGAAGTTTGTCTTCCTCTTCCATCAGTGGAGGATCTCGCGCTTTACCAACCGACAGATCAAATATGACGGAAATGTAAAAGGTATTCATTTAATTTAATTCATTAATTCATTTAAATGCATATTTTAAGAGTTTTAACAAGTGTGGTGATTGTGGTCGACTGTCAGGAAGATTACTTACGTTACACTAACGCTAAAAACTGAGCCAGCAGAAGTAAAAACCATGACGGACAGAGGAGAGGTGGTAATACGTGCATAGAACAGTTTGCATACAACCATAAATACTATTTTGGGATGGGGTGATTGTATTGAATAACTTTGGTATTTAAGTTTTTACACATCTCTGACACGCAGCGACATTAGCTTCGCATAACTATCATCATTTAGTGCACAATTACCGAATAATCAGAGCCTCGTCTTCTCTCTCAGTAAGATGTTGAACCCATCGAGTGGAACCCAGAAAAACCTCAGTGAGGAGGACAGCTCTGGATCTGACTCGGGGTCGGAGGTCAGTCTGGAACCTGAGACAGACCGGTTTGGATTCATTCTCACCAACGGATCCACAGCCGGGTAAGCACAGTGTTACTGTGTTGTCACGAAGTTTGTCACGGTTTTTAAAACCAGGTATACAACACATGTGTTTTCACTCTCTTATGAAAGAGGGATCTTAAGTTATTTATGTTTTGTTGCGATCACTTAAAACAGAAATCTCAGGGATTTTATACACTTTAGGTCCTCATCAGACAGATATAAAAAAAAAATTCAAAACTCAAAAGAAATACAATTAATCCAGAGTGAAGCCTTAACATGTTGGTCCAACACCAAAAATAATGTAATAAATCTGCCAAAAGTTCCATTTCAAATTATATTTAGAGCTGATGCACAATCTTGTTCTTTAAAAATGTTTGATCTTATATTTAAATATATCTGATTGGTAAGGTTTTCACTGGCTCTTAAACCATAATAATAGTAATAGATCAAATATTGTATGTTTTTACCACTCTGATCGGACAATTTAACGATCATTATTAATTTACTGTGTAAATATTGTGGCCGTCTATGGGGCTGTTACTACTATTCTAATAATTCATCATTATGGAGTTGTTTCTGTCGATACCTGAAGAGCTGATTCAAAACCAACTTCTTTCCCTAAGAGCTTAGAAACTACCCAATAAGTAGAGTCCTGGTAAACTGAATGTTTCTTAGAAGGGGCTGAAACAAAAAACAAAGTTTTCTGTCCTGACAAGACCAGGAAGTTCAAAACAAATCATGTATCTGAAGACCAGGATTTTAATCCAACAATTTTATGAGAAAAGAACAGTTTCTGCATCTGAGACACAGATACAACTGGGCAGAAAAAACCCCTACATTAGTCCAATTAATACATGCAGTATAAAGACAATTAGTAAACGGGTTTTAATGGTAAAGCTGCAGCTACCACACTATTTCTTTGATAATATAAACACTCAGTTTAAATGTAGAGCACGGGCCAAATGGCAGCAACAATGTTTCTGGTAAACACAGAAAGTAAAATTCACACTTCACTGTATTAATGAGTAAGTTTGAAAGAGAAGACAGTTTTGAACAAACTGCTACCTGTCATCTTCACTTTCCCCATTGATAACATCCTGACCTGTTGCCACGGAGACATCGCACCGCTAACGTGTGGTTTTCCTGTTTCCTGTCTTGTTTTTCAGAGCAAAGTGTTTCTGTAATGACAACACACAAAAAGTACATGCAGCAACACTTCACATCGACTTCAAGTTCTCCAATGAAATGATTTTAGTTTTAAGTTTTAGGAGCCTTGTTGTTTTATGGTAAACGGATGAAAAACATAAAATGTGTTTCACTGTTCTATGTAGTTGTCTTTACGTTCTGGAGTACTTACCAGTTGGTTTGTGTGTTGCATTGTGTCAGGAGTGTAGGTCCATCCCCTGAACTGGTCAGGCAGAGGGAGGCCAAGTGGATAAACATCATTGGGCAATGGGATCGCATCTTGTTAAAGAAGAGCAGTAAGGTGTGTCCCATCTACAGCATGTAAAGTCATTGAATGTAACAGAAATCAACTCCTAAACTGAGTGAGGGATGATAGACCTTTTACATGACAGATATTTTGACATCAGAGAAAGCACAGTAAGCAATACAAATAATGATGAGTTCCATTTAGTTCAGGTTCCTGGTATGATGCATGCAGACCCTCTGGTTTACTGGGACACTGAAGCTAAACTGAACCATTGTTAATGTGGTTAGAACCACCTGTGCTTTTTCTATTATAAGTCTGCTGTGATACAGGCCTATTCACATTCATGCTGACAACAAAGGAAATACAGAATCACAAGTGTGTTGTCTTTTTAAAAAATATTTTTACCTGTTTTATCAATACTGTCGTCGTGTGTCCTTTGGGGATTTCTTTTCTCATCCTATTCATATTATATTAACTGCCTGATTTTTTTTCTGCTTCAGTCTCAGCATGTTTTAATCCTGGTTCTTCCATGTAAAGCGCTTTGTTACTTTGCTTTGAAAGGTGCTGCATTCACACAGTAGAGTGTATTGTTATTATTATTTGTTTATGACTGCTCTGATTTGATCCTGGCTCTCTGCAACATCTCCTCAGGTCAAAGGGCAGTGTCAGAAAGGAATACCTGCCTCGCTCAAAGCCAAGTGCTGGCCTCTGCTGTGTGGAGCCACTGACAAGATGAAACTGAATGAAAACCTCTACCAGGTCGGGAAACTAAACTTTCACTGTGGTAAATGCTTTGTAATAAAAAGCAACAACCATGGGTCCTCAAAGAAAGTTCAGTAACCTCAGTGCAAAGGATGCAGAGTAATTAGTGCTGAAACGATTAATGTGAATTATTGATTTGCCTTTTTCAGTTGATGTCAGTGTCGAATATATTACGATATTGTGGAGTGTGGGATCTTGTGATCAATATTTTCTCACTTTTTAGAGACTAAATAATAAATAAATTATAATTACACCCAATACAGCACTATGTTACGCTTAATAAAAGTTTTGTGTTAGTCTCTGGACTCGCAGCTGGCTCTGCAGAGCTGGGTGGATGTGATCGAGAGAGACCTGGACCGACAGTTCCCTTTCCATGAGATGTTTCTTTCCAAGGACGGACACGGGTAGGCAAGGCCTCTTCTTCTGTTTGTTTCTTTTGACAAGGTGTCATACAGTTTCTTTACTCTTTAGTAAACCTTAGGTGCTATGGTGGATTTAAAGGTATTTACTCAGTAGGACATGATTGTAGACAGTCATGGAACATGTCTACAGTTTCATTAAATTTACCTAATATATTTTTCATCTCAACATTAACATGAGATTTAAACTTCTGGTATGTGTGTGACTAATTATAGTGGTATGTGCTTGTGTGTGCAGGCAGCGCGGTTTGTTCCGGGTGTTGAAAGCGTACACTCAGTACCAACCAGAAGAGGGTTACTGCCAGGCCCAGGGGCCGGTGGCTGCGGTGCTGCTGATGAACATGCCTGCTGAGGTAGCACACAATAACACAGTTTACACCTCGACCTTTTCAGACGCTCAATCTGTAACTGTTAAAATACTGTTTATTTGGCTTTCTGTGACCTACACACTGTTCCAGAGGCATAACAACTGGTAGATATACAACCCGGACAAAATATATAGATAAATGTCAATAAACCTGAGCCTAACATGGTACCTAATGTTCACCTTGTTTAACCCTGGCAGGAGGCCTTCTGGTGTCTGGTCCAGATCAGTGAGCAGTACCTGCCTGGATATTACAGCCCTCTGCTGGTGAGGACCCACTCCCTCCCACACATGTACCTGACAACATATTACCCTATCACACACTGATAATTTACATTCAGGCCAGTAAACCGAATTTCAAGGCAGATTTTTGTAAGCTCGTGCTTTGAATTGACCCCAGAGATTGACTTAAGCAGTGCTGAATCATGTAAATACACTGTAGGCAGAGGGGCTGTCTGTCTGAGCCTGGAGTTGTGTGTTGTGCAGGAGGGAGTCCTGTTTGACGCGGCCATGCTAACCTGGGTTTTGAAAAAGACGTGTCCAGCTGTGCACAAACACCTGCAGCAGCACGGAGTGGAGCCGCTCATGTTCGCCACCGATTGGCTGATGTGTCTGTTCACACGCCACCTGCCATTCAACACACTGCTGCGGGTCTGGGATCTCTTCTTCTGCTATGGTATGTCTTCTTCTCTGTATGCTGGTCTCCTGGGGGTAAATAAACTGATCATATTCCTAAAACTGAAGTTACAGTAATAATTTCTACATCATAATGCTGTTCTAGTACACAGTATATTCTAATATAAAATCTGGGGAAGTAGCAGCAGTTAAAAAAGAAGGGCAGAATTATTTCATGTAATCTGACTAAGAAGAGATTTATAATGCTGAATTTTGCTAAAATGTTAATATTTTGTCCTGTTTATTTGCTTTATTTGTCATATTGTGATTAATATTATTATTAGCTCATGTATTACTTCCTATATTACAGCTCACACCTTTCAGTAGATGAATAAATTAACAGCCTGCCATTTACAGAACAATCTGCAAAATAAAAACTAGATTGACTTTGTAATTATAGAACACATTATATGATAGAGCTGGGAGATAAAAAAAAAATACTATTTTCAGTTACAATTTTGGTTTCCAGGAGTTCTGAAAACAAGATAATCGAGATAAAATAGTTATTGAGCTGCCTTCCGATTTGCAATGATGCTTTTGTTTTGTCTTGCTTTATGAACCCAGCATACACATCCCTTAGAGCGGTGTGCTTTCATCTCTACCGAAAACATCTCACTCGCTATGATATTTATATATTATTTATGTATCTTATTCTCATTCATTTTTTTTCTTTATTCTCAGTTGAATTATATTTAAAGTTCTCGGAAATTCACTGTTCCACTGAGAATATTTTTTTTAAATAAAATTTGTGTTTCCAAAGTGATTTGTAATCATTAAATAATGGTCATCTTAATATTGATAAAAGTAATCAGGATTATGATTTTTGACATAACTGAGAAGCCCAACAACATGGCATGTCCAAATGCTTCTGGTCTGGAGCATTTTAGTTCTAAATAAGAAAGTGTATAGAGCATATAATGTTATTTTAGATAACTTTATTTACAACTTTGTGGCAACAGTTTGGGGAAGCTCCTTTCCTGTTTCAACATGACAGTGTCCCTGTGCACAAAGTCAGGTCCATTACAATATTGAGTTTAGCGAGGAGGAATTTGATTGGCCCTGACCTCCGACTTTGAACTGTACGTAGAAGGTAATATTGCAGCATATTAATGCCCATTGTTGTGGAACTAGATAGTCATCACAAACAGGTGCATTGTTTAGATGTCCACATACTTCAGGTGTTTATTCACATACTTTATACTTCGCAATGTATTGCAGCTTATTGCACCAACTGCTATCATTTCTACCTGATATGTAGTCGCATCGTCAGCAGCTCCTTCCTCCCTCTCTGTGTCCCACACCTCCACCCTCAACCCTACTCTTCTCTACTGCACAGGGGTGCGGATGCTCCTCCAGGTCGCGGTGGTGCTGGTGCGTCGGGTGCTGGGTCGAGCCGAGCAGAGGAAGCTGTGTCAGGGCCAGATGGAGACTCTAGAGAAGTTGAGGGGCGTCAGGGAGCAGGTCCTAGAGGAAGACGACGCCTTCATCGCAGAGGTAAGGCTGACAAAACATGACTCGTGTCGAGGGAGGTGGCCACTGTGACAGTCTGGAGGCAGTTAGTTCAAGACAAACAGCTTTTAAATGCTACTGAGAGAATAAATTAAACTGAAAAAACATGACCACATCTAGCATGAAAATACTTCAAAACCAATTTTTCTTCAAAAAGATGGCTACACGCTGAAAAAAAGGCTATATTATTAACTTTTTTATTTTAATTTTAAGAATGTACTAGTCTGCCAATACTGTATAAATATATATCCAAACAGCACAATTTGGTTGTTTATTGAGGCCAAACAGTCTGTTTATCGAAAGGTGCACAATAAAAAAAAAAAATTAAAAAAATTATAAATGAGTGACGAAACCTAACAGATGTAGATGCTTCTGTAAGGGAAGGACACCATTTTCTGTCAAATTGTAAGTCCTATTTTCCCTTTCAAGAGAACCGCTACTGCAAATCATGACTAGATTATTCTCTTCCATCACTTTTATCCTGTAGTGAAACATTTCTATTGTGATTGGAGAGGTCTCTTCTGGGATGACAGAGCACAGGAGGTCACAGAGTGGTTTGGGGACAATGAAAACTTTGCACTCACCTGAGATTCAGAGAAAAATTAGGTAGATAGCACGCTCCATCACCAACATCAAAACGCTGAATGGAGTATCATTTGGAAAAAGGTGTTTAGTCCATCCAACAACAGTAAATATATGCCAGAAAACTCACTTAGACACCGTGTTCATTTTCCCTTAAATTTGTAAAACCGGAATTCTTGAAATTTCAGTAAAACAAAAGTGACCAGAGTTTTTCTTTCCTGTTTCAGGTGTGTGCGGTGCCACTATCAGCCAGAGATCTGGAGAAGCAGACGGAAAAAGAGTTAGAAAAGTGGAGGAAAGCCAGACCCTCGTCCACCTTTGACCCTAGAGGTCGTTGCCAAGGATACCGTATGGCGTGGGCGAGAGCTCGACAGACCGAAGAAGAAAAGAACAGGAGAGAAAGGGAGAAGGGGAACCTGTCAGTCCCTCTTTCTCGCTCGGCCTCCACTCTGTCGCTGTCTCCTGCCTTTCCTCACAAGAGGTGGAGGAAAGGAGGAAAAGTCAACGCAGGCGAACGGGAGGGAAATAACCGAGTTGTGAGGCATTGTTCGATGGGAGCAAAGGAAGATTTGAGGAGCTGGACTGGTTTACAGTTTAAGAAGGTGCAGGGTGTTCAGGAGGAGGAGGACATTGTTTCAGAGGGACACAAAATACAGAGTGGGTCAAAACAAACAGGACAAACTGAACTGAAGGGACTTTTGCAGAAACCTAAAATCCCAAACCTACCAACAGAAGAAGAGACAGTAATCGTAAAAGAACAGATACAAAGAGTGGAAACAAAAATCACTGATAGTGAGGAAAGCAAACTCAAAGAGACAGAAGAAAGCAAAGTGCTTTCAGACCAGAAAGAAGATATAAATTCGTGTCCAGCTAAAAATCAAACTGATGAAAATATTCTCCAACCAGCAGACAAAACATTTCACAATAAGCAGGTGGAAAAACTGAACAGTGTGAGCCCATCACAAGCACTGGAGGAACAAAGTCACAAAAGCAAGGACCAGGAAACTGAGGTTAACGAAACAACTGAAGAGACAGCGAAACATGCAGCAGGAAATGAAAATAGAGCTGCTGCGGAAGACAACCGCACCCAGACACCAAGAGAAGCCGAAGCACACACAAACACAGAGGTGGAGACGCAAGTAAGTGCAGACTCATGTGAGGACATGACGACACAGGCTGACATGAAACATGAGGAGAGCACAGAAAGTGAAAATGTGCAACAAATGCAGGTGAGCACTGACCCAGAAGTCTCAGAGACAAGAAGTGAGACAAGTCTGGACTCAGAGACAGACAAAGATGTTGAAGCTTCAGTTGACAAAGACCAAGATCCTCCAAAAGAGACTGAAACACAACAGAAAGAGGAAGACGTGATCACGGAGACAGGCAGAGATGTTGAAGCTTCAGTTGACAAAGACCAAGATCCTCCAAAAGAGACTGAAACACCACAGAAAGAGGAAGACGTGATCACGGAGACAGGCAGAGATGTTGAAGCTTCAGTTGACAAAGACCAAGATCCTCCAAAAGAGACTGAAACACCACAGAAAGAGGAAGACGTGATCACGGAGACAGGCAGAGATGTTGAAGCTTCAGTTGACAAAGACCAAGATCCTCCAAAAGAGACTGAAACACCACAGAAAGAGGAAGACGTGATCACGGAGACAGACAGAGATGTTGAAGCTTCAGTTGACAAAGACCAAGATCCTCCAAAAGAGACTGAAACACAACAGAAAGAGGAAGAAGTGGTCTCAGAGACAGACAGAGGTGCATTTGAAGTAAAATACCTCAGGTATGAGTCATTAGTCGAAACAGAAGAAGAGTCCCACACCCAAACAAAGACAGAAACTGCTTTACTGGCTCCGACTCAAGAAAAGGCAGAGGAACGTGCAGCTACACAGGACAAACTGGAGACTGAAACAGTACAAACAGATTCAGAGAAACACACAGATTCAGACAGAGAGACACCGACAGAAGAGGAAACATTAATACTGTCTTCACCTGAATGCGTCCAACAAATAGAAAGCACTGGCTTCGTAGCTGATACAGAGACTGAAGCTGAAAAACCAAAACACACAATGAAGGATTCAAATGAAGCAACAGCATCTGAACCTACGCAGGAAAAAGAAGAAATAGTTTTGACAGTGCACTCTGAAGCGCAGGGTGACAGTGACACATGCACCCGTGATCAAACAAATGCCGATGAAAAACCAGCAGACACTCACATGAATGAGGAGACGGCAGACAAGGAAGAGGCTTCCACACTGAATCCTACCACTGAGCCTGATGGGAAGAGTTTGGTAGAAACAGGTGACTTTGAGACGCAAGGATTCGAACAACCAATGAGCCACGCGACTATGGGTTCTGTAAAGGAGGAAGAAAGCAAAGAAAATGTTCAAGAAAACCCAGCAGGCGAGGACAATGTCCCCACCTCTACTCAACCAACAGAGGATCCGCTTACTGACAGCAGCCCACAAGTCCAAGACAAAGATTCTGGGCCGCCTGAGCCCCTGGTACAAACCTCTGGACATTGCAGCAGCCTGTCTTCAGGTGATTTCTGTGTCCGCAGGTCATCCAGCTCGCAGGGGTCCAGATTAACGCGTAAGCTTTCCGAAGATCTGTTCACCACCCCGCAGAAAACCAGCCAATCACCGTTGACCCCAGAAGTCAAACACACGGAGTCGCAATGCAATCCTGGAGCTGAAAACCCGACACAAACTGCTCCTGATGTGACGCTTTCTGCAAAAGTGACAAAGGATGCTGCCGCTCAGCAGCCACAGCCTGACACACCAAAACGTTTTGGTCTCTTCCGCAGACTGAGAGGAGAGCAGAACAAAAACACAAAGGCAAAAGGAACACCCAAAATGCAAGTGCCGAAAATCTTGATTCAAGACTTCAGCGATGGGACGGGGACCGGGAAACTGGTTGAGGAAGAGGTGGAAGAGAAACTGAGCTCCAGGGAGAGGAGGAGGAAGCGGAGAGAGCGAGAGAGAAAGGAGAAGGAAGAGGAGAGGTTGAAAAAGAAAAGAGAGAAAGAGCTGGAGAAGGAGAGGGAGCGAGAGAGGAGGAAACCGCAGACGAGGGGGAAAAATGTTCAAGTGCAAAAAGAGAAGGGAAGCAATGACGTCACTCGCCCTGCAAAGACTGGCTCACAGACACTCAGATATTCTGCTTCTTGTGCTGAATCATATTTCTGACAGAAAAATCTTTATCTGATTTCAAATCTTGTGTCATTGTTTTCTGTTGAGCTAAACATTGGTTAATGTGCCCTCCTCCTAAATCTTTGTCATACTTGAACCTTTTTACATGTAAATAAATAATAAATAATGTTTACATACTTTGAAAAATATTTTTTTTTATTTGTTGGAATTTAATACACTGCATCTTGATTACAAATCGCACAGACTCCAAACAATAATAAACTAAAGTGCTTTATGTCTTCCACATAATCAAGTCCACCATGAACATTATAATTCAGTGATAATTTGGAATACACTTGTTCGGCACTGATGACCTCTGCATGTTTAACCAGGTCCAGGAAACACATGTACTGGCCAGTAAAGATGAAACATAAAGTCCAAAAAGTCCACTGATTTCTTTTCAAGTACTCCAGGTGTCGTGGTGTAACAGTGCATGTACCCACTGTCAGGTCAGTCCATCAGTCCCATTACTCTACTCGTGTGTCTTCCTCACTGTCACTGGCCAGCACTTCCTGACCACTTATGGGTTGAGTGTTCATCTGAGAGGATGGAGGAAGCACTGATCCAAAGAAGAGGGATCGGAACTGTGAGAGAACAACACATGAGGGAAATACATTACAAGACTGCATTTTATCAAACTGTTAGTCGATTGACCAAAACTGTAATGACAGTATGTAACCTCACGTCTGTTATGACAGGTTGTCTAGTTTGATCAGTTCAGCTCTTAGTCTTCAGCTGCTTCACATGTTATGACAAAGTTCAAACAAATATGTTTGATTTTAATCTGAGCTAAAGAAAGATGCACTTGCAGCTGAAAGAGCTTGGAAATTAATCTGATACCGAACATGATAATTAACATATGAGAGCACAAGTTGAAACCAGGGGCAGCAAACGTGCAGTCACTTCTCCCATGTTTCCGTTAAATATCACAATCATTTGTTCAATCACAACTCCCTCAAGGTAAAATACTCTTTCCATAGGTACACGAGACGGAGGACCCCGGGTGCTTCAGACAACAGGACGAAATATTCTTTACTGTGTGCAGCAGAGAAAGTGTGAGAAGTCGTGTAGTCTGCAGTAGATTGAAGGAATCACTGTGCACAGCTACAAAGACAGTGTAGTGATGTTAGATGCTCAAATAACGCACTTAACAGTTATCTACACACATGTCAATGTATATCACAACAGACAAGATAAAGTCTTATGTTCAGAAATTTACTATTTGATGGTTTAAAAGGGCTTTTACATAAAATGTATATGTACTATCCTCTTAAGAAAAGCAATATTGTTTAATGAATTTGTCTTAATTATGCATGTGGTATTGTATATATTGTGTATGTCATTTATTGAGAACACTTTGAAAAAAATACTTTTTAAACTTTCTGTGAGACTCCCCTTGTTAAATAAATGAATGATAGCACGATGACGTAAGCAAGTGGGCATCTCTTCATCTGGTAATCTATTTTTTAAAATCAGATTTTTTTATTTCAGTCCTAATCTTGTCACTCTGTCCTTTCTTTTTTTCTAAATGGGAGAAAAATAATGAACTTTTTCTGGGGGGAATGTGATGGCACAGCCTTGTAACATACCTTCTTGTTAGGTGGTCGGTCTGCATCGTCTGTTCCATCTTCCTCTGCCTGTTCCTCCTCCTCCTCCTCCTCACTGCGTAATCGTGATTTGTAATTGGCTGCAGCAGGCTGTTTTGCACATGTGGAATCAGCTAATGAGGGTGTGGGTGGACCTGTAGTCGCTGGGCCTGGCACAACACTGGTATCCATGGCAATTAAGTAGGAGTCTATGTCGTCATTCATGAAGTCATCAGGAGGGGGCGGCGGCTGTGTGCGCGCTCTGAGGAGTGGAGAAGTAGTTGGGAGTGTAAGTCAGAAAGAAAGACGACATTAATGAGAATGAGGAACATAAAACAAATGCATCACTGGTCTCTGTCTTTCTACCTTCATGCTGGGTATAACAATGAACCTGAACGTAAATTCAATCTGAATGCAAAAAAATATAACACATTAAGGTCACTAAACAGACCTCCGACAATGCTGCATATTCATCAACTGCTTTCTAGTGAAATTAATTTCTTAACAATTGGCCCTTCTCGAATTGCTCCTCCACTAAGCAGACCCAAAACATAACACTCTCCAGTTGCCCTCAGTTACACTTTGACCCAACGTAAGTTAAATGTTGAAGATTTACTGCGTGTCTCTGAACTGAAGAAGCCGTTGGGTGAACGGCAACGGAGTTTTCTTTTCATTTTGTGCTGCAATTGGCATTTTCTAAGCTTGACTGACAACATCTGTGCTCATACAGGCGAGAAAAACTCCAGCATGTGGGAGTGTTTTCCCGACGGCATTTAAACATTCAGGTTTGTTTGGTTGTTACCCTCTGCTGTTGCTTTTACAGAGGCCGGGATCATCAGAGAGCGTGGCCAGCACAAAGTTCCCCTCCAGGACACTGTCTGTTACTGAAAGCACCACAGGACTGACACAGACAGACACGTGCACACAAAATGTACATGTCAACACACAGCAGTGAAAGAAAGTGATCGATGTATACGATCTGCAGGTGAGTACGCTCACCTGCCTGGCCCATCAAAGTATATGGAAACAGGGAGACCTGTGGACTCTGCAAACACTAACAAACCCTGCAGGAGAGAAGACAATAAAAGTCAGCGAACCACAGCATATGTTAGTTACTGTCACCTCGTCCCCAAAGAAGTTTTCTCACTCTCTGGTCAGCAACCCAAACCTCTCATTCCTGACTAATCCTGCTTTTCTCATCTCTCTCTGCGTTAGTCATGTGCCTCACCCGCAACTCCTTCAGGCAGAAGGTGACGCTGCTGTGAGCTTGGACGGCAAAATGGTCAAACTCGTCTGAAGCCAGACACAGCTCTGTCAGCATGGCCCTGGACTGCTCTGAGGGGGAGGAAAAGTAAGAGTTTACAAGAAAATGTCAACATTAAAAAGTAACTTTATATCATTGTATTCTATTGCTGTTAACTTGCAGAGTTTAATAAGAACCACATTTAGAAAAATATAATACCTCTATTACAGTAACATACTGACAGTCAAGTGTACAAACAACTACACCGCTGGGTTCACTTCTATCCTCTTCACTTTTTTGCATTATTTTGCATGTTATTAATAGAAACATAATATAAACTTTTTGCCGTAGAAAACTCCTTTAATAAAAACAATGACTCATAAGGTCATTGAGATTAGTAAGTATAAATATAAATAAAATCCACTCAAGCTATGTTTATTCATCTATCTTGTTTGGTCTTCTACTGTGGAAAGGTTTTCCCTTTCTGGTTTTTACTGCTGCATCGACTGAAAACATCTGAAACTTCTGTGTATTCTTCTGGTGAACTGCAAGGTGACAAAAGAGACAGTTGTGTCACCTGCTCCGTCCTCCACATGGTTCCTGACCCACATCCGTTCATCACTCACTGACACAGTCACTTCTTCCAGAGAGGGAGGGAAGTGCACGACTGTGTCCAACAGCAGCCTTGAGAACAAGGACAGACACGATAAATCTAGAGGTTACAGCTCCATTAAAAAACATTTCCCTTTATTTGCAACCTATTTATTATTTTTTATCTACCTACTGAAAACATCTGTATTCATCTTTAAAAAAAAAAAAAAAAAGCCCAAAATGTTTGGACATCAAGTATAAGGAAAGCCAAGATGGAAAACAAAAGGCAGACAGTCAGTACTCTTTTTATTTTTAGAATAAAGAATGTCGACAGATTTTACAGACCTGGGCTGTGCTCTTAATATGTTGGCACAGCTCTCCTTATCAAACACTGCCTGTAAACTTTCACTGTCTTGGAAAGACAGGTTATGTGTCTTCAGGAGGCCTGTAGAGAAAATCCCAACACACAACCCTTTAGATTAAACAAGCAAATAGAATACAATGTAGTGAATGCACAGCATGCTACAAAGATTAAAGAACGTGTCAAAGGAAATGAGATGTAAGATTGAAATCATCCATGTAAAGCATTGTGAATCCTCTGAGCAGGAAGTGAAGCACTAATACCGTGTTTGCAGTGCAGGGTGAAGGTGAGATGGTTCTTCTGTTCATCTAGCTCGATGTGACACTTTTCCACTGTCTTATCCAAAGATGCCAGAGATCTGAACACAGACTGCACACTCTGACAAGTACAAGAATATCAGAAGAAGGAAAAACATAAATATACAAAGAAGAAAGGACCAATGTAAATAAGCACTGAAATATTCTGGCAGCTGTCATGAAATCAACATTTTAGTCATGTTAAAAGGACATTTTAGACATGTGCAGCTCACAATAATCAATACAACTATAAGGTTCCACTGTAAAAAACAATTCATGTGACAGTACAACTGCTGATTAACATGTTTTACTCTGTGAAATTACTGTCATGTATGACTATTAAAACAAGGAAGTTCAGAGGTTTTGCACAATTTTCACACTGATAGCTACAAACTCACAGTCAACATGACAGGAAAGAGTATTTGAAGATGACTAGAGTGAGGAGACTTTGCCGCTCATAATCTCTAAATCCTTAAATGAAATCAGTGATTCCCAACCATGGATACCTAAGGGAGGTACCAGTGCTGAAGTTGCCAGGGAGCATGTGGATAATCTCGGCTAATGTGGAAAAATACCCTGAAAATAGGATTAAAAGTTGATGTGATGGTGATCTTTAGTGTATGTTCTGTCACAATAACAAGATAAACTATCAGCTACATTATGCCAAGTGCATAAAACATGCTTCCCACCAACTTGAATAAGTTATAACACCCTAACAATGCATGCTGAAAGAGTTTATGAAAACGTATGAGGTTGTGGGGGGAAAGGTAAAAAAAGAATGGCAAGAAGGAATGATTAATAGTTGAAACATTCAGCACTGCCTTTTTAAGTGGATGCATGTAAACAAAAGTTAAAAAAAAGTTGAAACATGGACAGCTGCAGATTCATGATGACTGTAGTAATATTAAAGGAAAAGCATTGATGTAGGACTACTTGAAATCATCTCGCAGGGCTTTGGGCTGCATCCCATTTTCTAAATGATTACAGGATATGAAAGTGTACTTAATATGCTTTGAAGCATGGTAGCATCATCTCTTTCTGTCACACCTTTATAGCCATCTTGCAGCGAAAGTTGTGCCCACTGGGAATGGAGTACCTGCACATGAAAACAGGAGAGAAAGCTGCATTAAAATTGCTGGAAATGACACACAAAAGTGTGATGTTCACTAACCCACTTTAACACACACACACACACACACACACAGTCTGCACCTGCTGAAGAAGAGCGGTGCGAACAGGAAGCAAGCATAAGCCGACCGAGAGGAGTTAACAGACCGCAGGGCCAGCTACAAGAGAGAGAGAGAGAGAGAGAATAGAATTAGTATTATTTACTCCGCAAAGTGTTCACTAACAGGAAGCCACATGCCTGTATGCATGTTGGTGTATGAGACGGTGTCAGAGCAGCTCACCCCATCCTCCTGAGGCTCTACATACAGCTCGTCACCGATCCTGGACAGAGAGTGGACGGCTTTGGCCAACACTGGACGGTACACACACACACACACACACACACACACACACACACACACACACACACACACACACACACACACACACACACACAGACAGACAGACAGACACACACACACACACACACACACACACACACACACACACACACACACACACACACACACACACACACACACACACACACACACACACACATTACATTACATTACATTACATATCATAATCATGAACATAGGTGTATTATTGTCACACGTTTTTTATTCTAGCCAAAGACAGGGTTTAAGAAGCAGGAGATGTCTGCTACCTTTCACGTTTCCTCCCGTCACGACAGACTGCATTTCTGAAAAACTTAAAACTTTTCCGTTAAGTTAACAAACAAGGCTAAAAGTTAGCCAAAACTAGCGACTGCACGGCACCAAGAATAGCGCCAGTGGAATTTTAATGGGTTGAACGCCGACCATAAATCCTCCAGCCGAAATCATACTCCGTTCAAATACAGCTGTATTTTTAAATCTCGTTTTCTATTACAGCTTGACTGAGCACAGTCTCTTTCATCGGCGTTAGCGTTATTTACGCCGCCATTACCTGCCTCCTCAATGTGGGCCAATCAGAAAGGCAGTAACTCAAAGGGGCGTGGGCTTGACCGAGCGCATGCGCATTGAGCTTCTAAATAAACAAAAAATATTTTATCAATAAAATGCGGTTATTTTTTTTCAATCAGTTTCGTTCTACATACATAAATTTGAATATTAGAACATGATTAATCTGAAATGGTTATAAAGGAAAAAAGAAAATACATTTGTTAATGATTATTAAAAAAACTTATCAATTTCAATCAATGTTATGTTGATGAATATTTATTTATTTTCATGTCAGTTTTGGAAAGTAATCAACTGCATCTACTCAAAAGCAGTATTGTTCTTAATCCTTGCTTAATTTTGTAGTGTGTGTAACCCTTGCCAAACATTGCTGTAGATGTTAAGCGTATGTAACAGTAATATTAAAAAAGTAGTCATGCTTCAAAACACTGTCATGTTAGTGAAATCTACTTTGGTCATACTTTATTCCTACAACAACAGCAAAGACCAAAAAATTACAACACAGTTCAGAGAGTTTATATAAATAGGATTGTACCAAAGATCATTGCAGCTATTTTATTTCTTTCATTCTGAAGACGCACAAATAGCAGCTGCTCTCAAAAACGCCCTGTAATTACCAGTTATGGGTCACAGTGGGGAGAAGTGAGTGAAGGAGCCAAAGAGAGAAAAAGGAAGGAAGGGAGGGCAAATATAAAAAGAGAGAGCGAGTCACTGTCAATGCACAATTATCTCACCTCACTGGTCTTTCTTGTTGGTCTCCTTCAGTGCGTAAGATCTGAGGAACGCTGCTGCTGTGCTCCAATCAACGGCTGCTGGAGAAGACGTGTGACATTGGGTATTGAAACCATGGGCATTTAGTGAAAGAAAGAGACTTTTAAAGGACGCAAGAAGACAAAAGTCAGGATCTGTCTTGTGAATGGAACTTTGTGCCAAAACAACAGAAAAAAGGAGAAAGATTTCTGCTGCAGTTTTTGAAGATCATGAAGGTGTGGAGACAGCATGACGGCAAGAAGCAGGAAGCTCAGAGAAAAAGAAGAATTTCTGACAGAGGAAGTTAAATTTTAAAAGTCGATCTGTCTGGATATTTGCTTTTGGAATGATGGAAAAATATTGGAATAATCACAGAGGAGGAAAGCAGCCATCATAGAGGTCTTCTTAACCAAAGTCAGACAGAGGGTGACATGATTTACATCCACGTAACTTCTTCTGTCATGGTCTCCAGTTTATTTTTAAAGCAACACAAAAGATCACTGTGTGGAATCCATCCCTGTTTAGAAGGACTTACTGTCGTGTTCACATGTTTTTCTGTGACTTCTGGATTTCTTTGATACGTAGCAGTTTTTGTTCCTAGATGTCTCAGTCACACAATCCATCAGACACTCAGGGTTTGCTGCAGTCCATGCTGCAGAGACTGAAGCTTCAGCCGGGAACAGAGGGCCTGCACACACCTGTACCCATCACTGCTGCTTCCACGTGGGGGCATGATGGTGAGAGAGGAGCATCCAACCTCCAGAAAGTAAACAACAGTCCTGTCAAGGACTTTGGGTTTAGTACTAATGGTATCCCCTCGAAAAAGTTTTGGATCTCTGCTGTGGACAGTAACTTTGGCTTCGAGGGCGGTGAAATACAGCAACCAGGACAAGGATGTGAAGTGGAAAGAGGTCTCACTTCCTTCTCCCAGAAAGACAACATTGATGGTGTCCCGGGTGAGACCAGGGTGTTGGGACAGGCCAAATGGCCAGCGATCACCCCAACAGGAACTAGGCAGCTGTTTCTTTCTAAATCACTCAAGGATGCTGATATCACTTCCTCTGAGAGGACTGATGGGGACCGGGTGAGTTTTGGCAGTTCAGCAATAACAAAACCCTTCCTTCCTAATACAGTCGGTGGGTCAATTCAGAACCAGGACCAGGGTTTTACAGACAAACTCTATGTGTGGTCCTTGAAGAGCACAAATATCGACGGAGGAGGTCACGAGAATAACGGGTTGAATATGGAAAATGGAGGACTGGGAGTTTTGGCACAAAGTAAAGATGTGCAGATTGTCTCAAGCAGCAGTAGCTCAAGAAGAAACCATCGATCATCTGAGAATAAAACGAGAAGATGGACACAAAGGATTAAGGAGAGATGGAAGGACAGACCAGGGAATTTTGGCAAAAAGGGGAAAGAAGAAGGAGGGACAGCAGAGCAAAAGAGTGAGCAAGGAACTGAAGTGAGTCGTGTGCTTTGATTTTACTTGTTTTCTCATTGACAAAATAAAAAAAAAAAATTACATCTTGAAGTGAAATTGTAACTTGTTTATTCCACAGATTTCACCCCTGAACCAGGTATTAACAGCAGAAAATATGATCAACGCACCAACTAGGGATGGAGAGAGGATCCTCTATTCACTGGACAGCAGTGATCCCAGTAACACACTTCCTGCACACACAGAGAGTAGCACCACTGACGGGCACACAAGGTAACCAACTGAAAAATTTTCTGAAAGATTTAAAAAAATATTTCCAAACCAGAACTTTAGTTAGCATGACGCCGGCTAAAAGTTCTCACAGTTAGGTTTTGTTTATTCGTCTCTGGTTCCTAAAACAGCAGCAGTGAGATATGTGAGTTTAGTTTGGGGTGACATTTTTTCAGTCTGATGTGCGTCTCTGGTCTGATGTTCCAAACACACCCCTGTCACTCACAGCAATTGTCATCAACCGTCTGCAGACAAACTTTAATATTTTAAGACGTATCATGAGATTTTTACAACATGCCAAACAAGGATACAACATCCATTGGTGGATGAAGTATTCGGATTCCTAAGCACCAACACAGCAACGTAAAAATACTCCGTTACAAGTAAAAGTTCTGCATGAAAAATACAACTTAAGTAAATGTACATTTGCAGCAAAATGTAGTTAAAGTATTAAAGTAAGAGTACTGGTTATATCCTTTTGGCTGATATATTGTTAAATATGATATCATTAGATTATTAACACTGAGACATCAGTGTGTAAACAGCATGTTACTTTTGTAGCTGTTGCAGGTGGAGCTAGTTTGAACTACATTATATAACAGTTTTATATCAAGATACAGCAGGTAAATATGAGGACGCATCAGATGATTACTGGGTGAGGAAAAAGAAAAAACTAAGTTCTGATCAACAAATCCGTTTTCAGCTTTTGGACTTTTTCTCTAACCTTTGATTTATAGTGAGCTATTGGATCATTCGAACATTTATTGAATCAAAAATAAGTTCAGAGAAAAAAAAAAAAAATCATAATTTGTTGGAGCTGTTAACAACTAATACACATCTGAAATGAGACCATGACTACACACTGATTTTTGTAAATGTCAGAAGACAAAAAGTTTGAAAACCACTGGTTTAATCTTAAACAATGTGTTGTATTTTAAAAGCTTGTTATATTATATATTGTGTCAAATCCTTATCTGAAAAGTAATTAAATCTGAGAGGATGTATAAAGTAGCATCAATTGGAAGTAAGTACAGTATATAAGTAAATGTACTCAGTTACCTCCCACCACTGACAACATTAAACACTGACATCTACATACGCACATATTCAGTGATACTAACCTGTAAAGGATGACTCTTTTCTCAGAGATTAACAAATAAAGTGGGTGTTATTCTATATTTTTCTTAACAGTCTACAAATCACTTTAAAAGACCAAAACCAACAATGTGAGTCCATCTCACCTGTTTCCATGACACTCAGCCCAAAGCATGTTTGTTCCTACCAAAGACATAAATAGACAAAAATAAGTCACACATTTATATTTACAATTTTAAAGGCTCCACAACTACAACAGAGCACGTGTAGCCACACCGGGTTTGTCTGCACTTGCCATTGGGAAGATTGGGAAGTAGCTAGTTTATAAAAATAAAAATTATGAATTGCAAAAACATCAATCAAACAAATATCAGTATATTTGTGTTTAAAATTTAAATAAAAAAACACAAATTGGATTAAAAAATGGTGTGACAGCAGTCATTACAATCAACAACAGCCTGACTGCAGAGGACATTTCTCCTGTCAAACTGGGTTAGCTGTAACACCTGAACGCTGCATGCTGGGAAAGAGACAGTATAAGAGCGAGTTATAATGCAAGTAGAGAATCTTTTTTTTTTTAAAGACTAGAAAAATGACTGAACAGTTGTTGCAGTATAAATGTAAACTTGACCAATGATATATGTTTTTTATAATAACATAGAAAAAAAAATCCAAGTACTGTATACTTTTCAAAAATACTGAAACACATGATGGCAGGTTTCCACAAAGGGGTACATCTCATCTGATTGGGCTGCTAGGATACATTTAAAGAGGTTGTATGGCACCAGGACAGTGTGTGAGGGATTGAGTAAACTACATGTTTAACATAATGAATGAACATGTAACCCTCTGTGATGGTGCAGCCCACTGATGTGTCTGTAATGTTTTTAGATGACAATGGAGTTCTATGGCACGGAGGAATGAACTGTATCAGGCTATACAGACAATTATTGTTAGTAGGATCAACATATTGCTGGTTTTGGTCATTACATGTGTTTTGTTTACAATAGGGAAAATCATCACACTTAATCTTATCTGAGTGAATCTTGTGATTAGAGGTGATATAGATACAGTTGAGTTCCTGATTTTGGTGCTCAGGTGATCACTTCTTTGCAGTGAATTTTTGAGTTTACGAAACATTTTGTCCTGTTTCAGGTCTACCAGTAACTTTGACCTTGGCCTCGGGTCATTCAGCCTACTGGAGGAGATTGTTAAGGGTCAAGAGTGGGCCAAGTTCCTAAACCCCAACCTTTCAACCAACTCAGCAAATCAGAGACCGTCAGGGGAGCCGCTGATTC
This sequence comes from Brachyistius frenatus, assembly GCF_029030835.1. Taxonomy (NCBI): domain Eukaryota; kingdom Metazoa; phylum Chordata; class Actinopteri; family Embiotocidae; genus Brachyistius; species Brachyistius frenatus. Next base: position 5,737,785 of record NW_027210616.1, read on the forward strand.
AACCTAAAATCCAACCAAATCCTCACGATAGTACTCAATCATCTGGGATTTTGAAAGAGCTCGGAGGTGGGCGCTCCCAGTGGAGCTTTAGAACAGAGTCATCACCTGCTACAGTCTTCAGCGTGGCACAGATATCACCTGATGCTTCCCTGCCTGTCAGCATGGACGTCTCGGAAGGAAAACAACAAGAGTGTGTTCACAGAGGGGCTTACAATCCAGAACCAATGGAAGATGGTCAAAACCAAGCAGGCATGCAGACTGGAGAGAGCAGACTGGGACAGCAGCTGAGACCGCCATCATTTGTAGAGGTGAAACATTTACGACTGTTATTTAACAGGAATTAACTCATGTTCCTCCACTTGATATTTAAAAAAATATTTTGCTGTATTATCAGTGTGAAAACATTTTGTTTATACCTTTATCTGTTTTCATCTGCAGCCTGCAGATAATCAGCACAACTCAGCACAGAGGGGCAAAGTGCAGCTCAACAGAAAGAGACAGCATCAGGCAGCAGAGAGACTTCTCTCTGAGAAAATAAGAGATGGAGAAGAGGCGAACAGAGGTCAGAACAACCTAATACATAATCACAATAATACAATAGTTTCTGCACTTATTTTAACAATGCTGCCACCTAAATTTCCCCTCCATTAATCAATCAAAGATATTTCTTGTGCAGTTGACCAAGGGGATTACTGTCAGTTGTAGCAGTTGTTTTTTTCAGGGATAGGAAACTCAGTTCTCCCTTCTGTCTCTATTTTGCAGAGGGGTCCATATCTTCCCCGAGTCGAACCAGCAGCCATGTGATGGCTGAATCAGGGGAGTCTCAACATGATAATGTCATACCGTTATACATCCTGAACTCACATCCTACCCCTCTGTCTCCAACCTCTTCTAATGATTTTTCTCCGGCACCCCGGGGTGTCCTCAAACACTTCCCATCCCTGGATTCAGAGTCCTCAATGGAAACAGTCACAAAAAGGGTAAGATACTGTGTATCACAGCGCCCCCTTGTGCTAAAAAGAAAAGTCATCAAATCACAAGCTGATTCTAAGCAGGGTTTCAGTATGTTTTCACAAAAGAAAAGTATACAAAAATTATCATTGTGTGGATATAAAAACTCTGAACTGCACGAGGCATTGGTGGTGAAAAGATAGATACCTTAGAAAACAAAAATAACCACTTTTTCTACCAGAAGTATACTACCAATAACAAAAGAGAGAAACATGCAGTTTGATTGTTTTATATTGAACATGTATTGCATAGAAAATAGTATGTTGATTGCATTTTAACTACACAAATCAGTTTAGTATGAAGGTAAGTACTTACCAAATGCAGTTAATATTTACTGTGCTGTTGTATGGAACTGGGACATGTCTTATGTTGCAGCTTGATGGACTAGAGATCACAAGTTTTGTTCAAAAATAAGATAATTTAAACAAAATAGATTATTTACGTCACCACAGTAAATGGAAACCCATTCTGAAAAAAAAAAAAAAGGATAAATATTGACCTTTGGAATGGATTAGGAAATTATTCAGAAAGTGACGTACACTAAATTCAACACTTAGGAATGATGACAGTCAGAATGACCTTTGACCTACCCTGTCATTTTCTGTTCATCTTTCCTCTTTGTTTCATTCTCTGAATCAGAGGCGAGTTGAGGAGAACCGCCGGGTCCATTTTTCGGAGGAGTTGGTGACTGTAGTATCTTCGGACCTGGATCTGCATGCCATGGACTCGGAGGAGGATTCAGGACCGGGGGAGGACTCTGTGTCAGAGCGGGAGTGTGAGGTGGAGCAGGCAGTGATCGAAGAGGTGGCACCAGCCCGGCGGCCTGCTCTCCCTGCCTGGATAATGGCCCTGAAGAGGAGGAATCCAGGGAGGAAGCACAGATAGTGACTGTAAAACTAATGACCGTTCAGTCTCACTGACTTGTCTTTCTTAAAGTAAAGAATAATCCCTCTAATGTGGGTGAGATGATTCCGTCCTCTGGTTTTTAAACTGTTTTTTTTTTTTTTTTTTTTAAGTAACAGTGTTGTGTAAAATCAGACCAGCAGTAAAAAGCCTGAAATCACACAGATTATATCCTCACTTTTAATTTCTCCTCTGAAAGATCAGATTTTTAGACTTAGAAGACAACTAAATACCATGTTACCATAAATCCTGTCTTCAGTGCACACAGCAAGCTTCCTGAGCAGATTTCTTTCCGGACACTTAAAGCACTGCCGTGTGTCTTACTGCTCCTCGTCCCACTCCAGACGCTGTTTTGTTGAGCAGCAGTTGTTTAAGGAGTTTAAACTGATGTGTTAGGCTTTTTCAGCTGCATTTGAGGTTCAAACTGAGGTCTACGATGTTCAGACTTTCCTCTCTGCGTGCAGACGGGATCATGTGCTGCTGTGACACAACAGCTGCAAGTGATGCAGGGGTTTAGTCAATGCTTGTGTAAATATTGTTCCATCATCTTTTACAGCTTTTATTGGACATATTGTGTGTCCTCCTCCTCCTCGGTCTCACACTGGGCAGCAGCAGACCACTATGTGGTCTGGTGTCTGTGTCACTGATTCGCTCCCCAATATCCTGTCTCTTGGTAATGGCTCCCTGTCCAGCCATCGTCAAAATTATCCCCAGAGGAGGAGAAGATATGCGAGTTGGCGCTGAAGTAGTGGTTGAAGGCAATCAGCAGTTTCTGATTGATTGCTTCAGCTCAGCCATTTTCTTGATGGGGTCAGAGAGAAGCTGAGTTTCTTCATCTAAAGTTTATTTTTACTCTAAAACCTCATTATCATCCTCATAGCTCACATCAGTTATAGAACAGCACCCTGTGAAACTATGATCAGCCTCTGTGAAACTTTTATTGTGGCTGCAGTTATATTTTGAGTGAGCATGTTCAAGGTAAACAGAAATATTAAAGGAATAGTTTGGCAATTTAGGAAACGTGCTTCTTGCTTTCTTTCGATGAGTTAGATGTGAAGAATTATTCCACTGTATTTTTTAATCGCGCCTGTGCGGTCAAAGTTCCACTTTAGCCCCCTCAGTTTTTGAATGGATTAAACAAATGAGGTATATAATGTTAATTAGTGAACTTAAGACATGCTAGTAGGTCAATTTTGTTACCTCTGTACGAAACCAAGCTAGCTGTTCCCTCCCGGTTTCCTTTGTGATAAGCAAAGCTAGCCTGCCTCATATTTACTGTACAAACAGAGAGTGGTATCACTTTTTCTATTTTTTTCTGAAAGTTACCATCCTGTTATATTTTGGATTGGTGCTAAAAAGATGTGTGAACACCCACACTTTGTCTACATTGCCCCACTTAGTGAAATGCCAGATAACATGAAAAAATACACAAATAATAAATAAAACCTAAATAAAATAAATAAAGCTCATCTGACATTATCTGCTACTTCTTTAATAGTTGTAAAAGTGTGAGCATGAACATGCACGGTTACAGTAAAGAAACTATTTAATTCTTTCACTAGATGAGCTGCAGCTTCGAGGCGTGACCGGAGGCATCATTCAGATAGAGCAGAGTACTTTATAACACTGTGTATTATATTTTGTCATTTCCATTATATGCATTATATTGATTTGTGTTATTAAATTAGTACATTAAAACCTGGTGGCTAACTGCTGTCGATTCCTCTGCGGGCTCCCCTCTCATAAATCGCTGTCAGGACCATTAAGAAGCTCTTTAGCTGATCTATTAGTGCCCCGGTCAGTTTATAGTGAAACGAGGGGGTAAGCACAGCGAGAGAAGGGAAAAACAAAAATGTACAGTATATGTGAGTGACAGAAAGGAATTAAAAGATGGTGAATTATATAAATGTCTGAGATGAACATCCAGGACTAAACCAGAGAAATATACATAGAAGAAGAGAGTCATCATGTCTTTGGGGATTGTCTGTTCTAAAAGAGGAATTACATTAGTCCATTTGTCGGAACAGTAGCATCTTCTGTGCAACATTACCCAGAAGTGGACTAATAATGGCCCATTTGTAAACCTCAAACCACACACATGTATCCCACTAATATCCTCTCTCATAACACACACACACACACACACACACACACACACACACACACACACACACACACACACACACACACACACACACACACACACACACACACACACACACACACACACACACACACCAGCATTAACTGTCCTTAAATCATTAGAAGACTTCAGCACTTTTATTTGAGATAAGGGCTGTAAATAATTGTGTGAACTTGATGACAAAGATAATGCTCCAAAATCTCAATTCGTTCATTTTCAACACTGTTTTTAATGTCAAGCACATGTTTTCCAATTGTGGCTTTTTCACTGGTAAATGAAAAAGGGGACAAGAGATTTTTTTTTTTAGCTTTAATATTTCGCTGACAAACAGGAGGTTATAGATTATTGTGGTTAAGTTACTGTAAAATATCTTGTAAAATAAAATTACATACTACAAAACAGCATTTCAATTACTGTATATTTCCCTCTGAGATTAATAATGTTGGAGGTAAGCTTTATTCGAATGGTTATGAGCCAGCAATCTTCTTATTCTTGAATGTGGGTTACTGAGAGGCTCCAGTTTACCAATTATTGTGATGAGCTTGAAGGACATAGTTCTTTTCTTCTGATTCCCACAGGTAGTTTTGAAATTGTGAAGATGGCAGCAACGTTGCCCTTCAGTTCTGTACACATGGCAAATAAAAACTGACAAGAGGATCCTACCAACCAAAAAAAAACCACAATGCTCTCTTGGAAGCCAATAAAGGAAAGAGAAAGGAATGCCCGTGTTTCCATGTTGTTGCTGTCATTCAGATTGATTGGTCAGCGGTGGCGAGGGAAATGGCTCCAGAGTCATAGGAGCTCTTGATACCTGGTGTGAGTGACAGGTGGCTGCCTGGGCTCTGAGTGAGGCATGCTTCTATCTGAGCGTCTGACACCTGGATGGACAAAACAACGAGGAAAGTATGTTACAAAGCTCTGGGTTCAAGTCAATCTTCTGGGTGCATGATACTATATTATAAAAACCAATTGAATTACCTCTTCAAACTTCTTGGCTTTGTATTGCTTGGCCCCTTTCAAGAAATTTAGCAAGATAATATCACAGAGAACCGTACCCTGCCAACACATACGAAAATATGAGTAATGACAGCTGACAGTAAGAATAAAAATACATTTTAGCCTGATCATCACAAATTCATACCAGTCCAATCGAGGTGAAGGCAGCTACCAAGTTGATCAGAGTTGGGATGGTGTTGAACTTCCCTGCCTGGAAGAGTTATACAAGAAGAGATGGAGTCAGTTTAGGTGAAATAAGTTGTCTCTCCAGAATATTTACATTTAAAATTAAAAAATAATTATATTCAACTTATTGAAAGCAGTTTCATTGATTATTGAAAAGCACCTGTTCAGACACTGATTTCAATTAGAAACAGTTACTGGCAAGGACGGAAAATGTAAAGTTTTGGTTTGACAATTTGAAAAATACGCTTATTTTCTGTCTTGTGGACAGTTAGATGAGAAGATTGATGCTGCTCTCAAGTCTGTACAATAAAAACTAAGCTACTTATGCAACCAATAAGTGAAAAACTGCCTGGCAAGGTTCAATGTTTAAAATGTCCACCTACAATTTCGCATAATTCTTAAAAATACAGAAATATAAATAATACAAGTTGAGGTTTTAGAAGGTAATAATGTGTGAAACAGTCCAAATGTTTGCTTCCGTTTCACGTCAATGCTTAACTTAGCTAATCTTGCTCCATTTTCAAGACCTAAAATGTCAAACGATTTCTTTAAAGTGTTTTCAATAGCAAGTAGTTCCTGCTAAAGTGACACAGCAGGCAAAAAACAAACATTTCCTTTTTGTTCCAATTTGGATGAATTTATGATATTATAAAACATTTAAGTGTATAGGGTTTAAAAAATTGCAATAAAAAAAAAAAGGTTTGAATGTGTTTTAATTCAACACAAACACATGCATATTCATTGATTAGCGTTATTTCAGACAACTCACATTGCCAGTGACCATGATATCAAAGCGGATTGCAAAAGCTTTGTGAAGAGTCCGAAATTCAGTCCCGTTCTCCGTCTTGAAATATTTGGCAAATCTGTATTTAAAGAGAAGAAAAAAGTGCTTAAAGAATAATTAAAAAAAAAAACTGAGTAGACATCAAGAGGAAAAAAAACAGCTTCCCTACCTGAAGTTAAACCCTTTGGAGACGTTATTCTTTTCAAACGGAGCATCCAGTCTCGTAAAAGAGTATCGAGGTACACATTTCTCAATGTCTAGGTCCAGGTTACATTTCCACCCAATGTTTATCCCTATTTCTCCCCCCTGAGAGATGATTAGGAAAAGAGAGACACTTGTACATATGTATTCAGATGTAGCCTTCCTTATAGCCTCAGACTAGTAATAATTAAGGTTAGGTCACACCATAAAGTGTTAAAGTGAAAATGATCTGTCACCAAATTACTTGGTGACAACTTGATAGCTAAGAGGTGAGCTGTGGACCGTAGCTGGTGAGCTCCGCTGTTATTCCCCCTGCTGAGCTTGCTACCGTCAGTTGGCAAACATGTCTCATCACCAAGGGGACCATAAGTTCATCCAGTTCATTATTAAAAGACATTTGTTCAGTGGAGTCTTGTCTTCTAATCTCTAAAAAAGAGGAAGTTAAATAAAAGTGAAATAAAAGTGGATGGAGCAACACATCAAATAAGTTAGAATAGCTGTGCATACTTTGGACTGCCCAGCTGTCTGTTATTGCCAAGTTCAGCCTTGTCAAGGCGTATTGCTGTTGGTCACCAGCACAAATTTACAGATCAAAGATGAACCAAAGACAAAAGTTAAAAAAAATAGAGGTCTTTCCATTAAAATGAATTAAATTTGCCACCAGATTTAACCATTTTAGATGCTGGCGTGACTACAGGCCATCAGTTAAGACAAGAGAAGGAAGGTGAGGACAGGTCTATGTGTGTGAGGGTCAATCAAAAAGTTCAGAAACTGCTACTGTTGCGCTTGAACAGTGTGCAGCACCGTGACTTGCACTGAGCAGGGGGAAGCAATAAACTTTGAGTAGGAATTCTAAATCACGTCATTTGATCAACATCCGCCCCTGAGTTACACACGATTCTGTGACCATTGTGACACCAAAGTGTCCAATTTTTGGGGAACAGAAAAAATTTGCAGGGAGCCAAATCTTCACGGCTTCACTGCTGTCAGCTTTCTGAAGAATTTCAAAGGTCTCTGATGCGGATTTCTTGAGTTTGACACAAAACTCGGTGTGCTTTCTGCTCAAGTCCATGGTAACGTCGCAAATGCAGACGTACCAGTGGTCACAAAAACCTGTGCAACTCAGATGCTGATGTTGATCAAGCGACGAAACTTGGAACACTTACTCATAAAGGTTGTAGCATCCCCCTGCTCTGTGTGCCTCGCTGTGCTGCACTGCGTTTGCATGCAACAGGAACTGTCTCTGAACTTTTTGATTGACACTTGCATAATTTAGATCTGAAACTCCTTAGTGACAATGTTTTTCATACATGACAACAAAACTATACTCATGCTTAAGTCACAACATTTTAGAATGTAGAATTTATGAAAATAAACTTTGAGACCTTCTCTGACAGGCCAGTCACAGTCTGTTCGGTGAAGTTCAACACATCCCCCACTCGGAAGATGGGACATAAGGGGTTCAGCTCAGGATGGTAGGTACAGCTCTTGATCTGCTTAGACGTCATTGTGGAAGGAAAGTTGCCTCTGAGAGAGAAAAAGTTAACGTCATGTATTAATGAAATACCTTTTTGTCACTTTTTTTTAAGGAGCATGTATGATTACAATTATATTATTTATACTTTTGTGCTCTCATCAATTCACCATTTGACATTTCCAGCTGCTACAATTTAAGAATTTCTGTGTTTTGCACACCTGTTTCTACCTACCTGGTGACATTGAAGCGTGGGAAGCGGATACTGTTTTTGATGAAGATGGTGAAGTTGTTCACATCCAGCAACGGTTGGCTGGGGAGGACGTTAACAGGAAAGGATGGGTGAGGACGACAGTAGAGATTTTCAGTGAGGAAGATGTTGTCTGGTGCAAAAGCCTATCTGTGTGTTTGCTTATGTGTTTAAATCTTACATCATGACATCGTCGTCCTCGGCTGGACACCATCCTTCAATCTCACACTGACCCTTGGACTCACTGAAGTTCTTAAGGCAAGTACCTGTTATTACACCTGGTGTGTGAGACAGAGACAGAGACAGAGACAGAGACAGAGGAAATATTGTGCTGAATTCTGTGGAAAGATGTGCCCTTTTTTTTTTTAGTTCATACTCTTTGTACAGTCAATATTCTGCTAAAAAGATGCTTGAATAAAAGAATAATATTTTTTTTAAAAAGGCAGTAAAGTGCGAGGTTCCTTGTTGTGAAGATGCAAACTGCACATAATTTAACCAGGAATTAACGTGCTTTTAAGTTTTCTGCATTATAATACAGCAGAGGTAAGCAAAATATGTGGAGAACACAATAATAGGCATAAGTGCATTTTTTGATACCAGAAAGTACCAAAGCACTTCAGTGGGTGCCATAAAAGTTTTGAAGTTCAGCACCCAACCTAAAACACGGGTCAGGTCATTCTCCGATACCAAATATTGTATGACTACAAAATAATTGTAAAATTGCAATAATGCCATAAAGGTCTCTTACTATAAAGAGGACTTTGTCAACCTGAACAAAATCAAAAGTGAAGTAAAAAAATATTAAGAAATTATTACGTTGCTTATTAAAGCTACATATCATATTTCCTGAGACCAAGTTTTTTTTATAACATCAAAAGCTTTTTCACCATTCTGTTTTTCACATGGCATCTGCTCATCTATCAAGCCAACAAATGTGAAAAAGATATTCACAGATAAACACATAACAGATGCCATTGTAATCTTAGCGTTGGTAATAATGTAAAAGTTTCTCTTGAAGAAATTAAACTCACCGGTGGAGCGGATGGAGCCAAGGTGCTCCTGACAGTCTTTATCTGTGTGACAACCAAAACTCTCCATAGTCTGTAACACACAACACACATCTGAGCCTTACTTAATGTCTTCTTCCATTGGTTCAATATTTGGGGTTCAATATTTGGGGTTTAGGTGTCCAAAGATTTTTTACACAAAATAATACATACAGTACAGGTACACCATATAAATAAATAAATGGTAATAATGAGACCAGTTAGAAGATCAGTTCAGTATAGAAGACTGCTCAGCTCAGGTGCTTTGATTACATAAAGGTGGAGACACTTTTGATCTATCAACCTACGTCCACGCTGTCCTGCCTGTGAAAAATCCTAAAATCAGGAGTCAACTAGTTTGTTGTTTATGTAAATAATCTCTTTCTCTAACAGGCTTCAATATGTGGTTGCTGATGGTTTCAAATCAAGTCCAAAGATGCTCGATAACTGTATCACTCAATATGACTCAGTTATTTACTGTATTTTGTACAGACAATGATTATAAAGACTCTAACCAGGCCAAAAAAGTCAACATGTGCATTATAAATGAGCAGATTTCCTATTCTTTTGTTAAAAAATATCTCAACATCAGCCCCTTTAACATGAAGGTTAACATTAATAAAATGCTTCAAAAAGGTTTTGGGAGGTGATTTAAGCCTTAGAACGTCACGCCGGCGGACATGAGAGGACCTCCCGACATGCAAAAGCCCCGTCACATTTGGTCTTGAGCTGAGATATGTAGATCTGCCTCAGGATGTGAGGCAACACTCTGGCTCAAAGGGAAAAAGAAAGACATCAACACAGCAAGGAGCCCATGAAGGGCTTCAAACGCAGTTAGTAAAACTAATGGGTAATAAGTGAAACACGGCAAAAAACAGGGATCTGAATGTGTCCTCACCTCTGCACATCGCCCTTGGAACTGATTTTCAGTTAAGATGAGTCTGGTAATGATGCAGAACACACTTGAGCCCTAAAACACATCACAACATTTATGGTACACCTAGTTTTTATGTAATGCTATGCAGTGGTGCCTCACATATTGTGAGCACATTGCACTAATCACCTCATTAATTAACCGCTTGTTCATCATTACAAATGATTTAAAAAAAAACACATAACCGCAGATGCTGGCTCACTAAACTCACATGGCAGTTTCTGCCAGTCAGATACTTTACCTGCACCACAAGCCACCGCCAAACATTTCACTCAATCTGAAAGAGGCTATGTGTGTGGTCTGATAGGGTACCTCAGACAATGTTTAAACATTAGGTCAAAGGTAATAAGAGACATATTATCAGGTCGCATACCTGAGGGGGGACGATGTAGTCGGCTACATCCATCACATGGTCTTGATGGTAGCCAAAACCTTTTACTTTGGTCATCACAGAGGACTCGATGCCGGTGTCGGTCACCTGATAAGCTTTCTCTTTGATGAAGACCCAGCTGCAGACAAAGAAGACAACACAGAGGATTCAAGAGGACGTCGAGAGTTCAGTTTCAGAAATATAAATATCAAGAGTCTTGTTTCTGGCTGCAATTAACTAAAAGTCAAAAAAACTTTTCATTGTATTTACCCTCCAGTTTCAAATCACATAAAGTATTTCTTTAGGTGGTGAAAAATGTCTTTTTGTAATTTTGAGTAAATCAATCCCTTAAAAGCTTTTATTCTATTTCTGCTTGCTAAGGATGAGATATAATAACAAATCACAATTACACACAAAATATGAAAAAATACCGGACCACTGACCCGACAAAATACGTGATGATGAGCACCTGCATGATCCGGTTAATGATACCCACAGACCAGCTCTTGACCACCACTGACTTTGTGGTCTCATAGGTGAAGAAGTCCGTAACGCAGCCCCACGCCCAGGAGGCCATGACTGCTCGTCGATTAGTCAGGGAGCGATGCCTCGGCACTTAAAAAGCCTGAGAGAAAAGTGCAACTCCTCTTCAACTCCAACAGGTGCCGTCTTGGAAGTGCAACCCTTTGAATGTCAAGAAATTTTCTCCCGGTTCTGATCAAAGAAATGTGGTCCTAAACTTCAAACCAATCGTATCTCTCCTAAGCGTGGCCTGTGTTCATCTGCTTCATTGCATATTTGATTCCTGAAGCTCACTGTCTCTCCCCTCTCCCTCCCCGTCTTTGATTCACTGGTTTATGACACCAACTGGACCTCCCCTTCTTCACTCAAACGAGCGAGAGGAAATGGTTTCCTCTGTCTCTTCTTTCTCCACCACAAATCCCCATCTCCCATCCCTCTTTCCTCCACATCTCTGGGCTTAAATTGAAAACACACTAACAACGCACAAACATGTACAATTAGACACCAACCGAAATATCATACATTCACTTTAATTTGCTCTGGACACATTTTTTAAATCCTACTAGTGGGTTTCTCATATTTTGTATCACTTCATTCATGTCTCAGTGTTAGTGTGTAACTCAGAGGGAATCTAACTTCCCAAACCTGCCCATTTCACTCACAGTACCGTGAAACACTCAACAGGTTGAGCTGGTTAAAAGCTGCAAGCTACAAAATAAATGACCTGTTTATCGGTCTGCTTTATTTAGTGGCTTATTTCACAGGGTAACAAACATGACAATACGTTGGGCCAGACAGAGATGGTCCAAAGGTAGATTTTATCTGTTGGACTTTGCCTGATGTTACGCAAGTTTTCCCCAAAATGTTACATTACATTAAATGAAATGTGACCAAGATTTAGGTGGACTGCTCCTTTAATCAGGGACTTAGTGTGGATTCCATCTGAGATCAAGTTGTCCTGTGGTTCTTTGAGCGCTCAACTTGTCGGATGTAGCCATTTGTACAAAAAGTAATCCTCCACACAGAAAAATGGTATGTCATTCAAATTTGTCAGTTTTTGTCACAAGGTTTTTTCTCATAATTATTTTTTTTTATTATTTGCTTTTATTAGATATATACTTTGAGCTGGAAATGCGTTTGTGCATGTTATGCATTTACAGAAGGAAGGAAGAAAAAAGATAACAGAGAGAGAAAGAAAGAAAGGATGAAAGAAAGAAAGAAAGAAACTAACAAAAAAATTAGGGCAGCACGGTGGTGCAGTGGTTAGCACTGTCACCTCACAGCAAAAAAGGTTCCGGGTTCGAATCCGGTCCTGGGCCTTTCTGTGCGGAGTTTGCATGTTCTCCCTGTGCTTGCGTGGGTTCTCTCCAGGTTCTCCGGCTTCCTCCCATCATCCAAAAATATGCACCTCAGGTCAGGTTACCTGGCGCCGCGGTCGTGGCAGCCTGCTGCAGCATCTCCCCCCTGCTGTAGTGAAGAAATTTCCCCTCGGGGATTAATAAAGTGTATAAAATCAAAATCAAAAAAGAAAGAAACAAAGAAAACAGAGAAAGAAAGAACGAATGAAACAAACAAAGAAAGAAAGAATGAATGAAAGAAACAAAGTAACAAACATGAAGTTTGGACCTAAAATGAATCACTGCATATTAATAGAAATCCTTTTTTTTTTTTTTTCACAATCTGGGATGAGAGTATGTTTTCCTGCTTATTCTGCCTCATGAAAAAGTGCCATGTTTTACAAATATATGTAAATAAATGCTGAAATGTTTTAGGAGGTTTTAATAAGTGTGTCTGAATACTTTTGACCAACATGTAGGAGGGTTGTTGTTTCTTTAACTTCACAAAGAGGCCCGATTGGAAGACAACCAGCACCATTTATAGTGTCTTGAAGTGGATGTTAAAAACTTCTGAAAATGTCGTAGCTTTAAATGAAACACTCAAAGAAATCCAAAGGTTCAATATTTCTCCATTAAACATACTTTTGTCACATTTCTGGACATCAGTTTTATAGAAGAAAGAAATCTGACTCTATACTTACTAGTCTAAATGTACTGTAATAAATTACAAACTGTGGTATTGTTGACAACTGTGCAATAATTGAGACATATGATACGACGTGTTCTCGATACACCCAGGAGGACCAGCACCATTACAGCCTTTCACATCAGGAAGATAATGCAATGCAGTGACAAAGTGTGTGTGTGTGTGAGTGTGTGTTTGTGCGTAGATGTATATGCCGAGACAGTTTGTCATTTCTTAAGTGGGTCCATTATGTTTGCGGTCAGTTAATGGTAACCTAATACAAGATAAGAAACACATAAACACACATGCGTGCAATGCACGTAGTAAGAAGAACACAAGCTTTCAGGCTATGGTTAACTGTAACGTTAATCAGAAATACATACTGGAAGCATTCCTGTAATGGCCAGTGATACTGTGAAACATTAACATCTGTAAACACGAGACAACATTTGTCAGAATGGGAATGTGAACAAGCTTTGACTATTAGTGAACTGGATATGTCGGTGAACGAGAAAAGAATTGTGATCATTATGTCACAGGAAGGGATTGACGTAAACACAGTCCCACTCAATCCTTCTCTGAGCGCTACATTTAGGACATGCCAGCACACAAATGTTCCAAGACCTCAAGAAAGAGGAGCTACACGGTCTCCATGTCACTGACAACTTGCCATGAACCACTATAGAGACATTCACGTTCTCCAGAGGATGGCAGCCTTACTTTTCCCATAGTGCTACCAGCATGTCAAAGTATTCATTCCCTCCGATATATCTACATTTAACAAAGGAATAGGCACACAGTTGTATATATTCATAATTCCCAAAAGATGAATCCTGATGACTTTGAATCCCTGACTTTAATCTTGCATCCCCATGAGATTACATTTTTGTTTTGAGGGAAATGTCTCAAGCAAGCGGTAACATATGGAGCTAAAAAAAAAACGAAGCAGAAGTGCCCAAAAACTGCAGTTCCTTGAAGGGCCACTTGAGTCTGGCTCCAAAAGCAAGTCAATCCAAACAACGTCCATGTTAAAATGCCCTTACTTTACTGCAAAAACAAATGTTTACAGCCTGGTACAAAGGTAAGCCTTGGTCTCTGTAACTAATTTCCCCATTAATGACAGCTATACAGGGGGCTTGATCCGGCCTGCCTTCGTTCCTTCCAGGCGCCACCTCTTTATAGCTAGAACCTCCCTGAACTGAACTTTAAAACCTCCTTAGGAAATCCACAAGCGACATCACGGGAGTTATGTCAATTTTTTTATATACAGTCTAGATTTCCTGTTGTTCAGACATTCATGTTCCCCTCAGGGTGATCACTTTGGTGATACCCCAACCTTTCATTTAGTTCCATCATCAAGTCAAATGTTGTCCAATACTTTGGTTTACCAAATATCTGAAAACACTGACAATCCCATCAGCCTCGGCTGTACTTTGGTAAACCCTGGCATGCTAAGAGACTTAAACTGCAATCAGAAATAGCCGTGTCTTTGTGAGCATTTAAAGGTTCAGTCTGCAGGGATTTAAGAGGATCGACCGGTAGAAGTAGAATATAATATTCATGTTTATGTTTTAATTTGTGTGTAACCACTTAAAATGAACTGTTTTTCCGATTTTGCATTACAATAGAACGAGCCCTAACAATTATATTTAGATGAGGATCCCTTTCCACGGATTGGGACAGATTTCTACAGAAGCCCAGAAGGGACAAACCAAACACCGACTCTATAGAGGAACTTCTGCATTTTTTAAATTTTTTTTTATTGTACTCTATTAATCCCCGAGGGGAAATTCTTTCGCTACAGCAGCATCCCGAGGGGGAGCTGCTACAACAGGCTGCCACGACCGCGGCGCCAACCAACCTGAGGTGCATGTTTTTGGGTGATGGGAGGAAGCCGGAGAACCCGGAGAGAACCCACGCAAGCACAGGTAGAACATGCAAACTCCGCACAGAAAGGCCCAGGACCGGATTCGAACTCGGAAACTTTTTGCTGTGAGGCGACAATGCTAACCACTGCATCACCGTGCCGCCGTGGCCACCGCAGATTCTCGCGCGCTTTGACAGGGCACGCGTTTTCAGTTTGTCACTATCTGCCACCTCAGCACGAGATGCCTCTAAATCCTACACACTGCTCCTTTAACTCAAAATCACAGTCGTACCTACTCGCAGCTTCCCAGAGCTGCTTCACGACGTCAAAGCTGTCACTTCATGAGCCTGGTAATAAACACGAGGGGTCTTACTCAGGACATGTAGTTAGTGCTGCAGCAGGAGGCACAAGAGGAGGAGCACCTTCTCGTCAAACCCAACACTGTCAAAGTGGAAGGAAACCTCATTTCCGGTGGTATTTGCCTCTTATAAACCACACTCCTGACCACCCCATACTTAAGACCTCAGCCTCCTGTTTAAAACCGCTGGCTCTCTTAACTGTTAGCTGTGACGTCATTTACCACACACACACACACACACACAGTCGCAGACCACATGGCGTGTTTAAATGAGCACAACGTGCCAGTGTATAGGAAATAAGAGGGGATATCTTGGGAGTAAAACTACACAAACAGCTGGTTTTTCTTTAACATAATGTAGGAGACTCACAAACTGCTGAGGCATTCCTACCTCTCATGATGAAAATGACAGTACGGTTTAGTATATGAAACCCTCAATTTCTTCCAGCGGATCTGGGACCATTTTCTTTTATCCGCAACAACAACAACAAAATAAAATGATCGACAAATTAAAAAAAAATACTTAATGTGTATAACTATATGTGCATAATTTTGGGTACTCGCGTGTGTTCAGATCCACGTAGGAACAGTAGGCACTTTGAACACGTGTACTAAAATGTAAAAATATGTCACATTCCTTATCATCCATTTACAGATTGTTAAATACGTGAACTGCCTGTGGACACATCTATAACATTTGCAAGTGAAGTTTTGAATGGTAAATAGTAAATGGTTTGCACTTATGTGGCGCCTTGTTTTTTTTACCTTTGCAGTGTCTACTTTGCAGATTTTGCCTCCCTTTCACACATACCTTAACCTTTGCCTCCCAGTGCTGGTGGGAAAGTGGGACTTTTGGGTTTTCAGTGAACTCAAAGTGGGAAAGTTGTTTTTCTAAAAAAACAAAAACAAAAAAACAAAACAAACACAGAAGAGCTGATCACCCCTCAATAACAACACACACATTTACCCACTATAGACACAACACAGTAGCCTATAACTGTAAATACAGGTTTAAATAAACTACTGCTCGGCAGCGGGCTTGATCTTCTGCTGGGAAGACAGCCAGTCAAGGATCCTTTTTACAAACAGCAGGTTGAGGTTGACCGCAAACAAAAGTACATTAGCATCTAAAGCACAGACGGGGAATAATAATTGCACTGCATTTATTTTGCAAAAATGCTTGACAATCTGCTTTTCATTCACACACACAGATGGCAGCGATCAATTCTACATGGTGCCACGGTGTCTCTCCCCAACGACACACATCTGCACACAGACAGGAGCCACCTCCGCCATTAATGTTTTTTTTAAATCACTCAGGAGGTATGATGCAAGTGGCTGTGTACAAACAGGAAAAACAAAAACAAAGTGAGGATTTATTGAAAATGATGCATTTATTTATTTCAGCCTGAAAACATGATATTGCAAAACACAAATAAATCCCACCGAACTGCTGTTTTTAAAATGCTCTACATGGGAGGAACAACATGGCTTCACATCTGCTGCTCTCTGCATCATCCACAATAATCAACTATTGACTCCTACAAACCTCAGAGCTAATTGAACTAAAACAACCATATCCCAGGTTTAGCTGGAAACCCTTGGGGAACTCGAATGGTACACCAGTGTACCACTTTTGCTCTGAGCTCAAACATCGCGAGTTTCCAGAGTCATTCACAAGATGTAACTTTGTACTCTTCAAACTAAACATGTAGAAAGGAAAATTACAACTCAAGTCTGTTGGTTTGTCTGTCGGTGTGATATCAACACAGAGAGTATAAATGCTTAGTCCTTGGTTTGAGTGTACGATCTGTAAAAGTGTGTGTTTAGTCAGAATCTTCCTCCGAGCTGGCAGGTGTGGACACGGCCTCTTCCTCCTCTTCGTCTGATTTCTGCTTGAAAAGAAAGTATCAAAAATGAGATGCGACTGTTGAAAACAAGACAACTTTCTGTAATTTTAGGGATTATAAAAATATGATAATAATATAAAGATGAGCTTATGGTATCAGTTTCAGTAACACTGGAGTAAATTGAGGCTTATGATCAGCATTTTGAGTTTAAGTCAGGGGTTAACAAGCTGGTGTTCAGTCTGCAGGATTTAAGAGGACCTACCGGTAGAAATGGAATATAATATTCATGATTATGTTTTAATTTGTGTGTAACCACCTAAAATGAACTGTTTTTCGATTTTACATTACAATAGAACGAGCCCTAATAACTATATTTAGATGAGGTTCCCCTTCCACAGATTGGGACAGATTTCTACAGAAGCCCAGAAGGGACAAACCAAACACCGACTCTATAGAGGAACTTTTGCATTTTTCGTGGCCACCGTAGATTCTCCATCAGCTTCACTGCAGCTATTATTTTAAAAGTCTCTTCTCTTCTTATCGTAAGGTAATTTGGACGTCCGGATTCACGCAAGCGTGAAACACACTTGACGAGAGCAGCAATTGAATTGTTCTTCAAAGTGCAAAACTTTCAGTTTTGTAGCTACAAGAAGTCCGACTGTCGTTTCCCTTCATTAAAACTAAATATTGACAATTCACTTCGAACTGCAACAAACATCTATATTATACATTAGCTGTTTGGTCAAACTGCCAAGTTAATAGAAATAAACAAACAACCGCTTTATGGCCTGTAAGAGCCTAATTTGTACACAATTACTTCAGTATTTTTCAGTTTATTTGTTAATAATGAGAACGGGAATATTACAACAACTCTGATTTATTTATCGCGGAACAATTAGTACAAATCGATGTTTGGATATAGTTATTGTTTAAATGTGTAATTTCACCAAGTGACCGCATCTTGGCTAAATATTCTGACAACAAAGGGAAATCAATTCAAATCAAATGTGCAGTTATCGAGGTCATGTTACAGGCACAAGAATGCAAAAGAGCTTTTGATGAGTTAGTAGAAAGTTGGCTGAGCTAAGAGTTGAAAAACAAAAGGTCCACTCACTGTAGGGCGGAGACGGATTACAATGTTTTTGCCTATTCAAGAAGGAGCCGCCGAGTTTCAAGAGATATTTTTGAAATATTCATAAAATAGCAAATTGCATGTATAATGCAGATCACGGTGGGGACAGGTTGGATCATTTCAAATGTCATCATTGTTGGGCTTTATTGCAGAATACTCGATGTCGCAGTACAAGTTAAAACCAGGTTTTAAACCTGCTAACCAATAAAAAATGTGTTTTGTGATCCAAGTTTGATTTTCCCCTACGTCGCTCAAAACACTCTCCGCTCTGATTGCAGTGTGTGATGTCTGAATGTCGTGGCGAACAAAGAGAAACACGCAGACAGGAAGGTTATGATACTGGCTCCTGCTGCAGCCTGTCTGATGAGGACATTTATCGTTACTGGCTTTACCTTCTTCTTCCGCTTAGACTTGCTCTTGTGATCAGAGTCTGACGAACTCTCGCTGGTCTCGATGAACTCCCGGCTCTTGAAGCTGTCGTTGCCGCCGCCGCCGCCTCGCTCCTTGTCCTTATCCTTATCCTTGTCCTTGTCCTTGTCCTTGTCCTTGTCCTTGTCCTTGTCTCCCCCGACAGACTTCCTCTTCTTCTCGTCCTTTTTGCCTCCAGATTTCTTACTCTCCCTAAAGGGTAAAGGGTGGGGAGGAAAAAAAAAAGGTTAGACATGTCTGAGACTGGCTGTATCAAGGAAAAAAAAACAAAAAAACATGAGTTCCTGTGTTGCAAGATTTACTTCTTGGAACTGGAAGTTGATCCTCCACCGCTCTCTTTGTACTCTTTCTTTGCTTTGTCATATTGCCTCTTTGCCTCGCCTGCCTTTGTTTCCCACTCCTGAGAGAAACAGAGAAACAGGAGAGTTTGAATCAATACAACATCATGGAGTACATGGATAAGGACCGGACACATCACTGGTTTGTCTTGAAACTCTCCTGTTCTGGTTAAAGACCCACTTTTAAAACTTTTATATGATTCTTTTGCAGCTTTCTAAAATGAATTGTATCAAGATCAATAATAGTTACATTCATTTTTAACTAACTAGACATCTTTTAAAGGCCATCTGCTTTATGTATGAATTTCCTCTCCAAAGTTTAAAACGTAACCTATTACGAGACACTCGGAGTTTGCAACAATATCAGATAACAGTCTTAAAATGTAAACTGGATTTATGTGATAATTCTGTGTCGATTCCCCACTGGAAGCGACCGCTGTCACTGTCATTATACACAGAGCGATGATAGCCACCGAGAGTAAAACTAAATCAAATCCTCCCTCTTCATCTTCATCTTCCTCCTCACCTCCTTATCGTCTTTGCCCAGTTGTCTCCACATCTCTCCGGCCTTCTTGGAGATCTCTGTGATGGAGATGCCCGGGTTCTCCGACTTGATTCGCTCTCGGCTGGAGTTGAGCCACAGCATGTAGGCACTCATCGGCCTCTTGGGACCGCCGGTATCCTTCTGCTTCTTCTACTCGGAGAGAAAGCAATATATACCGTTTTTACAGCACAGCGCGGTCTACACATGTCTGTGAATTTAACTTAATGTCTGAATCTTGTCATATTTCAACCCTAATATTTCTCTCCAATTTGATCTTTCGCCCAGCAGCTCTCTGACCTCTTTGCGTGGCTTCCTTTCTCTCTTTTCTTTCACCACTTTGGCTTTTTTGGCCTTTTTCTTCTTGGCACTCTCATCTTCACTGTCGTCCCCTTCATCACTGCTGTCGCTTGCTGAGGCATTGCTGTCGTACCTGTTTGATTAGAGGGTGGCAGAGAAGTTAAGTCAGCTGGCTGAGACAAGCCAGAGAGAAATAATAATAATAATAATAAAAAATAAAAAAAAGCTGGGGGAGATGCAAGTTAGTGCTTTTGTCTGAAGTTTTACAACTGGTGAACAGGTTAATGAAATTGTAGGAGAAAGCCACTTACTCTTCTGCAATGTCATCATCTTCCTCTCCAGGGTTGAACGACTCATCTAAAGAGAGACGACAAAGAATTTCACGGTCAACCCTATCGATCTTCTCAACATACTCTCTCTACCTCCGTCATACTGAGGCTGTTACTCACCACTTTCGCCATCGGATTCGTCGCTGTCGTTGCCCTCCTCCCTGATCTTGCCCTCAGCCTTCATCCTCTCCAGGTAGGCATCATGCTGGTCCTCATCGGAGTCGCTGTACTCGTCAATTTTACCCTTCATGCCCTGAAAGTACACTGCAAGGTCAAAGAAACCCTCCACAAACCAATACAGCAAAGAGGAGTCTCTTAGGGGGCAGTGACCTCATAAAACAGAGTAACAGGATTCTATTCCGTTTTCTTTTAAGTATATCATTTGTTTTTTTTTCTCTTTTCTCTAATTTCTGCTTTTTTGTTGTGAATTACAGGATCATTTTTGGTGTTTCAGGCCTTTAATCCGTCTTTGTCTGAATGGTATGGGATGGAAGCGGATCACAAGTAGACACTGGTGGTCACCGAGAGAAAAAACATTGGAAACCACTCGACTAATCAAATAATTGACTAATTGTTTTAGTGCTAAATCAAATCAATTACCAGCCCATGTGGTGTGGTTAAGTGAATTTGTGACATTTTGGCCTGAATTTGAAGTTTAATAAGGACATACAGCAATTCAGCAAAACAACTTCCTCTTCAGCAAAGTAACAGGTAAAGCACTAAAAAGGCTGGATTGTGTTGTGATGTCATCGTGACCACCAAAGTGAAACTATTCCCTTCTCCTCCCCACATGGTCTTTCCCATCTCAATGCATCAGTATCAATGTCTGACAGGAAACAGACAAATGACAGTCGAGAGACGCTGCTATTAAAACAGGAAATGGAGAGCAGGTCAATTCATTTACGTTGACCTACTCCGCTGACCCCGTCGCCATGGCAGCAGACGGCCTCATTACCAGCAAAAAGGAGTGGGTTTTTGTCCGACACACCAGGAGCTTGTATATGTCAACAGAGCATTATGCAATCAGCGCTGCCTATGTTCGGCAGCGGTCATGATGACAACTGTGTCGAGTGTTACAGCACACCAAAAGCCCCCCCGGCCACACATTAGTCAGCATAATGCAAAACAAAAACACACTCATCGAAGTTATCAGTCACACACTCTCTCACCCCCACGACGCATGATTAGTCATAAATCACAGCAGATTTATCAGGTTCAATTGACAGTATCAAACCAAATCAACGTTATTGGACACAATCCTCACAACACACACACACGCGCGCGCGCGCACACACACACACACACACACACACACCAGTGGCACGCCATGCGAGCAGAAATCACTCCACACTGATAAAATCAAATGCCTAATCCACACATGACGCCCGTGACCATACCCACCTTTTTCTACAGGGGTACAAGGACAGACACACAGGAGAAGGGCAACAAGCATCAATATCTGGGATGGAAGTCTCACAAAACATGTTTAATATCTTTTTTTTTTTTTTTTTTAACAAACTGAGAGGTGCTTGAGTGACTGATGCGTTACCTCTTTGAACCCTCTGTTCTTGATGTTGAGCTTCTTGGCGTTAACAAAGTCAAACAGTTTGCCGTACTCTTCTCTGAAAGGAAAAGAGAGGGGAAAAAACAAACAAACAGGCTTTTTGTATTTTGGGATGGAATTCATTGTACGGGTTCAGGGCTCGGCAATAAGATTAGGACTCTACATTACAACAAGTAATTTGACCTCATCCACTGACAGCATGTTAAACTAAGTATAATTACCTTTTCAGGACAAAATGAGAATCACAATTTCTTTGCTTAGAATTGACATCACAATTGTCTCGGAATTTTTTTTTCTTTCCCAAAATAAATGTTAAATGAACTAATTTACCTGATACAAAAGGAAAGTCAAAAGAATTTAAGGGTGCCTAATGCAGGACATCAACTTTCGAAACCAGCCTAAATGCAGCAGCTTCATGAATCTGTCACTGAACATAAAACAATCAAGTTCAGTCTCATGTCTATTTATTAAATACAACAAGTATTTTTCTGTGCCTTTTCATTTTCTTTCTTTTTCTCACTCACTCTGCCTGTTTTTTTTATTGTTGTTTTTTTTTTTTTACTGCGGTTTTCTGCTGCTCTTCATCACGCCCTGTAACCCAGCGTTATTATTGAGAGAGTAACGCTTGTTTGGATGCAGCTGATGTCCCGAATAAAAATGCGAAAGAATCATTGGCATTTACAAATGATACTGTATAGAGGCGTGAATCGAGATCGCGATTTTATTACAATTCTTTGCGAAGCCCTAATTATAGTTGATGGAAATACTGACATGTTTAACATCCAAAACGGGATGCTAAAATGTTTCATAACTTTAAAAAAAAAAAAAATATATATATATATATATTATTGTTTGTTTCCTATCACATGATGTGGTATCTTCTTCGATCACACCTGGATTATCTTCAATATACACATAAATATGAATAACCTGGTATGAGCTATGTAAACATCACATCCCGAATGTGATCAAAAACAGGATGAGACGCTTAACGGGATACTTGTGTGCGTGAAAAGGTGTGTTTTCATGACAGATCTGCTCCTGTGCAGCCTTCTCACCTCTCAATGCTGCTGAACGTATACTGGTTTCCCTGCTTGGTCTCAATCTCAAAGTCAAAGGAGCGCGTCGTGGTGGTGCCTCTGGCAAAGTTGACGCAGGAGATCTCCTCAAAGCGCAGGTGAACAGGGGGCTTGTGGACGTAGATGAAGCCCCTCTCCAGAGGATAGAGGAGTCCTGACGATGCCTTGTAGGAGCAGGTGATGCACTGGGCCCCGGAGTGGCTGAGGAGGAAGAGATGCAAGTTTTTTAATGTTTTTTTTTGTGGGGTGAGGGATGTTTTTAAGTGTGAAAAAAGTGTGTATTTAATGCCTACCCTTGGAAGTTTCCAGGTACAGTGATCTTGCGGTTGACGAGGGCCTTCATCACCCTGCTGACCATCTCATAGAGAGACCCTGACATGTTCTTACTGAGTTTGCCCTCAAAACGACGCTCCACATCCTCCCTGTTACACACAGGAAAAAACATGAAACGGGTGTCCTTCAGGCTTTTGGGAGATTTGTGAGCAACAATGCAAAGAACATCCAGACCTTTTGCTCCCCCTAGTGGATGAATGCTTTACAACATCAAAAAGTGAGTATCGATTACCCAGAGACTGTGTTATCATTTTGTTACCATAAGAGGAGCCTTGATTTGCCAGTAGAATATCTTACATGCAGCCAATACAATGAGCTTCACTGTCACATACTCACTCGCTCATGTTGAGGGTGAGGCTGAGATCCTCTTCCTTGGAGAAGAGCAGAATAAGAAAGTGATAACGTGTCTGACCCTGCTTGATGGGAGGATCCAGACTGATCTATGGAAACAAAAACCACAAACAGAGAGAAACATGGTGAGAAGGAGTGAAAGAAGCTGCCAGGGGAAAATGCTAATTTGGGAAAGAAAATTTCACATGAACAACGTCAAGAAAATAAATGTCCGACAAAAAAGGCCCAAACGTCCACTTACCACAAAGAACATCTGCCTCTGGTCCTTGTGTGGCAGCAGGAAGAGACGGAGGACGGTGGTGTAGGGAATCTTGTAATCAAAGGTTTTACCGTGCAAGTGAAGGAACGTGGGGTAGATACGGATGTCATATCTGAAAGAAGAAAAATGCTTTAGACAAATTAATCCAACCCAAGGATGTGGTAAAATAAATTGATGGAATAAAATAAATAAGAAAATGTGTAAGTGAGTGTATTTTGTGTGTAAATCTTGATCGTATACCTTCCTCTGGGAGTGAGACACTGCAGCTCTTTGAAGATACACACAGCGTCTCCTGTGGCCTGGATCACGTCAGCCTTAGACAACACGTTCTGGGCAAACGCCTGAAGGAAAACAAACTTTTAGAACTGGCACCAACATTAAAAAAAACAAAAAAAAACAACAACAACAACAACAACAACAACAACAAAAAAACAATCATCCTTTCTCACCTCCACAGGGTCTTGTCTTTCATCAGCCTGGCTGGGTGGGACGTAGAATCGGACCTCCATGAGGGAGACCTCTGTGTCGTCATTCTGGTGAAACTCCAGAGTGACTTCGTTCTTCCCCGTGGCACACTGGGACACGTTGGACAGCGGGATCTCAAACGCCGTGCTGTCGTTGACGTCGAACGATAACAACGGCCCTGTGATGGGAGGAGGGGGAGAAAACAGTCAGTGGGAGCACAGCGTCAGATCATTGTGCTATCATTAAATAACGAGGCCATGAGTCGGGACTATTGCCCCTTTTTCACTGCTGGTATCGGCTCGGTTTTAATAGGTTTTAGAACCAGGTCGTTTTTATAATTTTCATTTTTCGGTGTCCACAGTACTCCACTGTTGTTACAATAGTGATGCCATATGAAACTGCCGTGACAACACGCGCACACACACAAGAATAATGGAGAGTAGGGAAGTGACACTATTCTTGATTCTGAGCATGTGGATGTTTGTCACAGCAAAGAGGCCCAATTTGTGTTGGAAAAGGCTGAGGTTAGAAAGACAAAAGAGTCCTGGAAAAAATAAATAAATAAATAAAACAGTAGAGTTTGGGTAAGATGGCCTGGTAGCGAATATTAGCATATGTCTCTTCACGATCACAGCCACTTCATACAAATCCTTTGTATCCTCTCTCGAGACATCACATCACATCTGGGTCCTCATCACCTGAGAAAACATCCTGCAGATATGTTCTGTATCATTTGGGTTGATAAGCATACCCGATTAATAATTAGTAGCACCTTACTTGTCATTTTCAGTACATGATACACATTACTATAGTGATCCTGTATTAATCTTGCAGTGGCCAACTGTTGAGGAGATTTTGGTGTATGTTTACCTGAGAACTTGGCTGTTCCCCAGTTCCACCCCTTCACACATGTGTCCTTCTCTGTGAGCTCCACCTTGTAGTTAGCCTTGAAGAAGTCAGAGATCTTCTCAAAATCCTGTTGGGGGAGAGTAACAGTGGACAAGAGAGGTGAGGAGACCGAAGGCGAGGCAGAAAAAGAAGTTGACAGGAAGAAGCGATGAAAACAACAAGGAGAGAAAGGTTCAATGTTAGTGAGGCAGTAAAAGCACCGGCTCTGCATGGGACACAGCTTGAAAAAAAAAAACACCTAAAAAGAAGGCGGGATAATTAATCACAACGCAACTTTAACTATGCCCGACGCCCGGACCTCTTGGGAACACAGGAGGTGAATGTAATCCATCCGCCCTCTGTCCTCCTCCCCTCCACAGCACCACTGACAATCAGCCTGTTTATTTATCCTGCAGGCCCGCTTACAACTGGAGAGGACTCGCACGCACACGTGCTCTCACACACACACACACACACACACACACACACACACACACACACACACACACACACACACACACACACACACACACACACACACACACGGTAGTACAAACACATGTGGTAGTGATTGTGGTGTGTGCAGGGTAGAATCAGACTCTGTGGGAAACCAAATTTACGCACCTGGATATCTGCCTGTCTATAAGGTTATTACAGCCAATTAGAGCCCAGAGACAGAGTGTGTGTGTGTGTGTGTGTGTGTGTGTGTGTGTGTGTGTGTGTGTGTGTGTGTGTGTGTGTGTGTGTGTGTGTGTGTGTGTGTGTGTGTGTGTGTGTGTGTGTGTGTGTGTGTGTGTTAAAGTTCATCAGCATGTTTATTGACCAGGATCAGATAGGACTGCATGTGTGAGCAGATGTATAAAAGCATAAAATCTGAGTTTGTGCAACTCCTCGTTACAGTTTTGGCAGATTTGTTGTTATTCAGCTCATTTAATCATAATAAACACAGACACACACACACATTTACCCAACATGACCACCCCGTCTGTCTTTTATTAGTACATTTTTCAACCCCACTCCCCCAAAAACCTTCACACACTTCGTTAAAAGACACATTAGTTTGTCAAATAAAGCTGAAATGTTTCTATACTGGTGTCAACATGATACACGAGTTTCGGTACTAAATCTACAAAACAATTTGTTTGTCTTACACTGAACAATAATAATGTTTCTTTTGATTAAACCTATTTTCTTCATTTAACAAGAAATATAGTCTGAGTTGTACAGGAGCCAAAATAAAATGCTAAATGACTAATTCCCACTTTGAATTGGACCAAACTGTCAAGAAGATTGTGAACGTGACATCCAAAGCTGACTTTAGGTACTGAACACTTTGAAACACTTTGTTTGTTGCCAAAGAAATTTAGGTTTGAGACACAACCACTCAAATAAGAGTGTTGTTGGTGTTTTATTTATTTTAGAAGAACAGGAGAAGAACTAGTTTGAGTGAGCATTCAATTAGGACTGTAATGAACAATAACTTTTTTATTACTTAATATGACAATTTTTTTTATAATTTTTTATTAAATCAATATTTGGACAATAAAATCCCAGAAGTGGATCAAATGTTTTGATATGTTTTCTTTGGGCAATTTTATGTCACCTGACTAATTGTTTCAACTTCCCATTTAATGTCAGACTGTGTTATGTGCTGAATGGCACATTCGCAATATCCGCAATGATTGGGGCTGGGTATCTTTCAAAATATTTGATACCGGTGGTGATATCTTTTTTTCGATACCCATTTTAGAAAATTGATTTCAACAAAAAAAAATAAAAAAAATAAATGACATCATACATTACAGTACAAATCTGTAGTTTTGATGCAGTTAAGAGGGGGAGAGTGTGACACAGGTGTTTTTTTGTAGGTACAATTTAAAGATCTACCCTGAACACAACACGTGGAGACTATCGGTAGATGTGCACACAGAGACGCCTCCAGTTACTGCAGTGTATGTAACTCAGACAAGTGTGCGGCCAAAAATTTTGTTTGAAAGCAGTGAAATAAGGTGTACTAATGCAAGATTTACTTATCAAAAGTTGAAACGTGATTTTATCTACATTGTCAGCTCGCCCACGTAGACTTTATGCATTGTAAACGCATAAATTTAACAAAAGTTATGTGTTTTAAATTGAAAACGTGTCGGTGTGGATGTAGCCTCCCTTTTAAAATTTGGTACCAAACGACAAGGCATTTTTCGATACTCAATAGTATTGAAGCAGGTTGTGTTGGTGCCATAAAAGTATCGAAGTTTGGTACCGCTCCCAAGCGCTCATCTTTTTAGCTAATTGCTGTGTGAACATGTAAGTGACAAGTAAAGTGGTGACGTTCATGCCTCGACACCTCCGGTTCCTCCAGATGACAATTACAGCTCAGTTATATAACAGCCTCTCTGGCAGAGGCTCACTGTTTTGCTCAAGGACACTTCAGGGGGACAGATGAATCAAAGTGTCTGCTCTGCCCGCCAGCAGCCAAACCTCCAGCCAATTCTCAATTACCGACGCTAACTGTGGGATAATAAACAATGACATCACGGCCTGTGCTCCAGGATGAGAGGAGCCATCTCCCCCAAAAATACGCTGATTAACCCCAGGAGACAGGCACAGACTCCATGTTATACCCAGTCCTCCGTCCCGGCGCTGTACTTGCGTGTTGACATTCCCCATACACACAGAGGAGCAGGGGGGGGAAAAAAACCGGGTGATAAAAAACAAACAAGACCACAATATTTTTCTTGTCTGTTTTCTGAGCCAAATTGTTTCAGTGGGTTGATATAAACACTGACTCACATGGGCCGATGATTACACTGTTTATGGAACACACATGCTAGCGCTGGTTTCCCTCATTAATCCCATTAGGAGCTTTGGGGAGAAGAGCCGGCTCATTCACATACTTCTGACAGGAACCCACGCCCATTCAAGTGGTGGCATTTTAGCAAGATGGTAGTGTTTTTCTGTGGAGACGTCTGACAGCGAATGCTGGTTGTTTATCGGTGGTGCCCTGGCTTGTGTTGCATTGCTTGTCATAAACACACGACTGAACAAACCAGCAGTGTGTGTCGGACTGAAATATTCCACTGTTGCCTTGTTCTCCTCCGAGTAAGGTAACAATTATTTCCCAGAAACAGAAAAGATTTAGAGTCCGGAAAAATCAGGACAGCATCACACAGAGCCTTTACTGCCCGATGAGCTGTCTGAACCTCAGTCACTGTAGAACCACTGCTTAACCGCGCACACAAATAAACACAATGTACACCGCAGCCTGCAGGCGTGTCACATGTGTCCAGAACTCACCGAGTCCCTGAAGCCATCATATTTGTAGACGTGTCCTGTGCCGGTGCCGAGTTTGATGCCATGACCTAAACACACTCGTCTCCACTGGGCCAGGTTGAGCTCGCCAGCCGGGATGCTGTCCACCTTCCCCGTCTTGCTGCTCTTGTAAACCACATTTTGCTTGCTAAAACGCAGCCGCCCATCATTCTGCAATGACAAAACAAAGAGTTGTGTAAAAATACTGGGACTCGAAGCTTCAAGAAAGAGTTTGATAACGGTAAAACTGAAAAATGATGTCGACCAATCGATTAGTCACCTTACAAAAATTAATCGAACCCTTAAAGATTTTTTTTTAAGAAAAAGGCCAAAAATTCAGTGTTGCCAACTCCTTAAATGTGAATATTTTCTGGTTTTCTTTGTTGTTTATGAAAATAAACTTATTTTGTCATTTTGAATGTTGATTAAGCAAAACATGTGACATGATATTTAACTTGTTTCTGACATTTTATGAAACAAAACACTGCTTGAGAAAATAGCAATAATTTAAATACCAGTTGCAGTTTCAGTTCATCGGGACAATGAGCGTAACAATAACAAGTTAGCAAGAAGATAGTGACATTTTAAAGACATTTTTTATTTTAAATGCAAGAAACATTAACATTTAGCATTAAAAAAGTACAAATTTCTTACTTTGGCTTACAGATATATTAAGAAACACACTCTTTGAACAAGCATGACAGCAACATCAGCTCTGGAACATTACATAATGAAAAATATTCTGCGTGTGTGTAGATCAGCCTGTGTATTGGTTTCCAGTGTGCTACCTCTGTACTCATCTGTTCAGAATAGTAGTGCATGATAAAGGTCTTAAAGTCAAATATTGGCATCTGCCCAAAATTAATATTTCTGCTGATGACAGGCATATTAAATCACACTTTAAGTATTCCGTAAATATTCGATGTTCTTTCAGTTAGCTTTAATTGCTGTAAAGTTGTACATTGTACTTATGTTCACATGATCCTTGTGGACAGAGTTTTATTTTAACGTTATATTTATTTGTTTTGCAACTTGTGAAATAGATCAAATTAGCCCCGGTTGTTATTGTTGTCTCAGGGAGAGTATCATCCAAGACACACTAGTAAAATGAAACCTACAGATTTGATCAAAAGAAAATTTTACATAAAAATAAATATATTGTGTTTAACATGATCTTGAGGGAGTTTTCTTATTTTGCCCAGTGAATGTGTACACTTTGAAAAACACTGTATTTTATGTCTGCATCTGCCTGTGGGCTATCAAGATAATAATATGAATAATTTGTTAATTCTTCAAAAGTAGAGACTCAATGTTCTCTGCAAACAAGAGAATCTGCATGCAGCAGCAGCATTGCAATCAACAAATGTTCAAATAAAAAAATTCAATAAGGTGCATCCCGAATTCAGAGAGCTGAGATGTTTGACGAGGATACTGACCCAGGAGCCTTTGACCTCCTGGTAGATCTCGTTGAACTCCAGTGTGTCTCCCATTTCTGCTACAGGCGATGACTGATGCTCTACAGACAGACAGAAAAAAATGCATTAGATACAGGTGTTAAATAATTCCAGCAATTCACATCATTTGGATCTGAATCATTTCTTTCCACAGTGATCAGCTGAGCTACTTAGATTCAGCTTCTATGGTAAAATCCCTGGGAACGAAGCAGAACCTGTGAATACATTTTTATTCTCAGCTGAAGACCAATTACTTTTTCCTTTCAAGACCCATGCAATTTATTTATAGCATATGAATAAGAGTTTTCAGTTTTTCTGCTTACAGGCAATTATATTATAACATAACAATACAAGTGGCACAACTGCTTGCATTGAATTAAAATGACTTTCAGCTGCAACATCTGCAGACAGAAACAGCGTCTTTGTTACTCAGGATAATCCACATGCTCAGACCATAACAGGTTTTACGAGACCTCTTCTTATAAATCAGGACGTAACCCCTGGACACAGACAACACATCCACAGGATTTATATCGTGTTTTAAATGGATTATGGGTCTTTAACTTCTATATTCAGTTTGAAGTTTGGATGTATCCTTAAAACGATCCCTAAAAGTTGGAGCTCTTGGTCACATCACAGTCTGATGTTGATAGTCGTGAAGCTCAGACACGCAAGCGACAGAGCAAACAAGTCACAATGTGGAAATCAAGAGAGGCGAGACAACTGCCATGCTGTACTACGAGCATCATTACACATCTTTTCTGTTAACTTTTAACTCTGCAATAAACCTGTTAGTGGCACTTAGGTTTGACTGTTTCTCAACACAAACCATCAGTAACGTCCACGCTGCGCCACCAACAATAGCTAGGCTAACGTGAACTGTGCAGGGTGTGCTTCTTTTACCCGAACCGTGTCACACCGGGCCCTCAATTTTAAAAGGAAAAGCCAACATGCCCCAGAGCGCCGTCCCGTAGAAACACAGCGTACATTAAATCGAGCGCACCCACTGGAGCTAGGCCGGTGTTAAGAAACGAAGTGATGTCTAGAGTTAATTTAGCAAATAAAATAGCTCCAAATAAAGCCCCCGTGCTATCTATACCCACTCGGTACTTACACATAGCCGAAATGTGTTTCTAAAGAAGTGAGAAAATAGCATTTGAAAACTTCACGTCTTACTATCACTGTGATGGTCAGCTTCGCCTGTTTCCCGCGTGTAGCATCGGGAGCTAGCGTTACGTCACAGGAAACAATCAGAGGATGTTTGTATTTACTTCCGGTTGGCGAATTCTTTTTTTTTTTTTTTTTTTTTTTTTTTTTTTAATCATTACAGCCTTAATAAAAAAAAAATAGACACACTCTGAACTGTTTCAGAGGCAACTTCCTGTATCGAACTTAAACTATAGTGTACCTCATGGCAACTACTATTTGAAAACAGAAAGTTGTTACGGAGTCTGCGCGGGGCAGAGAGGACTGCAGTTACCCCTCGTGTCCACTGAGTGGCGCACAAAACAACTAATGAAAGTGGTAAGGTGCTTCCACTCTTTTCTTTTGTCAAAATAGTCCTATAAAACATTATTAAACAGAGTTTTCTCTAAGAGTTTACAAATAAGAGTCAAATGTGGATATTACAATATAAACGCCGGTCTAAACACTTTAATAGATTTTAATATTATGATACAGAGCAGAGTTCATTGAGGAAGGCCCTGCACAGATAAAACTCATGTTCAGATTAACCTGCAAGAGTGCTTTGGGGCAAAACTTTACTATTTGGAAAAACCCCTGTGCAAGATATTAATTTGATTAAACAAATGGATTTAAGAAAATAAACAGAAAACTGAAATAGGCTAAATAGATCAAAACAGGGCCTATAAGCAGGCCTAATAAACCATTTAAGGCCTTATTCTGTCAAATGAGATTGTGCTTCCTGGCCCCAAACACATTTTTTCTGTTAGATCAGCACACCCATTTGAAGAACACGGAGGTTTGGGGGGCCCTGGAGTCCTGGATTTGGCCCCCCTTTGCCCTGTTTAATCCAGCCTTAAGGATACACTGTCAGTCCACATAACTAGCCCACTTTATTCAATCATATAAACCGGTCGGCCGAGCGGATTTAGGATCTCTGAGCGATTATGGAGGAATTTTACCAAGAGGTTCAGATTCCCTGGGGATTTAGTTTTAAATTTATCTTGGATCCAGGACTAATAGAGCATCAGCAGCGATGCTATTGCCTTAATCTCTGCTGGTGTGAGCGCAAAAAGACGAGCGCGCCACGGTTGATGTGAGTGACAGGTGGAGGTGAGAGAAGAAGATCAACATAATCTCATTGTCAATAGAAACTAAAACCTGAGGAATGAAGGGAGAGGAAAGAAAAATCGTGGGGCAGGCAAACACTTGTCTTCAGGTCCTTCTATAGAAACAGACGGATTATTCTCTGATTAGTTAATTGATAACCTGTGTCGCAACTAATGGATTTAACTATCTCTTTTTTTCCTGTCCTTTTATAAACCCAATGAAATCCTACTTCCCTTTTTGAAATTCTGATTGGCTTTATGTGAGATTGTTAAGTAAAATTATTTTGTACTGTGATTTTATAAATAGGCCTAGTTTTAATTTTTAAATTGTTTTAGATTAATTTTTAAATTGTTTTAGATTGATTTTTAAATTGTTTCAGATTGTTTTTTTTAAATTGTTTTAGATTCATTTCTTTTAATTAAATTAATTGCGTAAAGGAAAGGAAGAAAAATAATTCCCTTAAATGCTAATTGAATTAATTTATTTAGCCGACAAAGTATTGATGACGAATAAAATCATCGATATAAAAGCAAACATCGCTTTTCAGAAAGTTAGGCAGTAAAATAAGGAGAGAACATTATTGCTTGTTTCCTGGACAAGTTGGAGGGTTGCCGGGTCCTCTTGGCCTGCAATGACCCGATCCAGCCGGACTCGCATCTTATTAAAGATGAGGCAGATTAAAGATCAAACGGCTGCAGTCAGATTTGGGTTTATGAGGATGACGACGAGCGGG
This sequence comes from Brachyistius frenatus, assembly GCF_029030835.1. Taxonomy (NCBI): domain Eukaryota; kingdom Metazoa; phylum Chordata; class Actinopteri; family Embiotocidae; genus Brachyistius; species Brachyistius frenatus. The sequence continues at coordinate 5,770,498 of NW_027210616.1, forward strand.
AGAAACAGAAATGAGTTGTGACAAGTCCCGTGGTTGAGCGGCTCTGTCAAACTGAGCTGTGATGCGTCAACCCGGTGAATCACCGCGGCACTGAGGAGGAGGATAACGAAAGAAGGAGAGACAGCACCGAGGGGAAGGAGGGGAGGAAAAAGGGAGAAAGGGGTAGAAGAGCGGGAGGAGGAGGAGGAGGAGGTACAAAAGAGGCTCCGCCGTCATTCAGTCTGTCACACAGACCACACAAGTCATCGCATCGGCAATATTTAAGGTCCAACCTGAGACTCTTTAATATGATTACTACATCCGGACGGGATCGACATCACCTGTAATTGTCCTTTATCTTCTCCAGAAGTGAAGGAGAGAAGATTTAGTTTAGCCGCCACGCGCTGAAAACTTTTCGATTTTTTTTTTTTTTTTTTTTTTTTTTTTTTTTTTAATCTACAAGAGAAGAGAGGAGATTATTATCGGTGTATTTCTGCTCCTCAATTTGGCGGTGGATGAACCTCTTGACAGCGCACTGAACGGAATAAAAGGATTTGGAGAAAATGACAAGGTTTTGCGGAGGTAAGACCTCGACTCTGATACTTTTTTATAGAACTGTTAAAAAAACCCAAAAACAATTCTCGGCTAGTAGTCAAATTATTTAGTTGGTATTTTTCGTCTTTTCTGTTTTGCTATTTTTTTTCTTGCAAATACACCGTAATGAAAACTAAAAGTTGTGGTAAAGTTGCAGGGCTACAATATTTTGATGTTTACTCATTTCTATAAGTGTAAGCCTATGTTATATGTGGTTTAATTGCGCAGAATTGAATTGCCCCAGATATAAATGGTTTTTGCAACCCTGGAAAGAAGTCGATTAGATTTTTTTAAACTTTTTTTGTTTTGTTTTAAAACATACAAAATGTGTTGAAATTTAATGGTGAAGGAACGCGTGGGATTCGTGGCTCATAATCAAACTTTAAACTTTATTACAAATATTAGAGACAGAAAAGAGTGCAAGTGGATGTGAATGGAACAAACACACTGGATGCAAACTTACTTTTATAGTAATTTAGTGTCTTTTAGATTTATGAGATGCAGAGATCCAATGCAGATTGCAAAGAAGCAGTAAGAGAAAGACTGAAAAGTGCGTGTGTGTGTGTGTGTGTGTGTGTGTGTGTGTGTGTGTGTGTGTGTGTGTGTGTGTGTGTGTGTGTGTGTGTGTGTGTGTGTGTGTGTGTGTGTGTGTGTGTGTGACAGAGACAGACAGATTGGGGAGGATGGGGGGGCTTGTTCAGTAAAATAAATGACAGAGGTTGAGGGGGTCAGAGGCAGCTGAACCCACTGTCTGGTTAGCTGTCACTGATATGAGAAAGTACATGATTCACGTTAGTCAAGGTGCGAGAGGACAGACACACACACACACACACACACACACACACACACACACACACACACACACACACACACACACACACACACACACACACACACACACACACACACATACATTTCCCCTTGGGACGACTGGTGCGGCTGCTGCTCCATGTCCATGAAAGAAATGGGGAAGGAGGTGAAAGAAGGAGGGACGGACAGTGTACTGACGGATGGCTGTGAGATGAAATGATGCGCTGACTCAAAGATCACCAGTTTCCTCTTCCTCTCTGTGTTTCTCCCTCCCTCGCCCTCCTCAGCCCATCGAGACGGTGGCATCACGTGAAAGAGCCGTCGGCAAATTTAGTGAAACTTTAGACAGTGAAGTAAAGAGAGAACAGAGTGCAGAACAAGCTGCTGCTCCCTCTGATACTCAGAGCAAATAAATAACACACACACGCACGCGCATCATTTATCTCCCCAGGTAGATACAGATGCACAGATGTATTTAGTTATTCAAGTACACAACCCTTTATCTCTCTACTGCTGTTGTGTATGCACACACACACACACACACACACACACACACACACACACACACACACACGCACGCACGCACACACACACACACACACACACACACACACACACACACACACACACACACACACACACACACACACACACACACACACACACACACACACACACACACACACACACACACACACACACACGCACAAAGACAACGCCTGTCATTGCTGAGAGGCTAGAATTAGTGTCGGTGTGTTTCAGAGAAAAGCTTCAGTGTGTGTTGGACCGCTGAGCACCAACACACCGGCCAACAGGAGGAAACAAAGGAAGAGTGAAGGAGGGAGAGAATAAAGTGAACCTTTCACATCTTTTGATTCGCTCGAGCCATCCTCAATTCTTCACGGTATATATATTTATATATATAGGGATGTCAAGAGGACGTGTTGGAGGGGTGTTTGTGTATGTTGGGGGGCAAAGAGAGGTAGAGATAGATAAAAGTGAAAAGAGAGAGGGAGAGGGAGGACCTGGCGGCAGAGGGGTTAATGCAGTGCAGATTGACAGAAGTTAGCGGCACCCAGAGGGAAAGAGAGAGGAGAGAGAAGGGGGGACTGATATAAAATGAGTCGGTCACGCTTTGAACAGTTACACATGCTGTTTACATTTTTCCCAAATTAACATGGCCCCTCGCTTCAGAAAACTCTCCCTCACCGGCTCCCTGTCCCTCCCCTCCACCTACTCCTTTTCCTCCTCTTCCTCCTCCTCCTCTTTCCCCCTGTCTCTATCCTTCAAGACTCCAAAATATCTTCGCTCACTCTTGAATTAAGATTCAGATTTCTGAAGTTAAAGTTCTGCTTTCAAAATGTCTTTATAGTACAGATGTTTTTAATGAAATTATGTGTAACCAGTCCTTTAATGTGGCAGCTGGTCGTTTTAAGTTTTTATATACTGTCCAGTCGATTAACTGTCTATATAACAAAGCACAGTATATTTGAAATACTCGTTTTGCATTCATAAAAGCTTCATTTGCAGAAAGTAACTGAAGCAGTAAAATAAATATAGAGGAGTAAAAAGTGTAATGTTTGCCTGTGAAATGGACTTCACAATAAAGTGGTGTATATTGGTAAAATGAGTCCGTACACGCGTGTACAAAGACAAAAAAAGAAAAGATACACAACTCGAACAGCTCACAGCAGACAACATAAAGACAAGACTGTGATGATCACACACAAACTAAGACACTGTACTGTACAATCACAGTGTGGCTCTGAAGAGCATCGATATGAAATTAAAAAGACAATATATTTCTACAACCATTCAACTGATACACATAGGCTGATCAAAAGCTGATCATAAGTGATGCAACTAAAAACAGGATGTGTAAAACAGGCAGTGGAGCCGAAATAAAACATGTAAAAAAACAATTAAAAAAAATTGTTAATAGTATACCTAATAAAAAAATCCCTGACAGTAGAGTTGAACCACCAAATTAATTTATATATCACTCTATCAATTGATTTATTATAATTAATGTCTTTAAATCAATTGTTTTGTTGACCTAAAGTCTTTTTTTTTCTATTCTGCCTACTCTAGAATAAAACTAAAAAAAAGCTGGAAACAGATAATATTTAAGATTTTTTTTCTCGTTATCACTGAATCGTCACAGATTAATTTTCTGTTGATCAGCTGCGAATCGACTAATCGTGTCAGCTCAGACCTCGTTGCCGTCCCCTATTTTCCACCCCGGCTTTCCCGCTCCCTCGTACGGCAGCGACAGAGCAGCGAATTTAAAATTCTGCAGTGGATTCAGTCAGCGATTGTTTTTTTAAGCGAAAACCATGAGCTCGGGCTGGGGAGCAGCCGGGGCCAGAGGTAGGGGGGTGGGGGTGGGCTTAGAGGTAAATTAAAAACTGAAGGTCTGAAAAAGGGAAAGGAGGGCATGAAAGATGTTGATGGAACGAGTGGAGCCAATTAGTGAAAGGAAGAGAGGGAAAAGGTAATTAGCGATAGAAAGGAAGGAGACTTCAAAATGGAAGTTTGATGTTTCAGGGAGATTTAGGGAGAGGAGGGGACAGATGAAGTGACAAAGAAATTGAAACCAAACATGGTGATAAAGTATGGAGGGACTGGAATCCACAGATTAATAAAATGGTCTTATAAGGTGAAGAGGCAGATGGATAACAAGGCGAGAAGGAGATCCAAGCAAAGGACGTTGAGTTTACGACTAGCGAGAAATGGTCGCACAGAGAGTTTCTGGGCATAAACAGAATTTTTATTGGACTTTTGTAATGTGTGTGTGTGTGTGTGTGCCTGTTTTTTGTTTTTTTTTCGGGGTTTTTTGGGTCACTGATGTTGTTTGGCAACCCCAGAGTGAGTCCGGTGCCAAGAGGATCAATTTGAAATTCAGTATGAACAAACTCCAGAGGAAGGAATCCCATGGGAGAAGAGATGGGAAAAGTGTGTGTGTTTGTGCATGTGTGTGTGTGTGTGTGTGCTTGAGTACACAATGGCTTGTATATATGTACTTGCTTCGCATACGTGGATCTACATGCATATGTGTCCATGTGTGTGTGTTGAGTTAGTGAAGGAATGCACACTTGATTGAGTACAGGCTGCACATAAATCTGGCCTTTAACTGTACACAGACACAGACACACAACACTGACCCTGACCCCAGACTGTCAACCACCCCACACGTGTGTGTGTGTGTGTGTGTGTGTGTGTGTGTGTGTGTGTGTGTGTGTGTGTGTGTGTGTGTGTGTGTGTGTGTGTGTGTGTGTGTGTGTGTGTGTCCCCTTCCCCTCCATCCCTCACATCAGTGTGTTCATGCATGTCTTCGCCCCTGGCGTCCAGCGGTGTGTTTATATACACCAAGTGTTATGACAGAAGGCAAAATTGCCACCAGGTACAGTGCAGCTGCATTATTAAAGAAAAATAATCATAATAAAAATTTAAAAAAAACTATGTAAGAAACAAACAGCTCCTTTAAGTTTGGCTCTGATGAGTCTTTTTTCCTCCAGCTCTCTCTCTGCCGCGTTAGCTGGATGAATATGAAAACGAGGCTGAGGATGGGAACACGCTCTGACAAAAGCATGCACCGCGCTTTGACATTTCGTGGCTGCAGCGTGGGGATTTTATTGAACTCACATCTGCGATAAATACTCTAAACTCGCCGATAAATGGTGTCATAAGTACAGCGCTTCTGACGGCGATGACACCTACAGCGTCAGTTGAAGAATACTGACGGATACGCTTAAAGCCACTGGAAAAAGGCAGGAAGTGAATCTTGAGTTTCTGCTACACGATGCCAGCAGACTGGGAAGGATGAGAAATACTTCCCGTCAGTCGGACTTGAGTGTCTGCTCGTTATCCGAAGTGGTCCGCCTCACTGATCTGCCTGAAAAGAGTCACTTCATTTAATTGACCTAGATTACTTTAGTGGAAGTATTTGTAGTATTGTGTAAACAAATGAGAACACATAAAAACAGTAGGTAACAGGATTTTTTTTTTTTTTTTTTTCAACATTGCTGGATCAAAATCTACTGGTGTTAATATTGGATTTTTTTTTTAAATTTATTGTAGTTTCATCTGAATATTTGTTCTCAAATGTTTGACACTTCTGTGGTTCTTTTCAGCTGTCAAAAATGTCTGATATTTCTGACTTAAAATTGAAACTATGCTGACGTGTAATTTTACTGCCTCAGCTGCTGCTGTAGCTCTGAATACCATGACGTAAGCCTGCATTCGAATGTGTTATCAAAGACTGCACAGAATATGATGAGATTTTGACTGGACAGACAAAAACATTTCACAGATTTCAGTTTAAATCCACTTAAAAATAAATTTCTGGGCTGAATTTAAATTTGTCTTTCACAATATGACAATATCAAGTCTCAACTAGCGACTGCAGCGTGAAATATGTCGGATACATCCATCACTTCTGCCCCTAATGTTGCCTCATGTTGTCTTTGGTGTCGCGGAGTAGTACTGCACAGTGATTACGTAAAACTAAAGTGTGAAGAGTAAGACGATGAAGCACGCAGCAGAGTGGTTTGGTTCTGGAGAACACGGCTTGGGTTTGTTTGAGGTTAAATCTTGTCAAAGTTGTAATATACAGTGCATCCGGAAAGTATTCACAGCGCTTAACTTTTTCCACATTTTGTTGTTACAGCCTTATTCCAAAATGGATTAAATTCATTTTTTTTCCTCAAAATTCTACACACAATACCCCAAAATGACAAAGTGAAAAAAGTTTTTTTTTTAAAATTTTTGCAAATCTATTAAAAATAAAAACTGAAAAAAATCACATGTACATAAGTATTCACACATTGCCATGACACTCAAAATTGAGCTCAGGTGCATCCTGTTTCCACTGATCATCCTTGAGATGTTTCTACAACTTGATTGGAGTCCATTTGTGGTAAATTCACTCCTCAGTAAAAGGCACATGACAGCCCGCCTGGAGTTTGCCAAAAGGCACCTGAAGGACTCTCAGACCATGAGAAACAAAATTCTCTGGTCTGATAAAACAAAGATTGAACTCTTTGGCCTGAATACCAAGCGTCATGTCTGGAGGAAACCAGGCACCGCTCATCACCTGGCCAATACCATCTCTACGGTGAAGCATGGTGGTGGCAGCATCATGCTGTAAGGATGTTTTTCAGCGGCAGGAACTGGGAGACTAGTCAGGATGGAGGGAAAGATGAATGCAGCAATGTACAGAGACAACCTTGATGAAAACCTGCTCCAAAGCGCTCTGAACCTCAGACTGGGGCGAAGGTTCATCTTCCAACAGGACAACGACCCGAAGCACACAGCCAAGATAACAAAGAAGTGGCTTCAGGACAACTCTGTGAATGTCTTTGAGAGGCCCAGTCAGAGCCCAGACTTGAACCCGATTGAACATCTCAGGAGAGATCTGAAAATAGCTGTGCACCGACGCCCCCCATCCAACCTGATGGAGCTTGAGAGATTCTGCAATGAAGAATGGGAGAAACTTCCTAAAAATAGGTGTGCCAAGCTTATAGCATCATACTCAAAAAGACTTGAGGCTGCAATTGCTGCCAAAGGTGCTTCAACAAAGTATTGAGCAAAGGCTGTGAATACTTATGTACGTGTTATATTTTCGTTCTTTATTTTTAATAGATTTGCACAAATTTAAAAAAAAAAGCTTTTTTCACTTTGTCATTATTGGGTATTGTGTATAGAATTTTGAGGAAAAAAATGAATTTAATCCATTTTGGAATAAGGCTGTAACATAACAAAACGTGGAAAAAGTGAAGCACTGTGAATACTTTCCGGATGCACTGTATGTTCACCAGAAGCATGGCATCACGGTATACTGCAGTCATCCTAATCGATGTTAGGCAGGAAATTCTATTAATTTAGACCGGATTCACAACATCTTCTGTACTTATGTATCCGTTCTGTTTAAGACCTCTTTCAAGTGGTTAGAGCGACGCAGGGCAACCTCTTTTGGCACTACAGTGAGTTTTTCCTGGACCAGACTGGAGAGATTTACTCGCACATGGTTTTCCCACAATACCAAATTCTGTTTAAGTGCTTGTTTAAAACCTCAAATGGTGGTGCATGTTGAGAAAGATGAAATACTAGTCTGCGCGGATGGAAGCACTACAGCACCCGCAAACGCTGGGTCACTGGTTTAGCAAAACACCGTCTGGAGTGTAAAATGTCAAATGTGTTTCGAGGGTCTTTTGCTCGTGAACACATCCTCATGCCCCAAAATTCAACTCTGAACTCTGACCCTGCGGGATGTTTAATTTTGACCTATTTGGAGCTCAGAAGCTCTGCCTCCAGGACCCTCATGTTCAACTCTGTTTTGCAGATGGCAGCCAGACCACGGAGTGGCAGGTTTAACTCTACACCAGTGAACAAACCGAAGATAACAAATACGATCTGCTGCGAGTAAAGTAGCTCCCCTCTGCGTGCATTTTTGTAACTCCAACAGGTACGAGTGTTTAGAGACACATGCAGAGGCAGGTCATGGTTGGCCGATGTAGGGAACCCCTGTGTTGGTGTAATGCAATCCTCCCACTGAGAATGTTCTGGTTTCAACCCTGCCCTGCGGAGTGTGCTTCCACTGCCAGGTACACAGACGCAGCCCCGCGCCTGCTGGGCTCGCCTTGAAGTCAGGCTATATGCCGACTATAGTGTAGTTACTCAACCTAATATTATATAACAACAACATGGCTCTCGGTTTGAGTTATCTCAGTTTACCCGTACAAAAGAGCGGTTGTTTTTAGCCACAGCAGAGGCTGCTTTTAGACATGTCAGGGCTCAATCAAAACAACAAGAGCCTTCCACGTCTGGCAATCATCTCCAAGCATGTGGCTGCAGACAAAAGGAAACAGTTTGGAACAGTTTAGGTTGATTTTTGCCAAGAAGATCTTTCTTTCTCAATCCCAGGCTCCTTTTTTTTTCCGGTACCTGTTTATTCCTTTTGAATGCGACCCTTTTTGCACACTTTGTGTCCTTTTCCTTCAGGGCTGTTTACTCTCTGCGAGTCTGCCATGTCGTGTTGATTCCAGGGTGTTTTGATTCTAATGGGGGATGTTCAGCGGGAGGAGCCAGTGGCTTGATGAGCTCCAAATGTTCAGCGGTCCCTGAAAGATGCATAGTGCGTCTGACAGGTGATGAGGCTTTTGCGATTGAGGAAAACGGAGGAGGCTCGGCTGACAGGGGTTGTCCTGGTTGACTGATTTCAAGGTGTGTGTGTGTGTGTGTGTGTGTGTGTGTGTGTGTGTGTGTGTGTGTGTGTGTGTGTGTGTGTGTGTGTGTGTGTGTGTGTGTGTGTGTGTGTGTGTGTGTGTGTGTGTGTGAGAGAGAGAGAGAGAGAGAGAGAGAGAGAGAGAGAGAGAGAGAGAGAGAGAGAGAGACCATGTAGGAGTGCCCAGCCACAGCAATTTCGAAAATAGTTCGGGAGGATGCTTTGATGTAGTCAACAACTCAGGGTCAACAGGTAGTGGAAGAGTTAAACATTTTTCTTTTTGATCACCCAGTGGGTGAGTTGTTAGTTGAGGTTTTGCCCGTGTCACTTCAATGACAAGCATCTCTAATCTCATTTTAATTTGAAACTGACAGTTTCCTAACCGGTTATTCAACATGACTTTAAAAGCTCAAGTCATTTGACGAATCTAATGTTTTTAAGTGAGGTTGAGCTTGTTAATTGAGTTTTGATAACTTTGAAGATATGTAACGAGTTGTTACCATGTTATCATTGCAATTTGTAACAATGAAATTAATTTAACCTCACTTGTCAATGTATTCTGCTGATTTGTGCGCAGAAGATGAAAACGTAACTCTTCTCCTAAAGTCTCAACGTTTTTGTATAACCACAAAGTTTCTTGCCTACTGCAATTATTACCCATTCTACCAATTCCTTATGCCCATATTTTACATAGGACCAACATTTTTGACAGTTAAGTGGTATAGAAAGCATAACATCAGAGAGTGTAGACCCAAACTTTTTTGGGAGCTGAAGCCGATACGACAGTAAAAGGTTGAGTCAGAGGAAAGAGGTGTTGACCATTCTAGGTCAGAACTAGTTTTTTTCAGCCAAAGGTGTTTAAGCTCCTCACTCAAAGTCTCGTCCTGTGGGGCCCACCGTGAAAGATGAAAGAGTAAGAGAAAGAAAAGGGCACTGAAGAAGGAGTAGGAGCTAATTAGGGTTAATTGGCCACTATTATTTTGACGGAGAGCAGACAATAGATAATAGTGCCGAGGGGAGAAAATGAGGGAAAGTGTGGAGGAGAAAGGTATGACGGGAAAGAAAAGAACATTTGAGTAGCCTACAGTGTGACTAATCTGAGAGGAGAAAGGGATTGAAATGGTGAATCAACAGGGGGCGCGAGGTGTGTCTGAGCCAGGGGAACAGATTGAGCGAAAAAGAGAAAGCCGACGGGGTCACACATATTGTGCAATGCATATTTCACACCTGTTGAACAGCGGTATGTTTTGCCCATAATTACAAGCATGAATCACACGTGGGTGTCAGGAGGATGAGTGAGGATGGAAGAGAAAGAGCAGGGTACGACAAAAGAAATGTGTGTTGAGCAAGTGTTAAGATAAGAGCTGGCACGTGAAGGGAGAAACTGTGAAAGCATCAACCAAGAGCAAGCATGGGACGAAGCAGAGTGGACGAACATGAGGTTCCTTCATGTTGAAAACCACCTTTCAGCTCCAATTTTCTCTGTTTGAAACCAGAGACAGGGGTAGTAAAAGGTTTCCAGTGTTACATCCCCCCCATTCTCACACACACACACACACACACACACACACACACACACACACACACACACACACACACACACACACACACACACACACACACACACACACACACACACACACACACACACACACACACACACACACACACACACACTCAGAATCAGTGTATACACTCACAGCAATGTGAAATTAATCCACATATGCAATTACAGCTACAAACATTCTCCCAAACACTCACAGAGTACCATAAAACACCTACACAAACACTCTGAAACCTAAACAAGAAGTCTGCAGCAAACATACAACTGATACAAACACATTAATGTTTGTGATTGCAAAGAAAGCCACATGTCTTTGTTTTTTGGGTTATCAGTCAGGAATGAGTGTGTGTGTATGTGTGTGCATAAGTGTCTGCTTGCCTGACAGACTGGTGCATTGAATGTAGGAGTCATTCATCTGACTGTCTGAAGCCATTAAGAGAGGTTTTATTTGAAGCCAGAGTAAACGTCCGATAGCCAGAAACCTCTAAAATTAGATTTGGCAGAGTCAGATGACTCGACTTGGCAATATGTAAACACACGAGGCCATCGCCATGGAGAGAAAGAAATAAACCAGAATATTGTAAAAATTCCTGTAAACAGTACGACGGTGCAGTGACTGGATGGAGCAAAGGTCGGAAACTGTCGCTTGAGGTAATTTTTGTCTGTTGAGCTCTCAATCATCAAATTCTTTAAAAAACTCAGAATCCAAGTTAAATAAGCACAAAATGTCTGAGAAAATAAGAGCTGAAATAAATTTAGCCCCGTTGTTATCGTTACAAATACCTCTGCAGTGCGTGTTAATTAACACTCGAACATCCAAGACATGAAGGTCCTCAAAAAAACATCTCACAGTGTACATCTAAGTTTTAATCAGGGTCTTTTATTCTTTAATTTCTCCACAGTCTGTCAACACCAGCTCATATTGCTATTGGTTGCTGCCACGGCGATGGCTGTGGATCCTTCCCACAACCTGGCCAGTGAGAGGAGTTCGATAGAAAGTACGTACGAGCTGACCAAATACCTGGAGTATCAGCTCAAGGAAATCAAAGACATATATGTGAGTATCTTCGTTTTTTTTTTGTGGTACTATTGTGTTCTAATACAATCTCATTAATTTTATCAAAGCCAACTAGGTACAAAAATAAAATTGATGTCCCCCATGAAAATGTTTTATATTGCACTGGATCCGTTTTGTACAAATTTGAACACATATATATATCATACACAAAGTAAACATGAAAACACTGCAACAAAGGTGCCTATTAAAGAGGCTATAATCAAATTTCAATTCAAGTTCATTAATTGGTCGTTATCAGTTCTCAGCGGGACCATAGATATGTCTGGATGGGCCGTCCTCCACCTCCTTAAGTACGTTAGAATATGTAAAAAATGACCGTTTTTTTCACAGTATATGAATGGCGGTATCCCGTGTTTCAACCATCCAACCTCCCTCCAATGTGTACTTTCTCCTTCTTATTACTACATCACGTGACTTCCTCCTACAGCAACTAGAGTCCGCAATAAATTCTGAAACTTCTGGCTTTCTAGTAGGTGCAGTTTTCTCGGTCTGAAGCATAATTATGGGAGTGATGATGATTGATAATGGCAATTTCATGGGCTGATAACACTCAACTTGGGTGACTGGAAACAGCGCCGCTCTGTTCAATGGTAAAAAAAAAATCTGCTAAAAAGACAATTAATCAACATCCATTTCTTTAATCCATACCCAAACAGAAGAACCAAAATTACAATTTGTAGTGGTATTAAAGGAAGTTACACAGTGTAACTATTTCTTGAGAACAAGAGTTTATCCATGCCTGTAAAACCTTACTGCAGTGTCTCCACTATTTCACAAACTCAAAACCTCACAATTTTAACAAAACTCAACCAAGAATTTGTATTACAGGACAGTATTGTTTTATTGTGCTTGACTAATGTTGGTTTCGTGGTTATAGATTGTTTCTTATGTGTATTCACATGCACCATGTTATTTACTCAGATTTTCTAAAGTGACGGCAGAGCTCTGTCAAGACAAGAAACAGAAACAGTTAAATCACATCAGACAGGTTTTATGCAAACCCTCCGGTTAGTCAAACTGTTTTGAAACTAATTTGGAAGAGTTTAAAAAAAAAAAAAGGCAAACTGTAGTCTTTTTCAGTCATCAGAGTTTTGAGGTTGACTTCCTTGGTTAACTTTGATCTACAGTATTTTAGGGTAACATAAAGTGGTTGAGCTCACCTGCTGAAATTGTCAGCATATTTACAGCCTGGCTTCATCATCTGTTTTTTGGCCTGACAAACTTCTCTTAAGCAATTAACTAGAATAATTCATGAAATCTTGTCTTCCTTTCCTCTCATTCTTTTGTATCTCCTCCAGCTGACCTATCTCGGCCCTCCATTCAATGAGAAAGACTTCTCTCCTCCACGCCCTAACAGTACAGCTCTGACCCTGCCGAGTGCTGCCACTCGACTGGAGCTATGGCACGGCCTGGAGAACCAAGCTCGGCTCGCCCAGAACCAGAAAGCCTACTCTGTCCTGCTGGCCGCTGTCAGGGAGCTGGCCCGCTCAACCCTCTGCCCCTCCCTAAAGACCTCCCTGCTACACTTTTGCACAGGCCTGGATGGACTTCTGGGGTCCATATCTGCACTGATGACCACCCTTGGTTACGCACTTCCTCCTCAATCTGTGAACATGGGAAATAAGGCTGGCGAGCTTCAGTACCTGCAGAGAGGAACTGGAGGCAACCTACCAGCTCCGCTCATGAGCCAGAGCCTGTACAGATCCAGAGCCGGACAGAGAACAGAGTCCGGTCAGCGTAGCAACCAAAGACGAAGTGGGACAAAGGTGGTCAGAGGAGAGAGGGAAGAAGGTGTCCCTGTGGTCCTGATGGAAAAAAGGAGAAGCAAAGAGGGGAGGAGAACAGAGGCAACCGCAGCTGGAGGAAGGAATGGTGGATTGAGGGAGAAGGGAAAAGGAGAAAGAGGGCGAAGAGAGAAGAGGGAAGTGCCAGAGAGGGAGAAATGGGCTGCCATCAAAAAGGAAACACGAGGAATGGAGGAAGAGGAGGAGCTAGAGAGACAGGCAGGGGTGGAAAGATGGGGGAAGAGGCGGTTGTTGAGTATCAGCGAGGATGACGAGGAGAAGCCTGAAGCCAGGGTCAGATTGTCATACCTGATCACAGAAGACTCCAGCTTCCATCAAAAACAAACAAACCAGCAAAAAAACGACAATCTTTACAGCTATAACCTGAACTCACACCACCCCGACACACTGAGAGAAGAAGATGGATTTATTTTAGAGAGAAACCGAGGGTTTATGGTGGAGGGGGAGAAGAAAATAGACACTACCTCCTTATCCTCCACTGTCCATCATCGGCCTCCTCGCTCCCTCCTGTCCCCCACCCTTCAACCTCCTCTGTCCACCCTTTCCCTCCTGTACCAGTTTGGACCTGGTGATGAGCACACCCTCCTCCCCCAGAACGTCCCTCTGTCCTTACGAAGGGGCGACCCCCTTCTCTCGCCACCCCTGAGCCCGCTCTTCTCCTCCTCCTCCTCCTCTTCGCTCATGTCAGTGCGGCCGACAATGAACGATTTCGCCAGGAAGGTGGAGGGGTTCTGGATACTGCGAGAGCTGCAGAGCTGGCTGTGGCGATCAGCGAAGGACTTTAACCGCCTCAAGAAGAGACTGAGAGGCTGAGACACAGGGACGGGAACGGACACTGAGACAAACAAAAGTGCAGCGTATCGGAAATCTATTATTTGCACAAAATCTGAGTGGAATCAAGCTTTGAGAGAAACAGACAAAACACAGTCATGCTTAGTGCATTCATTTATACTGGAATAAGTGAATGAAGGACCATTTGGCAGGTCATCAGAAGTGCTCATGGAATATACTGTAAGACACACAGCGCCAACACATTACCAGCACTGTCTAATGCACATAGCAGCTCATTGAGCGAGACACACTGAGACTGGGCTGAGTTACCGGACTTCACGGCTCATAGATCAACAGAAATACCACTGTAGGTGGTTAGACACACACACAAATACAAACGGGGGCAGACGGAGTGACAGGCAGCGAGACAGACAGTGCAGCCATTGAGCGAAAACTGATTCAGTCACCCCAGATGTGTGAATCAGCAAACATTCATTTTCTCTAGAGGAAGATGGGAACATTTCTCAATGGGTAAAAGACAAAAGCGTAGGAAAAATGGCCAGAGGGATGAAGAGGGCATAGACGAGGAGAGAAAGAGGCAGGAAAGGAGAGGAAGCCGAGAGGAGACGTGAGTCAGGGGATGAGTGCCGGAAATAACCAGCAGAGGGTTACTGCTGAGTAATCAGAAGTCAACTGGTCAGTTACAGTAACCCTACAACAGAGCTACACATACTGACCGGACAGAGTGGTGTCTCACACACACACACACACACACACACACACACACACACACACACACACACACACACACACACACACACACACACACACACACACACACACACACACACACACACACACACACACACACACACACACACACACACACACACACACACACACACACACACACACACACACACACACACACACACACACACACACACACACACACACACACACACACACACACACAGTGGTATTCCATGCCTTAACATGCCTTCGATTCTGCTTTGGACTCTGTGCTCATAATTTGTGCAACTTGATAATAGTTTCACTCCACAGCAAGAAATATTTAACGCAATCTCCAAATAAGTTTTTTCCAGAGAAACACAGGTGTGTATTCTGTGTACAAAGAAATAGTTCAGCAATTTGGGAACTAAGCTTGTTTGCCTTATGGCTGAAAGTTACACCACTGAGCATGTCAGCTACTGGTTAGCTTAGTTTAGCATTAAGACTGGAACTAGGAGGAAATACCTAGCCCACATCAATCTACAGACACCTCTAAAGGACACTTTTGAACACATATTATCTCATTTGTTTAAAACAAAAGATCAAAGTGTAAAAACAACATGATGTAGTTTCCTAAGCAGCAGGAAGGGTTCATCCAGCTCATAACCCTCCATAAAATGCTGAATTGTAGCTTTAATATTTGTGGTGGATAAACTGTTGTTTGTGAAAAGATATTGCCAGCATTCCTCTAAAACCACAAATGGTCGTTTTTACATTAAAAAAAAGAAAAGAAAAGGCATAATGTGTGAGCTGTGTGAGGTGCGGGCAGATTATTCTCTTCAACCTTTAGACAGCTGTTTGTCCCTGCTCTCAACCTTTATTTATACTTCTGCATTAAGGTCATGTACCATATAATTGAAGCAACTAAATGTGTACACTGTGGCTTACAAGTGCCTTCTAAAAAATGTTTGATATCTCAGCTACAGTTATTCCACATAAGCCTCTTTTCCATTGCCGGACCAGCTCTGCTCTATTAGATTGCACTCTTTTAGTACCAAGTAGTTTTTTTCTGAATTTTATTTTCCACTGCAGGTACAACCCCCTGAATGCAGCATCGTAACTATAGCAGCACTTCAGGAAACTGTCGTGACATGATCATCAATGCAGCATACATGAACAATGAAGGATACTGGGGAGATGCTGTTTGCCATAGCAAGGAGACAAATTTAGTTTCAGAAGAGGCTGAAGGCAGTAAGATAAAAGTTTTGTGGATTTTAATTGAGTAGCACAGTGCTACTGGTGCTGCTTTATTAGCTTGGCTAGTTAGAAATGGTGGGTCTGTGCAGAATGTCCGATGTTTGTTGCACAGGCAGTGATTTGAACGATTCTCTCTGACCAATCAGTGGTCTGCAGTGTTTTCATGTCACCTCTTATCAGCTTAGCTCATTTGAAAGCTCAACACAGGTGATACCAAAAGTAGTAGCAGGAACAAGGTACTATTCACAACTTTTGCCCAGTGGAAAACCAAAAAAAAGCAATCAGAGTTGAGTCAGGCTGGCAGTGGAAAAAGGGCAATAGGGACCACAGCAAAAACTGTGATTGTTTTTTTTTTCCTTAAAATTTCGGATGAAGAGACTGATTATAATGATGATAACATGAACGAAAAGGACAGTCAGTAAAACTAATTTTCAGTGCCAAAATGTTGAATTATTCCTTTCAGTAACTTCACATTCCAAAACACTGTAATTAGACATACTGCGATTTCCCTCTTGGCAAGCTGACAGACGGTTAATTTCTTTTTCAGAAAAAAATCGGTTGTTAAGTCTTTGTAATTATGGCTCAAGGTTATGGATCATATCTTTACTATTTATTGAAGAAGATGTTTATTTATTTTTCTCCAGTGTGAAAATACTGTATTGTAACTCAAGAGAGAATAAATACTAGCTTTTGTACAGAGCGTGGTGTTATTGGTCATTTGGGAGCCCGGTGGGAGGAGAGAATAAAGAAATGCGTATGGGAATTTTGTTTGCAATGGTTTTAGTTTTATAGGGATGGTTTCGGGTGATTGGCACAAGGGGAGAGGAGTTTGGGGTCGGGGCGTTTCCTGAAAAACAAAGACCGGCTCACATTCATGCCGAAGAAATAGAGCGAGAGAGGCGGGGTATGAGAGAGTTTTTATTTGTCTGTCCTAGTGAAAATTTACGATCTTTCCTTTTATCTCCCTCTTTCCACCTCCCACTTTGCTTTTCTCTTTCATCACACTATCTCACGAAGCTCCTCTTCCCCCCAAAACACTCGTCTGACCTGTGACAGAGAGGGATTTACATGAAACGAGCACAGGTACAAACACACCCCTCATAATCCCACCAACACCTTGTGTCTCATGTTGTGTCTGTGTTTCAATGTCGTCTTTCGCCCTGACTGTCACCGCCTCGGCCTCTTATCGTCCTGTGTCATGCACCGAGTCTTATTTCGCTTCTTCACTGGTTATTATTATTATCTCTTTTTTTTGTTTGACTTTGTTGCCCTCATCTACTTTTTTTCCTGACATGCTCCCTCTTCTCGCCTCAGGCCAGATATTAAAGGATCAATGAGACTCTCCCTTCCATTACCTCCGAGCTACACACCTGCACATAACCACACATTCCCACTCAGACACACACACACACACACACACACACACACACACACACACACACACACACACACACACACACACACACACACACACACACACACACACACACACACACACACACACACACACACACACACACACACACACAGATGTGGCTAAACGTGCAGGCAAACAAGTGCAAGCATTAGCATCTAACGCAGAATTAGAGCAGGAAGTGACTTATAAGAGAGGTCGACCGCGCCAGCGCTAACGTCATCATGATTCTCATAAAGTGTCGAAAGGCTTAACAGCGACGGAGACATGACACAGGATATACTCACACATATACACAAGGAGCTGTTTGTTTTTATAGTTAGTGAGAAATAACTGAGGACCCACCAGTAGTCAACAAAGGCAGCTTTGTCGGGCCTATATGTGTGTGCGTTTATCCGTGCATGTGCGTATTGTTTGCCCCTGTGTGGGCTTGCAAGCGCAGCACGTGTGTGAGTCATTATCTCTATGTGTCAGAACTTCGCTGGAATGAGGCCTGTCATGCATAGCTATCTAACAGCCATCAGTCACTGTTGTCTCTCTGCCTTTCTCCCTGCCTGTCTCCCTCTGTCAGCTAAGCAGAGACAAATGGCTGTAACTAATACATAACAGAAAAGCAGAGCCCTGTTAGTATGACTCAGCTGGCAAGTGCTTCGATTAGGACACGTACTGAGTGACAAGGCATCGACATTATTGGCTTGTTTGGTCTATCAGGCAGCTGCTGACAGAAAATTGTCACTCTGCTCAGACAGACCTGTCTGTCTGATTGACAGGTTGTGATCTAATGCAGCAGAGGCGTTGGGTTGGGGACCATCTTGTTAAAGAACTTTTATTTTTCTCTTGGAGAGAGCTTCTTTTCCTTTTTCTGGCTCCTTTGCTCTCAGTAACTCTCCACACTCCAGCTTTAACGCTGGGGTAGGCAGTTTTATTTTTTTGTGTGTGTAATTGGGCAACAAATCCAAAATAACCTGTAAATATATTGTAATTAAAGTGGTCCAACAAAAATTAGACACTCTTAGCTCTGTATTGAGACTTAAGACAGAAAATCTAGCCTATGACGGAAACTTCAATCAATAATTATTTCAGAAAGGGCGTCGATATTGGCTGGTGTACAAATGCAGATGTGTGTACATGTCCCCTCAGATTAAGCCTGAATATGTGGCGGAAAATCCTGCTATTCTACCAGGGAACAACTCTGAGTTCAACTGTCCTCCCTCTGAAGATGCAGCATTGTGCTGAGCATAAGGTTCGGTGTATCAGAACAGCATCAGGTGTCACTGGATCATCTTGCAACAGCCTCTGTCAGGGGAGGTCTGCATGTGCCAACTAAAGGCCCAGACGATAGCGGATGTTTCACATCTCTGGAGAGCTGCACAGAGGCCACGAGGAGAACAATGGAAAGCGAAGTGCCCTGACCCCTGATCAAATATTTGACTTGTTGACAAAAGTCTAAAACTATAAGCATAGTCCAAGTCTTTCAGCAATCCACATCAAAGAACAAGCTAATTTTATTTCACTGCATGCAACAAACCTCACACAGTTCAGACTGACTTAATTTGTCATTGATTAGAACAAAGTCTATCTGTTGATGCAATCCAAAGCAAGGGGGCTACAGCAACGCAACATGACAACATCCACTAAGATGCTGTCTTGTCCAGTCAAAGCCACGCAAGCACACTTCCTGCCAAGAATATTTTGCAACGGGTACACAAGATTTCTATCCTGGTCTTAGCAGACCCAAATTCACTGCATGAATATACGATTCTGGCTGCACTTCATAGGGAATCGTTTCCATTCGTTGCTTCCTAATGGGCGTAGACCTCGGGTTGATTAGGTTAGGTTAGGTAGTTACTTTATTAATCCCCGAGGGGACATTTTTTTAAACTAATGGAGCAGCTTTCACCAATCAGCATTGACAGCCATATGCTTGAAAACTGTACCATCGCTGCAACTACATAAAAAAAAACACAAAAATGCTTGACTTCAACTTTATTGTTATTGAGTCACCTCCACCGGTTGCTAATTAATTAATCCTTCAGAGTGGCTGTGCGAACATTAATGTGAACAGGGTTTCCCGACTATTATCAGCCAAGAAAACTGAAGCTGTGATCAATAGTCTGGCAGAGCCTGGCTACCATATTTCCACTGTTCGCCTCACATTCATCCTGACAAAAGATAAATTATTGAGATATGAAAGCCTCTCCAAAATCCTGTCAGTTAGTTTTACAAACTGGCATCTGATATGTATTTAAACACATTCATTTGTGACTTCGACTGGATTTCCTGGATCGTATTTCACACAAGTGGTATTTTCAACAACACACACACACACACACACACACACACACACACACACACACACACACACGCACATATATACGCGTATCCAGCCCCCTCCACTGTTTTAACACAGTTCTTTTTGGTCTGAATCCTCACTAAGCTAAGCGGTCCACTTTTTGATTCAGGATCAATTATTTAATTTAGCCACTGTGGTTCGGTGTTTTCTTCCGAAGTTGCGTTCTGAATATGTTGAAGCTGTAATTAACACTGCTGACTTATTTCTTTTACATATTTAGGAGACATTATTATTATCATGTTGATAAGAAGTCCTTCCACTGCACAAATCTGTGGCAGGTTGTCTTGAGTGGATTGATAGATCATAGCTCACCTCGAATGTTGTGTAGTTTTCCGGGATGCTTGCGTTCGGAGGAGAGTTGATGCTTGTTTGGAGACAGAGCAACTCCTGTTACCACTTAAGAGTTGAAGTTCATCAGTGCTAATGTAATAAAGGAAATGAAAAATCTAAATATGAAGTTGATGAAGTTACAATGTGACAAATTTAGAGCAGATGAACCGAGTTAGAAAGTCACATGTGGTTTGAATGCAGTAAAACATTAGGCATTGATATACCAGTTCATACATAGAAAACAGAATTCAACCCCGAGTTTTATGTCATATAACTATTTTGGTGTGTAATCTTATCGTGTAAACTGACCGACGCATTAATCTTCCAAAAACCTGGTCTATTCCTTTAAGACAATCGAGCTGTTCGACCTCCTCTTCTTCCTCCCTGTCTGTCCTTCTCCTATTTACTTCTGTGCTTTTTAGTTTCCCCAATCTTTTTCCCATATGTGTCTCTGCCTTCCTTTGCCGTGTCCATCTGTGTGCCATCCTCTCTAACTGCATGAGTGGCCATTTTGTGTCATTTTGTGTCCCTTTTCACTTCATTTTTACCCCACGTGTCCCCCTTTTCTCAGCTACAATCGGAACCTTTCACGCTTTGCTCAAATTCCCTCTGCCACCCCCGCGTTCTCTCCATCTTTTTCCATCTGTCTATCTCTTTCTCTCCTCTTCCCTCTCCCTCCCTCTCTGTTCTGCTCACCTGCAGCACATAAAAATTCCTCTTTTCTTTCTCCAGAGGATAGTTCAGTCACTCAGGGATTTACTGCATTCCTTTATGCTTTCTCTCCCTCTTTGTCTCCATATCGGTCTCCCCTTATTTCTCTGTTTTTGGCAGCACTACACAGCATCTGATTCCTCCTATCTTGTCCTTTTGTCTTTTTAACACATTTATATCCCTCTTTAAGTCCCTCTGTGTTTTTTTTTTTTGCCTCCATCCCTTCCTGTCTTTATAATAACACATATTAATCCTATACCTGTCGTTTCCATGACCCCACCCTAATTTTTTTTTCTGTAAAGCACATATACCTGCTCCACCTGGCCTCTCCCTGCTGCTGGGTTTCTGCCATGAGCTGGAACATCCCGCCTCCACTTACTTAGCTGGAGGGCGCAGGGTTGGGCTGCACCTTCTCACCACTCTTTTTGGGTTGGTGGGGGTGGAGGTGGGGGTGGAGGTGGAGGGGCGCTTTAGGGCCCGGGGCCTGGGATGAGGTTGATTTATGAGTTAATCAATCGGTCGTCCGTGTGAGTGAGCAAAACCGCAGAGGTGTGTGAGCTCTTTCATGTCACTGTCTGTGCTTGTTGACTTAGTCCCATAGGAAAACACCGGGAGCTGTCACTCCCCTTGTTGTTCAGCTCCTCGACATGTTTTCAAAAGCAATTAGGAAGAAAATGGGGTTGGGTGTTCATTCATCTGATGGTTGAATGGCTTGTATTTGTGGATGGTCGTGTACGGTTGAGTGGGAATTCAGGTCTTACAGATGTCTTTCCTCACTGTGAAAAACACTGACATCACACACATTTATTTCACACGAGGTAACTTTCAGCCAAATCATGCTGTGCTCAGGATTTCATCGGACAAAATCAAATACAGGTAAATAACAGCTGTTCTGTATGAAAATCTATAAATGAGTGATTGCAGAAAAAGTTAGAAAAGACAAGATCTTTATGACTTTACTGTCTCCCCATCAACTGTGAATAGGCTTCACATACAGCCGATCACTCTGTCGAAAGTCTACATTTCCGTTTAGCTACTGGGTGTTTTAATGTAGCCAAATTCACATTATATTTGTTCTCATTTACATATTTTTGACACAGTTTTAGTGTGAACTCTGGGCTGAAACTGACAAATTAACAATTTGAACCAGCTTAGCTCAGACATTTTCTTATCCAAGTATCCACGTAAGTGTTAACTCTGGTTTGTAAAATGAACTTTGACTCTTTTTGTTTGACAGATGATAAGAGCTGGTGCGAAGGAGTGGTGAAGAGCGTCATCACTCCATTGCATCATTTGTCTGCCATCTCATGTTGGGCAAGTCAGGGACAATTAGCTCAAGTGAGTTTCCAGTCATCTTCTTGATTCTCTTTGATTGGAGAGCATAAACAACGATCTTACAGTGTCATTGTTCAAACTGATTATTGATTCTCAGTGGGATTAACAGTAATAGAAACAATTGTACAGGGTTTTATGGCCAAACATAGTGGTGAGAAGCTGCAGCCCAACCCTGTGCAATCTTGCCTTACTGACAAAACATTTGGCAAAAAGGCAACAGTGATTTTATTCATAAACAAAATCAAAACCTTAATCAAAACTATGGGAGCCGGAAGGTTGGCAAAAAGAACAAACGGATGGGGCGAGTCAGGGCCAGGCACACAATAAGTCATAAAACCAAGAGGCTCCTCCCCTTAACTAATCAAGACTTAAACTGAACAGACAAAAACTCCAAAACTGGACTAAGCTTCCATCCTCACAAGAGAGAAAACCACAAACAAAAACAAATTGTCAGAGGTCTGCTTTGTCTCAGAGAAGAAGAGTTCCTTCTCCAGCGTACCTTTAAGTGGGCGGGACCATTTGCATGTTACAGATCAGGGACACCTGAAGAGAGAAAAAGAAGAATACAAGGGAGAGTGCATAACACAGGAGTCATTTAAATCCATTTTTACGTTGAGTACGACAGTGACAGTCCAGGATGAGGTTGACCCCGTTATGAAATTAATAGAGAATGAACAGGGAAATCAACAGGGATGCGAGGAAGGCCACAAGAAAACAATCAATCTCCTAAGAAGATGAAGATCTAGGTAATTTTTACGAAGAATAGCTCGGTGTGAAGCAGAGGTATTGTTGCTATGGTGACCTGTTGTTTCAATCAGCTTTGCTGATTTAGAAAAGAATGATTAAACTGCCAATTAGTACTGTGTTTGAGGTGTCCACCAATATGATTTAAAAATCTGTCCAATCAGAAACAGAATCACCAGATTACAGTCAGGGACAACTACTGTGCTGCTCTCCATCTTTAATCAACTCAAACTGTAGTTCAGCTTCTGTCTGTCCGGCTTCGAGTCACGTACAAACAAAACATGTTTGTTGAATAAATCTGTGAAAGCTCAGATTGATCCTCAAATCTTAAATCCCCACATAATACAAATCAAAATGAAGACCACCAGGCCAGGCTCAGGCTGTAATCTTAAAAATCTGGTGATTTAGCCTCAAAGAAGCATTGTGTGTTTTCATGTAGTTTTGTGTATTTGCTGTTTGCGGTGCTTTTTTCTCTCTTTTTGTCTTCTTCCGTCGGCTTGTCTGTCTCACCGGGGTTTGATTTTTATGGTATGTTTGTGATCGTATGTGGTGATCGAGCGATTAAAGGAGCAAAAAACAAGAGCCACTTTAAAAGGACAAAGACAGAGAGCAGAGCCAGATGACAAACAGATGCTAGAGGAGACATTTGATGGCATCTAATAAGTCTGATAAGTGACAAGCATGTTGGCAAAAGTACAGATGAACAAATGCAAAACAGAGGGGGAAGCTGCAGGGGCAGGTGGCGGATAGCAAAACACAACGAGGTAAACACACACATCCCAACACGGGGTATATTCAGCACCTTCGTTCCCAGAGATATCCTGGGGTGATCTAGTAACTTTCAGCCAGGAACTTCCCTCTGTGTATTTGTTTTGCTTATTTTCTGACAATCATATTCCGCCTCATCCCTCGTAAAAATTCACTTATGATTAATAGCTGCGTTGGTGTTTGAGCAAAAAAATAAAAAAAAATCTCTTTTCTTTCCCCCGAGGTGTTGGGTGGAAGTCAATGAGGCGTTTTACATGCTGCTATGTCGCGGTCGACGTTACATGTTTGACGTGTCACGGTTTGTTAGAGACTAAAACGCCTGTTTTGGACCAGCTGTCCACCCACACAAGGAGGACTCACAGTGCTCTGTCTTGCTCTTTCTCTCACAAGCGCACGCACATGCACATACGCACACAAATGCACATGCACAAATACACACACACACACACACACACACACACACTTCTATTCTGTGACCTGAAAACTGGAGAATGGTGCGAAAGGTAAATAGAAAGCTTTTAAACTGTCTGCGTGACATGCAAAGACAGGAGATTATGGAAGGACTACAGACTCCCTCACACACAGTCACACACTAGGTTTTGTCACTTTGAAGCCGACATTACATTCATGCTCTGCAAATCTACCCTAACAACTTCAGGCCTCAACCTTGCCCTAACCTTAAAAATAACTGTAGAGATAATCTTTTCTTTTAATGTCAACAAATCTCCTGAAAAGACTGCAAATGTGTAGCCAAAGCTTCACGAAGCTTATTCCTGTTTCATTGACCTCTATAGTACAAAAACTATTAAAAACACATCTTCATCGCTGCACTGAGTAACCTTCATTATTGATGAGAGCACCAAAGGCATATTAAAATCAAACAAAAATAGTCCACCCAAAACAGCTATTGACTTCTGTGAGTAAAATTTACTGAAAACGACAGCGTTAATTATTTGAATTAATTTAAGTCCTTTTAAGCAAAGTATTGAGACGAGACCAGTCGGCAACACATTGGTTTCTGGAGTTTTGGCTGTCTCCATCCCGCTAGTTCAGAGCAGTTTTGGAGCCAGTAGTGACAGTATTTGGATGAGTTTGGGAGGAGCGAGCGGTGGGTCTGAGTCTATCTGTTTGGGAATCTGAGCAAACTACACCTCTCCTACCGACCTGACTGCATCTATAGCAATTAAACAGACGTGCCCCCCCAAACATGCTGCTTTTTGAGGTCTTAATTTATTATTGATGGGATTATTTTCAGATTGACCAGCAAATGACACCATTATGACGTGGAAATATGTATTTCATGAGAGAAGTTGAATGGGAGTCCATGGTGCCAGAGGCTTTTTGGAGCCAATCCCTAGCTGTGGCATAGCAGTTTAAGGCACTTCTGGCATCATTTTACATCCGCTTTTATATACAGTCTATTGATGAGATGAGTCTTCGGTACCAAGGAGCTTTGGGACTGGGGGATTCAAGTACTCAAGTTTTGCAGGCAAAACACAATACAGAATATTGTGGGTCTTGTTATTTATATAAATTTTTCCATTAACCTGTACACTAAAAACTTTACTTTGGATGGATTTGTCCCCAAATTTGACCCAATTCGCAACCATGCAATGTGCAAAAACAGTGTCTTATACCTGCATTGACACAACACATATTTCCTCAGACACTCATTCACATCTTGCTCTTTTGCTTTTCAAAATTCTGATAAACCTTTGGATCATCTTTTTTTCAATCTCCCCAAGTGTGCACTATTTCAAAAGGCAGAACCAAATATTTTCCTGTTCCAGGCCTGGAAAGTACACAGGGCATATCTGTTTACGGTTCTTTAAAAATGAAGAAAAAAAAACATAGTAATGTGATGCTATTTCTTCATTCCGTCATGCTGTCTGAGTTTTCTTTTCTTTAATTTCTTTGTGGTCTTCCACCATTAAAGCAAGACCGGATCAAAACAAACTTCAGACAAGCATGCTTGTGTCTGCCTGGGAGTAAATGGACAGGATGAGAAAGTAAGAACCATTTAGGGAGGGCGAGGGAGTCCTGACCAGATGGACGAATTAGCAGTTTTTGATTCACATGCCGTTTGTGACGCCATGTTTGAAATCTGAACTCTTTATCTCAAACCTGAAAAACCATCCGGCTGAGTCCTTGTTGCTCTCAGTGCTGGCAAGTTGAATCCAGAAAATTACTACTTTCTGAAAGTACAAAAAAAAAAAAAAAAAGAAGGAAAGAATAATCTCTTTGCTGCCATGCAAACCTGCCATGCAAGTATTTACTGCCAGGAGCAAGAATATTCAAAGGAATCCAGAACAAGTTGTTTTCAATAAATTCGTGCTTTCATGTTCGGTTTTGCTTGGTACATAGAACAAAGATCAGATGCGCTGGTCAGTTTCGTCCTGGGTACCTTGGATCTGTGTGACAGTCAAAGTTAATTCCTCGCCAAAGACCTCAGTGGGAGCTAAAACAATGAGTGACTAGAATTAGATTTTGCGCAACGTGGCCCGGCTTGATTGACACATTCTGCAATCAAATCAAAGTGCTGACAGCTGGGACTGATTTCACACAACTGTTGTGGTTTAGGGACAGAGAGATGAACGAATGGGAAAGCAAAATACAGAAAAACACAGAGGGGGCTTTCAACCAGGGTAAAGAATAGGATTTCTCTTTTTTTCCTTCATATCACATGAGATTAATATTTGAAGCTTGGGTACTATTTGTTTTCTATTTCATTGATTCTTGTCAGTTTTGACAGGGAAGGGTGACAGAAAAGTGGGAAATTGAACATCACCACAGAGATGCTCTGAATATAGTGGTTTCGTATCCACCACAGCTACATTTAGCCAAGTTTTCAAGAAAGCTATTTTATTATGATGCCTATTTTCTCTTGAATGTGTATATAGTCGTGTCAAAGCTCAGATGAAGGGCTTCAAGGCAGCTTCGAACCTGCATGGTCACTTGGGGGCAGCGTATGGCATCATATTTAAGTTTATACTGTAAAACAAATAAAACAGTAGCGTTACACAGAACAACATTAACATTCATTTAGAGTGATGTTACATTCTCCTTTTAGCCATCTGTTCTTTAGCTGCTAAATGCGCCACTATGTTCACCAGCTAGCCACTAATTTTTGTCTCTATCTGCTGTTTGGGGCTGGCCAGGTTGTCAGCAGTGGATTTATGCAACCTGTTGATAAACCCACTGGGAGTCAAATACTGTCGTTTGGTCACAGCCCACTGGCGTCTCAATAATATGCTTTAGATTTAGGCACCAAAAACCTTGAGGTAATGTTTCGGAAAAGATCATGGTGTGGCTTAAAATAGGCAATATTTCATGAGTAACATTAGGGAGAAGGAGAACATTAAGCCTCTAGAGAAGTTCAGCAACTCCTTGTTTCTTGGCAACTATAGACAAAATTGGTCATGTGACCAAACATTTTGAGTCATCCATTTTACTCACCGTGATGGACACAGGCCCATGCAATAAGTGGTGAGCACAATTAAGTTAAAAAAAAAAAAAAAGAAAAGTTTTTCCATCCATTCCCTTTTCATCTATACCAGTTATTTCAATTTACACAAATGCAGACACCTCCATGGAATTTATTTTTGCTTTGATACAGCATTATATGAGGTGAACATTTTCAGTTTTACTTCACATAAACAGCACCACGATTTACTCCCATGTGGCTCAACATATCCTCTGCCTTTTGGCAAGTTAAGGCAAGAGACCACTTTTGCTTGGAAAGTCATATTTTGAAATCTGTTTATTTTCAATCGAAAGTGATTATTCCATGGAATACGCCACATTTTGAAATGTTTGTACATATTTTAGTTGGAGGCATTCCTGTCATTGTCTCATTTTAAAGATTCCTCAAGTAAAAAGCTCAACTCAACCCGTTCTCCCTATGTACATCACTCTAATACACTTACGTAGGCCTACATTATGCACGTAACTAATGTTATCGAAGAGAAGTCTATGTTAACTTTTGTGGTTTTACAGACTCTATAACTGGTCTCATCAGTGAATTATCAGTTTTTTTCATCCAGGAATAAACCAGAAAAAAACACAACAATGAAAATACTACAGTGCTCTGTAGAGCTGAGTCGACAGCAGAGTTGAATGATAATTGTCTGCTAGGCCCTGAACATTACACACAGTCATCTGACCCTTTGTTAATTTAACAACATTGAATAGAGCTGCTTAAAGGGATCCCTTTGGTTGAAACAAACTAGGTTGATGTGCCAGTCCACAAACATCAAGACAGAAGCACTGATATTTGTATCAAATCGCCACTCGAAGCAGGTCAGAGATCCAGCTGTCAGAGCCTTCGTCTGGCAGCATCGCACTGATCTCTCCACAATAATTCGGCGTATTTTGCATTTCTTGACAGGTGAATGATACAAATGGGGCAAACACGGTATCATGCATTTGATACACCACTCCAGCATGCTGTGTCATTGTCACTTTTTGCCTTGTCTAGGTGTGAAAAACCATGTGGTAAGCTCTAGGAAAGAAATCATGTGGTAAGGGCAAGGAAAACTTTTTTTTGAAAGAAAACCATGTTGCTATCTCGTGTGGTTAAACCCTGGTATCCTGGGTGAGCGTCCAGGGTTTGATCTATCCAGCCATCCCACTTGGACTATGTACTTTGTCAAAAATTACCTTCATCACATGACCTTCATCACCTGACCCGCTTCGACCCTGGTCATGTACTTTCAATGCCAAGGCGAGGGAGGCAATAGGTGACAGTGATAGGGTATCTTATAGTGAACTGGAGATGAATTACAGACTTTGGCGAATGGGGATGACAGCGCACAACATTCGGACCCTCTCTTCTCAAAGGCTTCTGTAGGGCTTCAAAAAAAATGGCAGCAGTACATACAACATGATGATGACATGTCTGCATCTTTGTTTGCACTGTAAGAGGGATCCTCCTTCTGTTGCTCCCACCAACGGGTTGTTTTGGAGTCCAAACTGAGGAGTTGTTCAATAGATGTATTCTGCTGTGCATACTGTAAAGCCTTTTTACATGACTTATGTAGTTGTATAAATAATTAAAAAGACAGCCTAACAAACACTTCACCTGAACCATGCAGAGTTACTCTGACACGTTTAATTCAAGTAAGGGTCAAAGTTGAAAGTTGACTAAATCACTGTTGATTTGAGGTCGCAACCCGCCCGAATCGTCTCCAGGCTTCTTCGAAGTCACAACCTTCCCACTGAGAATCTGAAGTTTTGTTTTACGTTTTTCCCTCTGTACACTTCTGAAAAGAACGGGTAAAGAAAGACGGGAATCCATCTGCGGCTACTCAGACTTTAAATATGGAAGCGTGATGAGTGTAAAGAATGGTGAGAGGGGGATTTAGGGTCAAACACAGAATCAGGAGCTCAGAAATATCCACAACGAACACATATTTTCCTAACCTATTTGAATTCCATCTTTGCATCTCCCTCTCTTAAGCTCCTGGTGGAGTTTCATTAAAGTATGCTTTTAACTTAATGCATGATCTTATCACGCCTCGCCATGTAGCTCGGCTCCTCTCTCAGCCTCTCGCTTCATTTGTTATCACTTCTAATCTCCTTCTTCCTTCCACTGTCTCCCACCGTCTCTCAACACACACACACACACACACACACACACACACACACACACACACACACACACACACACACACACACACACACACACACACACACACACACACACACACACACACACACACACACACCCTTTTCTCTCTTTCTCTCTCGTTGTTCTGTCTGATTTACTCAGCCTGCTTCAAGGCACTCATTACCTACTTGAAGTTATGGAGTTCCTTAAAAGGCAGAAACAGAAGAAGGGAGAGAGGAGAGGATAATACTTGAGGCCTGAGACACTAAGACCTTCACCATTCCCTACCAGTCCTTCAATCCATCTTTTGTTTTGCCTCTCATTCCCATCCCTCCATCCAGAGTTAGTGTTACACCAGTAGCCCTGTTTCTTTCTCCGCTCGCCTTCTTCATGTTTTCTCTCACGGCTCATCCATCATGTGCTGTCGCCAGCGGTTGTAACGTTGTCGTGTAATTATCTCATATTTATGCGAATATGCTTGTCCTGTCGCTGTGTTGGTGATATGCAACACCAGTAGCCCTAGTTTGTAGAGCCTCATGTCATAATTCAAGCCAGAGGGAGACGTTTGATTGGCCCACAGGCTCAACAGCACAGCGGGACCTTTGATTTTGCACCGACCTCAGCGGTGGCTGTCATTTTAAGATAACAGATGACAAAAAAAAAAAAAAATGTTCTAATTACTTTTAGGCACCTACTTGCCTCACATGGTACAAATGCACCATAAGCAATTTGGAAGATACTTTTTAATACAGTTCTTTCAGTGCTGTGCAAACATACAGTTTCAATTTGAGCAGCCACAGTGGGAGTCTAACCCGTAGCCACAGCACGACCAGTGCCATGCTCTGCCCATTGAACTTCAGAGCAGGAGCGTGCGGGTAACCAGCAGGGAGGGTAATCGCAGCCCACACACAATGCCCTGAAGGTCTCAATGCCCCCGAAAATATAACTTGGACCATGTTCAACCTGAACTCCATTTTCACATCTTCTTTCAATTCTGACTAAATTCTTATAAATTATTAAAAAAAATAAAAGAAATCTCATCTCATGTAGGCTACATCTTTCTTGCCAATATGCCTGGATCATTGCTAAAAAAAAAAATCGACCTCAAAACTCCCAGGCACCGCTTTATCTGTAATGATGAATGATGTTGAAAGGTTTAAAGACGAAGGAAAGTTCTGTAAGCTATTGTTTTTTAGAAGAGAATAAAACCATATATGGAATTATCTGCAGAGACAGATTCTAATCTTCAGGCCCCTTTGCAATTACATCTTATGGGCAGCATCAACTTCTGTGAGTGACTGACTGAAGCACATCATAGCTCGATTCAAGATGGCCTTTTTTTGCCTGCATAGAATTCTTTTGACTCGTTAGTGATTTAAGATTTCTGTCCTTTCACAGCATAAATGAGGAATGATCAAGGAAACTTAGTTAGCCTGATTCTCAAATGAGCTAGGAAGAGGAAGGAATAATTATTTAACTATAATTCAAAGAAATCTAAATCTAGCTTGAAAAATATGTAAAAATGCTGAAACTTACAACCTGCTGTCTGAGAGAAAAATAAATATTGGTTTTAACACCATAATAATAATAATATTGTGACATGATTTAGTCACCCCCAACAAATTTCTGGTGGTGGACCCGAATATTAACAAAGGGAACGACAAACGGGTCTTGTAGTGTGACATAATTTAAGAACAGGGATGCAGCATCTCAGACGGCGCACGACACCCGGATGAAAAGTCTAGCATGTCAGAAATTCTTTGGCTTTCACCTGCCACCTTTGACATTTCCTACGACGGTTTTCATGACAACAACCAATAGGATGACAAACTTCTGTCGGCGAGCATTTCTAAACATGCTGAAAGGACTGTTAGCATCACACATAGTGCGTCTGTAGCCATGATTGACGACTTCTTGAACCTCCTCCCCAACAACACAGGAACTCACAACAAGGCACCTTGATTTACTAACATAACATAGCATCGTGAAAGGCAAATATATTAGAGGAAGTGACCAAGGAAATATATATGATGAATATTTTGCAGCGCTTGTGGCTTTGCAGCCTTGTTCAAAGTGGTTTACACTTCGGTAGTTCTTTTACCCCCAAGTGTGAGATATCCTTGCGGTTTTTCCCACTCAGCTGCTCGTACTTATGATCTACAAGATATGACATGGGGCTGTGATTTTCTGAGCTGATGTCCGCCTTCTTCTGGGTAATACAGTTTCGACCAAATAAAGTCAAAACCAACCTATGATGAACAAAATTGTTTCAAAAAATGTCATTTTAAAACAGCTGGATATCCAAAGAAACGCGTTATCCGTCTGTATACATGACACGACGTGCATGAGTGCTTTAGCTTGTTCAAAACCACATCATTTGGCTGCTTTTGGGGTTAATTTAAGCACAAAAACTCAGTTGCAGGATTGCAGGGCCGCACCCACATGGAAGATGTATGAAGCTCTGCAGTGAAGTCACTGAGGGGATACTGGGCAGAAAAGATGCACTGAAGAATAATGGGAAATCATGTTACAAGTTGGACAAGGCGAGAGTAATATGGGCGATAGGCTTGAGAAGCAGTAGAAAAACCAAGTTACTGGAGGGAACAAGAAGCTGGAACCAAAGTAATGTGTCAGACAAGATGTAGCCCTGCTTTGTTTTCTGTGTTTGAGGAGAGCACTGGATCACATTAAGCAGAAAGTTCCTGCTCCAAATCAATCTTGCCAGGGGGTGAATAACCCCACTGGAAACTGTTTTCTTTCAGCCCACAGTTCTGTTTCCTAAATGATTGGCCAGTAGTTAAAGGTTAAATAGACTTCTCTTGTAAAAGGGAGCCCCATGCAGTTTTTATAGGTCTCTGTTGCCCCCCTGTGGCGAGCAGCAAACGTTACTATTAGCAGTTAATGCCTTGTCAGGCACTGAGAGTGTGTCTGACCACCTGTGTGTAGTTTCGAGCTGAGAAGAATGATGTGTTATGGGGTTCTGCTAATGGAATCACAGGATTAGATATGTTTCATGTTTCAAGTGCCGTGAGACTCGCGCTCTCCCCTGCCAACCCACCGACCGTACTCATGTTAATGAAAATTAAGACCACATTGAATTTGTGTGTGTGTGTGTGTGTGTGTGTGTGTGTGTGTGTGTGTGTGTGTGTGTGTGTGTGTGTGTGTGTGTGTGTGTGTGTGTGTGTGTGTGTGTGTGTGTGTGTGTGTGTGTGCGCGCGCATTCACTGATTGCTGTCTGGACCTTATTTAACTAGAAACAGATTGAAGAATGATAATTAGGTCTAATAAGATGGAATTTCCCTGACTATGTCAAATAGCAGCCGCATCACAGAGCTGCTTTTAAAATGGGCTTCAGGTGAATTAGAAACACACACAAGTGATAGGACACCTATGATAACTCTCTCTGCTGGTATTGAAAGTATAATAACTTTTAACAAATCATTTCATGCTAAATTTAAACTTAACATAATAGTTCAGCATTTTGTGAAAATATGCTCCTTTGCTTCATTGGCAATAGTTGAGTGAGTGTTCGAGTGTTTGATGACCCTCATGTGTCTGTTACGTATGAAAGTACAGATGGGTAGCATTCATCAGACCGTCATCCAGACCAGTCTCCCATCATCAAGCCCCGTTCTGGCGGAAAACAATCCTGCATAAAACATTAACGGCAACAGTGAACTAAAGGAAGTTGATATTTTCCTCCGAACTTGTACTTTAAACCAACAGGTTTAAATTAACAACTCTATGCCGAGGAGTTGCAGTGTAGTTAGTTGCACCAGCAATAATGTCAAAAATGATGATTTCCGATTTCTTCCCCTGACAAGTCCCAAAAAGGATCCTAATGAAAGGGCTTTATGGAGCCAAGCTCTTCATATAGCTTGGCTCCATAAAGCCTTTTCATTAGCCCGTCCAGCAGGACGCTATGGATTATAATTTAGCTCGACTAGTTATGACAGTGCTAACGTTGGCTACTATACTATTTGTGGAGCAGGACTAAAAAGTAAAATAGTTTACTGGTAATTTGCTCACCTGTAAACTCCGTAAGGTAACGACAGATGTCCCGGTAGGACACCTCTGATGACTGAGAAGGGTTATTGCACAAGCTTGATGGCAGATGGAGGACTGAAAGAACACGCTGGAACATTTTCAACATACCTTGTGTGTTATAAGGCTGGCACAGTGGACATGCATGTACTTGACAGAGTGCCTTTGGGTCATTTATAAACCAATTTACGTCTGGTGGTTTTCAAATAGTTTGGTTTAGTTTTGCTATTTTACATTAAAATCTTGTTAAAAACTTGTTTCCTCCAAAAAGGGGGCGGGGACGCGTTGCAAGCCAAAGTTCACGGATGTGCCGGTCTGATTTATGGCTTCAACAAACGACTGGAAGTAAAGGGGGAAACAATGAGGGCTGGCTATGTCTAAGGAAGTACAAAATTCACCTGCCAGGAAGTCTATGCGCCGGGCTAAAAAAAAATGTCTAGCACATAGTAATATACACATACAAAATAATAAACATGTTCATATCTGCATGACTCAAGATGGAATATTTGCAATATAAATCCCATTTTGTAATCCCACTTTTTACATTAAGAGGCAAAAGAGTCACCGTAACATTCAGTCTCGCTCAGAGTTTCCACACTTTGGACTCAATTTTGCAAATTCTTACGCTGCTGTTAGTTAGTAGTTGTTGTTTTTTCATAACTCCTGATTGTAAAGTTTGATAATTAGTACCCAGTGGGGGGATTGACAAAAAAAAAAAAAAAAAAGTACATTATAGGTTGTTTAACTCTGTTTTTAGCGTGGCCACATTAGCAAGAAAACAGCCACAGCAAACCCATATCTAGACTGCATTGGGAACAATTTCCATTATCGTTTGTGTTGTTATTAGCTGCACTAAACAAATCTTTCAAACAAGGTCAGTATGCCTGGCTTGTTTGCTCCATTAAGTTGCCTCAGTTTGGTAGATCGCTAGATAACAAGTTAATTAAGCCAGTTACATACGGCTGCTAGAGATATGAACAGCGCATCAACAAAAAGCTAAATGAATCTGATCTTTCAGCCTTATAATTGCTGCACAGCCAGCGTTAGCATGAACAAGTCCAGAAGAAACTGAGAGTTCAGCGTCAAACTTCAATGCTTTGCTCATCAAGAGCTATCTCCAGTGATGAAAACTCACACGAATGTTTTGTTTCTTTTTTTTTTCTTTTTTTTTGCAGAGTTCCACCCAAATGGCAACTCACCGCGACTTCGCCTGTCGGTTTACTGTCAGCCGTTTTGGAGCTTCTAATCGGGCGTTTTTGTTTGGAGTCAAAGGGGAGGAGCTGGAGAGAAGCGAGGGGTGGAGCTGACTGAGAGGCAGGTGACACTACGCCCCGCCCACCTCTACCACCTCAGTCATGTCAATTAGACAGGCTGGTTTTTGAGACCTAATATCTTAATTAATTATGGACTGATTTTCAGAACGACGATGGGAACACTAATCAGAAAGAGTACATTTGACTTGACCATAACCACTTGAGGAAAAAAATGCATTGACTTTGTTTTTCACGAGAAAATGTGAATGGGAGTGCAGTTTTTTTAAACAGACTAAATAGGCTACAACATGTACAGTGAGCTTCCACCAGGCTGCTTTCTTTTGCTGTCAGTCTTTATGGGAAGCTAAGGTACCTGGCTGCTTTCTGTAGATTTACATTTAACAGGCAGATTTAAAATGTGAACTTTATCCCCATTTTCCTCATAATGATGACGGTCAGATCAGATCAGGGGAGCGGATGCCTCTTTTTTAAATTAAAAAAAAAGAGTTTTACTCCCTCCTACAAATGGCAGCTATCTTGTCTGATTTGGATCAGATCCGATCGTTACACTTCGGACAAACCTTGGCCGTCACCGTGAGAGAAAAGCCAGCAGCACGCAGGTTTCAGAACCGTGTCACGTCACGATCAAATGCAATCCCTCAACATCTCCACAGGGACGATGTTGACGCCTGTCAGTCTGGAAATGTTTCCAAAGTCATTCCAAAAACTCCGGGGCTCCACTGAATCCCGGCCAACTACGTGCTGTGAAAGCAGAGCAAGTCTGGGACAGCACTGAATCTTCCAAGAAGTGGTCGTCCTGCCAAACTCTCTCCAAGAGCAAAAAAATATATAAGTCATACAGGAACCCTCTTTCAACAACATGCAGGGGTCTGCAGGATTCCTTTGTCCTTGGCTTCAGTCAGTATTCATCAGTCCACCATCATGGCAGGACATCAAGACAGAAACCGCTGCTCACCAGGAAGAAACATTAACGCTCGTCTCAAGTTTGCCAAAAAGCACCCAGGTGATCATTAGGAGCGAAAACCTTTTTGGCATCGTATATTCAGTACACTTTATAACAAACCCCTCTTTTTTATATGGCAGAAAAACAAATGGTTCTTTCATATCTAATGTAATTCAGCGCTGATGTTTTTAATTCTAGCAACTGTTTGCGTCCAGCTAGCTAGCCAGCGTAGAAAACGATCACAGCTCCTGAGTTAATAGGCCTTTTTCAAAAACAGGCATTTTGACTTATCGTAGTAGGCGAAGCACAGATGTGATCCCGTAAACATTATGACAGCAAACCAACATCCGCAATAGACTCTCCTCACTTCTGATATTCTGGCATGTCACAGCAGGGAAATGACAAATTCCTGAAATTTAGCTGCCACATCAATTTCATGAGTCGTAATTACACCTTTAAAAACGTAATATATGTAACAGAGGGAGAGTAGGGAAGTGTTTGTTCTGGTCTTTCTGCCCTTTTCTGTTGTTCAGTTTGCTCCCTGTTTGCCTTCCAGGTTCTTTCCTCTCTTGTGTTATCAATATGGAGGTTTTCATATTTGCCAAACACCACTGATGAATCTAATTACGCCCAAAATGTATTGATATTATATTGTCAACGTACAGTGTTTTAATCCTTAGCTCCTAACTTTGCAATCATGCAACCATGGTGATGAGGCTCACAAGTAACTAGTGTGGGAATTATTTCCCATCTATACCATCCATCACTTATTATATGAAAGCAGGCAAAGACCAGGTGTAGTCAATAACATTAAAAGCGCACAAATTCCATTTAGGTCTGTGGTCCTCAACTGGTCTCAGGACCCACATTTTTCCTCAGCCATTAAGTGCCGACCCAGCTACTGCATGTGCGCTTAAAAGTATGTCCTTACACAGTAAAAGTGCAGCATCAGAAATTCTGTAGACTTCATAAAAGTTCGATTTGTTTTTTCTCAACGTTTTTTTTTTCCACTTATACATTAGAGACCTATTTCTGGGTTGCAATCCACCTGTTGAGAACTTCTGATTTAGGTGATCTACAGTATTGTGTGCACCAGCTCACTGTCACATTATTATAGCTTACTGGAACTGAGTCAATTTAAATTAAATGTGCTTTTCCTACCGTGACATATCAACATGTCTTCATATATTGACTGAAATGTTGGAAGCCAGCACTTCATGCTCAAAAACCACAAACTTCTCTCGGGATAAATCACTTCTGGCTTTAAAAGCAGGTCAAAGTGCCTCAGTGAAGGGAATGTTCACTGTGAGAAGCATCAAGTGTTTGGCTGCAAACACTATTTCTTAATGTGATAACTACTCTGTGTTTAAGGGGTTTTCAGTCATTTCCCAAAGTAGGAGTTGTTTTTGGCTGCCTGTCAGAAAAATACTGACATCCAAAATTAAAGTAGCCATTTTGGCATAAGTGCTGCAGAGGAACACAACAGGCTGCATGCGTATTTATTTCTTGATTTGAAGCTTACAGGAAGTCGACAGAGGAAGGCAAAACAAAAAGTTGTGTCAGGAATGTGTTTCTACATATATAATGTTGCAAAACCCTCAATGAGAGTTTTTTTTTTTTTTAAAAAGGAAGTTGATGCAACTCACAAGGCTGGCCTATAGAAAAGATGCCATGGTGGCAAACTCAACCAGCAATCAGACAGACACATTCAGTGAGCACTGATGTAAAGAATTAAATGTTTTTTGTTTTTGTGGTTTTGAAATGGACGCTACATTCTTGGTGTGTACTTTTAACCATTGAGTTGTCTATATGGGTTTCGGATGTAGATTTGTTCTTTGACATGAAAAACGTTTTGGCACAGACATGAAAAAAACTCTCTTCCTTCAGTTTGATCAATAATTCAGCAAACCCTACCTCACTGTAAATCCTTTTATGCAAAGCAGCTTCTTTTGTCACGACCTCAGTCTAAAAATTGTGACAGACAGCAAAAGCAGGGTGTGTTGGCGGGGTGTGGTTAGCTCAGCCGCGGGGGGGGAGAGAGTGGAGGGAGTGGTTCAGGGAACGGTGCCGGGAGAAGGATAATTGGTGCAGCTGAACTGAATCAGGATGATTTTCTCTCCTTTATAAGTGAGCAGGACCTGGAGAGAAAGAGGGCAGAGACAGCGACTGGACGGTGGCTCGGCGGCTCGGCAGGAGAGGACCGGAGCAGAGAACAGTGGAGCGTGTCTAAGGAAAATAAAGTAACTTAAAACAAACTTTGTGACTCAGCGGGTCGTCTGTGTCCATGAGGAACCCCCACGGTAGCACACACCTGCTACACAGGGAAAGTGAAAAAAACACAAGAGGTCCTGGTTGATATACAAAAAACAACATTGTGGTTACACTGAGTAAATTATTTGCATCATGATTATAGGGAAATGTGGTCTGGGGTTCTGATCCCACCTTTGTTTTAAAGACTAAATGTATTCCTGTTAGAGCTGACACTTGCGTATATTCAAAGAAGTGTTTCTAAAATTGAGAAATGTGACTTTCTAAATGTTCATTTCTAAAACAATGTTATATTGTGTGATGCACTCTGGAACTTGGTACAAATCTGCAAATTATACTTTTTTTCATTCATTCATCAAACAAATATTTTGTCCCATTGGGCCATGACACATGTAAGTGGACACACAAATACCAGCAAATTAAGATTATCATAACAACACAAAGGTCTGATGTGTCAGATTTAGAGGGGTTCTGAAGGCAGAAGTGGAATATAATTATTATAACTATGTTTTCATTCTTGTCAAATTCCCTGAAACTAAGAATTGTTGCGTTTTTATTACCTGAGAATGAACCGTTCATTTCTACGTTGGGAGCAGGTATTCTTCCACACTGCTGTGCTGCGAAGTTTGAAAACAAAAGCCAACCATAAAAAAAAGGAGTAGCATGTGAGGAAAAGACAGGATGATGAGGCTGCATGAACACCGGGTCAAAGGTGCTCCAGGTTCGACTAAAAATAATGTGGATGAATACACGTTTAGTCGTAGAATTTGTATTTAATGTATTTAGCTGTCTGTAAAGTATTAAAGTGATCCAACTTTTTTGCCATTCAGATTGGTTGATTGAAATACTTTTAAGTTGAGTGGTTCCTCCAAAATGCAAATCTATTCAGTCAGTCGAAAACATGCTGTCTCTATTATCAAGTTCACTCATCTAACTCATCAGACTGTGCTGTTTGCCCGCTGCTCATGGTGATACAGCAATTTTATTCAATCCCTTTAGTCATTGCATACATGATACCAGTTAGCGACAGTAAATTAATGACTTTGACTTTTATTTGTTATCGTAATAGTGCACTTTCATTGTATAACAGGAGGTACAGAAAGCTTCTGACTGACACCCACTTTTTACAGCATTCGGTCTTTCTGACTGTTTGAGACAAGCGATTGTCAACATTTAAATCCCTGAGTCGTGGCTCTGCAGAGAAGTTTCATTTGTACATTTTGCAGTTGACTGTTTCCTGGTGTTCACACCAAATGTGTCACCCATGAACTCATCCATCACGTGTGTCATTCACATGGCCAGAAGGGCGGCACAGTGAGCAGACAGCATCTTCCTGACTGAAACAAGAGAGGACGTTTTTAATTTCTGCACAAAAAAAATAAATAAACGCGTATGTTAGGGTTAATGTAGTCTTTGAGCTTTTCTATCACTGACAGAGGGAGGAGCTGCATGAAACTGGACATGTATGCACAAACAAACATTCAGCAGTCATTCAATTGAATACTACCTCCTGTGGTGTCCTGAAACCCTTTGCCAGCACTGCGGCTCACCAACAGGTGGAGCTCTCTATCAGAAGTCCAGACTGCAACATGTGGCATAATTTGCATCCTTCTTTTCAGTGTATGATGAAGACAAGTCTGTATGTATAATCTCATATAGAATTTTTAAAAATAATTTAAACCATAAATATGTTTCTACTAATGGATTTCAGCTGTGGTAAGATGGTTGATACCCTGCCAAACATTTGCTTAAATATAAAGGTAAGTTATTGGTGTGTTCAATAATTATATATAACCATTAAGCTGTAAATGAAACTTTGTTTGGGTATTTACAGCCTAAAGAGAAGGGATACCACAACAGCAATATCTGTAAATAATGATGCAATCCACTTTACAGTAGCACTTCAGAAATTACTGTAAACAATCTCTCTAACCACAAACTGCAGAAAATACTGGGGCAACTGTAACACCACACGTGCCTCGGGGTTGTTTTGGAGACAGGACTTTCAGTTTATACCGCTCTCTGCCATCTTTGTGGGCAGTGAAGTCTGACAAACCAAATTTGGGTAAAAAGCAGAGGAGTCTGAAGATGAGGTGGAACAAGAAATCTGCAACTTCTCTGCAGGTGTTGGTCGATTAGAAACTTCTGATTTTTCACTTGTTAAATATGTATCACCCCTACAGAAAGCATAAAGTAGTAATGCGTTAATGACACTACAAGGACTCAAAGATTGTCTTGTAATTTTCAAACTAAAAATGAATGAAGTTAGTTTCCTCAACTTTATTTTATTCTTCATGAGTTTATGTACTACTTGTATGTCTTTAACTGTCTTTATCTTTCTCCTAATGCAACTACTTCTTTCTGACAGTCCCCACATGAACTGGACAGTAAGAATTTTACAAGGTGGTTCTCAAATCCTGTTCAGGTGTTTCTGTATGATGTCCACTCTGTGTCTAATCGCTCATATTTGTGTCGGACTTCCCTGCAGTGAAGCAAGAACAGTCTGACATTGTCAACCTTCTGTAAGTGTAAACTGACCTGACTTCTTACTTGTTCACATGGTCATTGCAGTTTACAGGTGGGGTCAAAGGTGACATTTCCAGGTGTCCACAGCTGGAGAGGGCTCACACAAATTCCAGCAGGATTATTTTATTAAGAAAATGGGGCCCTCGGTTCTCAGATTTACACCTGCAGCTGGGACAAATGTTTCGTGACCAACTGTATAGCTGCGACTAACCAGACTATGGAGAAATTGCTGTAGATTTGAAACGGAAAATTGGACACTTCCCTGTGAAGCCCTCTGGGGAGCAGATTTTCTTTTGTGATGCGAGGTCTGTCAGAGTCGTGGGTAAGCAGGTCTAATGCTTTGGTATGGACGCCAGAATTATTAGAGAATGACCTGAAATTGGCTCAATCCAAAAAGTAATAAAGCTGAAGGTTCTGTGCACACACGAGGGTTAAGCTGATACATGATTAATGTCCCTGTGGGTTCAAAATGATTTCCTTCACTGCAAGTAGCTCTGCTTTGAAGGATTTTATTTTCTATATTGGGTGATTTATTAACTATATATATAATTTGTGTCTGTAGTTAACAGAACCCCGTCTTTGAAATGGGAATTGGTTTTCCTGAAGGCTGGAGATCTCCTGCTTTAAATTCTTCATGCAGTGCAGTGAGATTGCTTAAATAGCCATCCAGTGGATTTTCCAACATGTCGCTGGATTTTTTTAAAATTCAACATCCTCAACAACAGAGTGTGTTCAGACCAAGGGACCATCATATTGTTCATATCGACCCCAAACATCATTTGCCCAAACATCCAATATGGCCAACTGGAGAGGTGAGCGACATAGCAACAGACTCACTAATTGTGCGTCAGTGAGTTTGTGTTTGTCTCAACCTCATGAATTCCTGCAATATACTGTACATGAATATTCAAAAATACAATTTCCATGAGCATATCCATGTATAATCAAGAGTTTGGGAAAATATAAAATTACATGAGGAAATCAAATAATTGTTGTCATGTCTGCTGTTTGTTCTGGGGTACTTTTGTCACCCTGATGATCATGCCAGATCTTATTATCTATTAACTAAAATAAATAAGAAATTGGTATGTTTTCAGTTCTGTTTTGAGCAGAAATGTTAAGCATATATCTTTTTAAACACAGTTTTCACTTATTAAATTGTTTTCTACTTAGAGAAAGAACCACCCCTGCACCTAAAAGAAACTAACTCTTTGTAAGACATCTCAGTGTTTTGTTTTGTTGTCGTTCTGCAGAAAGCATCACTGAACTAGTTTGTTGTAAGGGCTGTTTGTTGAACTACTTCAGTTACACCTCCATCGTGATGAATAACTCGTTTCATGTTATCACAATTGGCATCTAAAGCTTTTCCAGGAGCTGCAGGCTTCGTGGAGGACGTCCACATTGAGGTCAGCGTTGTGAAGATATTTGTCCTGTGGAGTGGTTGTTAATGGTAGGGATTTCTCTCCACCCCTCAGCGGCAGTAAACCACTGAGAGGGAGGGGGTTGGAAGTCAAATAGGGGAAGAGGGGGAGTCTCTAATGAAAGAAAGAAAGACAAAAAATAAATTAAGAAAGAAAGAAAAAAAGAAAGAAAGAAAGAAAGAAAGAAAGAAAGAAAGAAAGAAAGAAAGAAAGAAAGAAAGAAAGAAAGAAAGAAAGAAGTGTGGAGTCTAAAACCAGTCCTCAACAAGGAAGAGAGGATTCTGCCTCTCACTGTCTTCTAGTCAAGAAAAGCAACAGTCAGCTGCTAAAGTTGGTCTTGATCCTAATTCTATCACCTGGCGAGAAACTAAAGCCTTTACTTGAAGCATTTCCATTTCTGAGAAGACACAACTGAAGTAAGTAAACTAGTTTTTACTTAAATATCCATTGTGTTAATACGCGTAGTATTCATTGTTTAATAACACACTGGCAGCGTGAAGCAACAGCAGTGATAACCGGCAGCAGATACACGTGGCATGAAACAGAGACGTTCACATATTTGAACGCTACACAGCCCCAAAGACGCTCCGTATTAAAGCCGCAAATATGCGCGGTATGGGCAAAAAAAAGGCTCTAAGTGTCGGCGTTTGTGCATGAATTTGACAAACATGCTGAGGGTGAGTAGAAAGCGCACAAGAGGCTGTTTCGTAAGTGACTGCCATGATTTTACAGTAGTTTCTTCACCCAGCCCTCTTTTCATTGATGAATAAATTCCTGCTTTAGTAAACTCCGTGATGGTGCTCATTTGTAAGCCCATACGAACATCCCTACACTTACACGTATTTATTGTATTGAACCCTTCAATTTAAACTTTATTATGGTTCTAGCAGATGCAGTAGTCGCAGACGCGTTTTTAGCAGCAACATAACGTCTGTGTTGCCTTCACTGGCTCCCCGCAGGGTCAGTATTTACAGCAACGTTAGGCTATATAGTTTGAGTTAAACCAAAATTTGTCATAAAAATGAACTTATTGTTTAGATAGGCCTGTAAAATATAGCCTAGCCTATATTTAAAATTGTACTCTGTTACACAAAGAAAACTTTGTGCAGAGGTGATAGTATTTACTAAAGTATATATTTTTAAAAAATCTTGAAATGAAAATCTGTTTTAGCCTATAAAGGAAACCTGGAACTATCAATGAATCTTATTGTTGATTAATCTAGAGATTTTTTTTGATCAACCATTCAATTGAGAACAATGGCAATGACATTGCTTGTTCTATCTGACCATGTTCAAATGTAGTCCACATACAGTATATGTGCAAGTAAGCCTGCACATTAATTCTGACATTTGAGAAGCTGGAACCAGCAATATGTGGGATTTTTTTTTTTAAGGGTGCACCAACTGTTTTCATGATCATTTCCATTGTTGATTGTGTCCCTGAGTAGTTATTGGGTCTAGCCTTTAGGACAGCAGAAATAGGGCTTTGTGAAAAACTGCCCCCCAGCCTACTCTCAGGATGGAGCATTAAATCAGATTGGTTGTTTCAACAGTGTGAAAATCGATAGATCATTACATTTCTTGGCTATAACTAACGAGAGACAAGTAAAAGCAGCAGATCCACAAG
This sequence comes from Brachyistius frenatus, assembly GCF_029030835.1. NCBI lineage: Eukaryota > Metazoa > Chordata > Actinopteri > Embiotocidae > Brachyistius > Brachyistius frenatus. The sequence continues at coordinate 5,813,679 of NW_027210616.1, forward strand.
TGGAAACCTGCCAGCAATGTGTCTTTAAAAAAAAAAAAAAAATATTATTGACCATGAAATTGCCAATAGTTATTTGTTCACTGCCAGTCACCTCTTAATTAATCAGCTAATTAAAAGCATAAACTGGAGGTCTGGCTCACTGCATCTTTTGTGGGGGGTTGTCTTGTCTCGGAGTACCAATTTCAACATTTTGTACTGCAAGTGGACGCCGCAGCAGACTTGCTCCGGACGGGCCTTTTCAGTGGCCGCCCCACCGGGCCAGTAACCAGACCCAGGCTGAGGTCATGCCTGCAGAGAGACAGCTGCCTTGCCGGCCGGGCATCTTCGGGGGTTGCGGTTTTGGACTCGTCGGGGAACAGAGGCACCTAGGGCGTGTGGTTTGTTTTCTTGGAAACTTGTGAGGATAAAGAGTTTGCCCTGCGGTTCTTTATGTCCTGCGGGGGTTGATAAACACGCCTGGTCAAGGTCAGCAATATCCCCACGAGGAAAAAAGAGCAGGGCTGGATGTGAGCAGCAGCTCCAAGACTTGAAAGAAAAAAGAACACGTGATGAACTAAATGCGTCATAGTGAACTCAAGTTTTGGTGCAGATGTAGCAGAAAATACTTTTTATTATCATGATATAAACACATAAGATAATCTAACTCCTCCACGATGAACACTGAAACTCTCCATGGCCAAAACAGTGGAGTAAGTCATTGCAATATTGCATCATAGTGCTCAGGTATTTCAGGAAACAGCTTACTTATATAGTGTTTCTCTCAGTGCAGGCTTCACCTGTTCTCCCTCTGCACACAAAAACACACTCACATGACCATACACACATTTCACAGTGCTATAACAGGGACTCGCAACTGCCTGCCAACTAAAAAGACCCTGCTTTCAAGTTTGGCAAGTCTTTGTTGTGTTGACCCTCCCGCATCACAACACAAGATCACTCCTGTGCAACCAACGTGCACATTTTCGAAGTAACTGCTGGGGTACAAAAGCATGCACAAAAGAGGTGGGAAACAGAGGAAGAATGTGTGCTAAGGAGAAGACGAGGCAACAGGTCAGATGGTTGTGTTGAACTTGCCTGACTTGTGTGTCCTGCGTGAGTCCACATGTTAACCTGACCTTAGACAGACAGTATAACTAGACACCATGGCTTAAATTACAGACACTGCTTTTGTGACACTGACTCTCCCGTGTCATTTACAACATTGTCTCCTGAGCGACGGCCAGTGTGCATGAGATAGCATTGCATCGTATTTATTGTGCGTGTGTGTGTGTTGATACTTGTGATACAGCCACCACAGAAAATCCAATACATGTGACAGTAGCCTCTATACTTAGGCCTTTAACTGACTGTGTCTGTCCTTTCTGGATTATCAGCACACAATCGAACACGCTCACATCTTCTACAAAATGAGCAGCTCCGAAACAAGTTGTGTACTAAAAGTGACAGAGGAAACATAAAGAGGATTAATAAAGCTGTAAGCGAGGAACACATTTATACCAGGCTTTAAACATCACAGGATGTTTTCAAGTACATTTAGATGTTAACAGCAATATAGTGACTCATACTGAAAGAGATTTACTCATAGGGCAATTTCATTGGGAGCTATGAGTTTCCCAGGGTCATAATGGTGTTTCTGCAATATGTTAACATGGTGAAAAAGTAGAAGTCAATTGTAAATTTAATTGATTCACTGGATTAAAATGTCACTTTCACTAAGACAACAAGGGTCAACAGTGTGCACAGTTGTGGCCTTTATTTTAACAGCAACATAAACAGAAGCAAAAAACAGTAAAAAAGGCTGAAATGCTAGCATTGTGATATGGATTTATGATTGTGTATTAATCATTAGTTCCACCTCCACAATAACTGATTAGACTGATAGAAAATTTGCTAAAATTTGCATATTCAGTTGTCCTGAACGCTCAAAACATTTACTAATTAATTAGTCCTATGTGGAAGTGAATATTACTTTTGTTTTGGAATGTCTCTGGGAAATTGTGGTGGGGAATTCATAGATTGAACTGCTCAACAGAAATGATTGTGTGATTAATTGATCGTAAAAGTAATAGTTGCAGCTCAGGTTTTTAATAAAGTTTGCGTCTTTTCCGTCTGTGTACTCTGACTTCATTAAGAAGTTAATTTGTACCTTATCTATTTACAAGACTAAGTGAATGAGCGCCACCTCGTTGTTGAGAGTTGGGGAGCTCTGTGTGTGTGTGCCAACATTGAAGGGGTTTTCACCGTGGGGTGTCAATTACAAAGAAATCCCCCCTTTCAAACTCTCTTTCCAGCACAAAGGCAGTTCACTGGGCTATGGATAATCGCATTACACTCACGTATCACAAGCACGTGAGCAGGCACACGCAGAGACAAATCATTCCCCTGAAAGCCCCTCTCTTCCTGCTGTACGACACATGTTGAAAAGATGTCCTCATTAAGAAAAGTGTTTCCTGTTTGAGACCTTGAGTGCAGCCTCTCATTGTAGGCTCTTCCCTCTGTTCCTGTCCACTTCTTCTCTGGTATACAGATAAATTGATAGCTGGGTATTTTTTGGATCTTTGGTTCTTGTTTAGATGTTTTACAGATGTGCATGTATGTGATCTTATCAGGTTTGTCATGACTGGACTCTGTGTTGGTCCCTCATGTCGTAGCTTTTTATTAACTGTCCTATATGTCTGTGTGTTTGTGCTTTTCCAAGTTGTCATGATTAACCTGACCTTTAGAGGTTGGCTCCAAAAAGGCTCGGGCTCCATAGACTCCCATTCAACTTTTCTCATGAAATACAAAGTCAGTAAATGTTTTCCACAAGTTGATCTGGTGTCATTCACTAAAGTCACTGCTCGTTTTTATTTTTCTGGTGGTCCGTCTGAAAATAATTCAATCATTTATTAGATATTACGTCTCAAAAAGAGGTATGTTTGGGGGCATGTCCGTTTGATTGACAGGCATGTGGTGCAGTCAGGTTAGGGTTAGATTATAAGTGGGTGAGGCGTAGTGTCCTTGGTTTCCGCTTGGTCACAACACAAGTTTCTGTCTTCTTGTTTGTTGGCTTACATAAAAGCGGCATAATGGATCATTTTGACCTGATTGTCCCAGTGACATGAAAACCAAAGCTAAACTTCCATGTCGTTAGCAGACTCATTAAGTCCAACCCCGTGCTGCTTTGAGATGGAAAGTCCATCATTTTAAGATGCTGCCCCTATTTCTAGAACAAAAGGAGACCAACTGAGTGCTCGGCATTGTTTCCGCCATTCTGAATCCAAGGTGAAAAAGCTGCTCTGTTGATGGCACAGTGGGTGGATTGCTGAGGACAGTGCAATGCAAAGTAGCAAGTACCCAACAAGTATTTACAAAACAATGATAAGCCATGCCTGAGTTCAATATGCAAATTAAGAGAAAAAAAGGTACAGACTCATGTCTCCCTATGAAGTAAAAATCATGAAACATCATGTAACCCACATTAGTTTTACCAGCAACTAAAGGGTAAACTCACACATGCAATACCGACCAGAGAGGCACGTCGGGAGATCAAAGCCTTCTCCCCGGAGACGACCTTTTATGCCTCGAATGAAACAGCAGCATCATGATCTACACCACTGAAGAATCTCATTTGGTTGATTTTTGCTCACTGCTTTTGAGGATCTTTATTTATTTGATCGTTAACCAGACCGACTCCGAAGGAAAAAGTTTCTTTTAAGTCTGAGAAGAATCTCCGGTGAGTGACGAATGCGTTGCTCACAGTTAGCCGTTGCTGTAGAGCTACAAAGGAGGACAGTTGTGACACAGTTGTTTAGTTGGGCTAAAGATACCTGTTGAGGTGAGCGGGAACGCTGACGTAATTTTCTTGTTTTGGCGCCAGAAGTAAACGGTCAGATTGAGAACAGTGTTGACTGTGTTGCTTAGTAACTGTAGACGTTTAAATAATGTCCGTTAGGTATAAGTGATAGATGCCACTGAGACATGAGTACATGTGTGTGTGAAATATGTTGGTATGTTAATATTGACCATAGTGAATATTTTATATATACATATATATATATATATATTGTGTGTAATACTATTTTACTGGTCATTTACTGTTACACCAACAATAGAGTTTAGAAATTATAGTACTGACATCATATTCTATTCTGCTGCATGCAGATTGTTTTTTTTTGTATGGATCTGTGATGGAGACAGTGATCCCCACTAAACCTCCACAAAGCGCTGGAGCTGAGTGACCCTGCGATCCCTGATCATCTTTGCCGTGGGTGAAGCTGCATTTGGTCTTCTTGGATTCTCCTGCTGGAGCACCGATGAGCAAAAGATTCAGATAAGAGTTAGTCTGAGAGCCTACAGTCATACACTACTTGGTAGCAGACTGAAAGACAAGAGACTGAAACTGACTGACTGTGGGAGAAATACCGGTATTGGGGTTATTATTTGAATTTGTTATTTTTCTTTTATGCTGTTCCCTTGATTTTCTGTGCGTGTTAATAACTATAATAAATTGTAGTTCAGTTCCATGTTTTAAACTGCAAACATTTGCTGTGTTTCATTCACTCCCAGAGCGACCTAAAGACAGTCCTAAACTTAACACAGGTAATCCAGTGTGTTACATAGATTACAATCACATTTGTTTTATTCAGTGGAAGTTAATAGAGTGAAAGAAGGACAAATCTCTCTGTTCAGGAATCAATATTTGAAATGCAAAATACCCCATAAACGGGTTTATTTTAAACTCAAGTTGGAAACGCTTCAGAGAGTAGTCAGTGTTGTAGTCGGGGATGATCTGGAGCTAGGATCAGAGTTTTATGGTAATTTAACATGTTTTTGTTGTTTTTATATATTTTCAGGTTGTATTTTGTGTTTTTTTTGTATTAAAGCTGCAACAATCAGTCAATTGATTGCTTGAGGGGAAAATAAGTCCTTGCACAAAAAGGCTGAAATTCAAATTAAAGCATTTTTTTCCCCCCCTCCTTCCCCCTCCATCTCAGAGCAGCAGCGATGGCGCCTTCTCTCCTCCAGGCCTTCAGGAGGCGCTGGTGGATGGCAGTGACAGCGGTGATTGAGAACCTGCTGTGTTCGGCTGTGCTGCTGGGCTGGGGCTCCCTGCTCATCATGCTAAAGAGGGAGGGCTTCTACTCCCACCTATGCTCAGGTAAAGTCTGTGAATGATTACGCTCCTGACCTGACGCACCATCTTTGGTCTTAGACAGCGACTTTCTGCCCTTCTTAAAACACGGATGCCCTTCAATACCCCTTGCCCGGCTCATTGCTTCATTGCCATAGGCTTTCTGAAGCATCTCCATTGGTGACATCCCGAGCTTGACACAAAATTGTATGTGCACTCTGCTCAATTTTCTAGTCCATGGTGTAATCACAAATGTGCACGTACCAGTAGTCACAAAAATAAGTGTAACTCAGGTGCTGATGTTGATTAAGCAATGCAGCTTGGAATAATTAGTCATTGCTTCCCCCTGCACCGTGAGCATTACTGTGTTGCATTCCATTAAATCAGAATAGGAACAGTCTCTGAACATTTTGATCGACCCTCCTATATTGTCCTATTTGGTGTAATAAAAATGTTTTACAGTCGATTTCCCTTTTGTTTAATTAATGAGTTACTGTTTCAGTATTATCTACATGTTCGGTTTTAAGAAGACAAAAACAAAGGCAAAATAGTGGTCGATATTGTAATTATTTTTACACAGACAGCATCTGGAGCTGTAAAACACAGGGATTAAAAAATGGTTCACACATTTCTTTTTTCTTTTGAGTCTTAAAGCAAAGTAACATCTACATTTGCATTGATAACAGATGTCTCCTGGTGGTGACAATTATTTTTTCATGCTTGAGAGGCAAACAATCCAAACATTTACTGAAATAAATACATTTGTGCAGCAGAAATTTTGTTTTTCTCTGAATCAACCCCTGGTTGGGGTCCAGACTTAGGACAAACAATCTTACCGTTAGAAGACTTTAAGCTTTTGTATACATGTTCGTGTTATTCACTGCACACTCGTCCCCACAGTGAACGACTCTGCGGTCATGGTGTTGAGCAACTTGACTGCCGGTAAGATGAAGGGGTGGCTCAGCTGCGTGGACCAGGAAGAGATGCTGAATCTGGGCTTCACCATCGGTTCCTTCCTGCTCAGCGCCACCACCCTGCCGCTTGGTATCCTGATGGACAAGTTTGGTCCGCGTCCAATTCGGCTGGTGGGCAGGTAATGGCAGCAGAATAGTCACAAACGTGTCACACTTGGAGTTTTGGTTTCCATCTGGGGTATTAATGCATAATTACCTTCAGAATAAGTCAGAATAGTTTGTGTGCATGCACTTTTAAGTGTGTAGCAGTATAACATTTCTTCTCAGTGGGTGTGGAAGTGTGAACACACTTTCTCTCTTTCTCATTCGCACATTGAGCAGCTATAGAATTTATTCGCCATGTAAGACACTTTGACAATAAGATGAAAGTTGATAAAAAAAAAGTTGACACCTGACAGTTTCAATCTTTTTTGCATATTAAAGATCACCATACAGCTGTTTTGTCATATGACTACTGTTACATATTTATATGTGTGATTGATGGTGAGAATAAGTGAAAGCTGCATAACAGGTAGGTTAGTAGTAAAATTCAAAGCTGACAAATCACATTCCAAAAGTGGGTGGAGTGAGATGAGGCCTTTTGTGTTGTCTTAGCGTGTCAATCACCAAATATAGGTGGGGTAATAGTTTGTGTGCATGCACTTTAAGTATGTAGCAGTATAACGTGTATTCTCAGTGGGTGTGGAAGTGTGAACACACTTTCTCTCTTTCTCATTCGCACATTGAGCAGCTATGAAATTTATTCACCATGTAAGACACTTTGACAATAAGATGAAAGTTGATAAAAAAAAAAGTTGACACCTGACAGTTTCAATCTTTTTTGCACATTAAAGATCACCATACAGCTGTTTTGTCATATATAAGTCTAATTAAATTTTTCTATGATTATTATTGTATTTGCTCATCATGCCAAACAGTGTCTAAACTGCTTTGCATCTCACTTTCACTTAATAATGTATCAGTAGTTTGACTAAGACTTTCAGAGACTGTTGAGTCTCTAGCAGCCAGTCATCTGTGCTATGTTTACTCTGGCCCTGTAGGAGTTTCTGTACTTGTTGCTTCATTTGAATTTTACAAATTTCTCTCTCTCTTTTGTTGCAGCTCATGTTTTGGTCTGTCTTGTGTTATGATGGCTGTTTCTACCTACAACCCTGATGGTGAGTACAAACATTAGCCCTTGTGCTAGACATAAATTAATCATCGCCGTTGTGTCACACGAGCCCCATAGAAGTCTGTAAATCTGGAATACTTCTGGTCACTGCAGTTATCTCAATACTATGTAAAAGACTAGTTCTTCTAGTGACTGACAGCTGAAAGCTGTCATGATTACAATGACAATCATCTGGAGGAGCACCACTCTTCATGGTAACATTCAATGCTAAAGATATGTTTATTTAGACCTGAGGTGCCTAAATTCTTTCATATGAAGGGCCAGATATTCATCTTCACCAAAAATAAATATTTATGTTATGCCAATTTTTTTTAAAATCTTCTTTTACCAATGTGCCACTCCCTCGATGTCTTCACCGTGACTGGCAGCCTAAAGTCAGTGATACGCGAACAGCTTGAGAGCATTAGCGGCAGAGAAAGAGAGAATGCCATAATTCATCATATCGGACGTAGGCCAATGTAATTTAATAGGGAAGCTTAACAGCACTATGCTGCACATTGCAGTATGTACTGTTTAGCCGCACAAAATTTACAGTTCATAGTAATTATGGTTAGGGCTTTACAGTACTTGAGAAGTAAGGAGAATAAATACAAGGAGGATAATCAGCTTGTCAAATGCTGTGGTAGGCCAAAACAAAGGACGTGCAGGCCGAACTCAAACCCAGGGCCACAAATTGGGCAGCTCTGATTTAGACAATTAGCCAAAAGATGCAAAGGACAACGTTTTGGATATTAGGATTAAAAACTTAACATTACCACATTTGGCTAAAGGGGTTAATATGATCTGAAGCCAAAGAGGTTCTCAGAAGTGCTGTTTAGAGAGTGTAAAAGCAGTAAAAGCCTCTTTCAGATCACTCGACAGGTCAGTGTGATCCATGTTCCCTGATATTAAAGTTAATCCACAGTTTAAAAGTCGCAGGTGTTTCACTGTCTGAAACCTCCCCTTGTTCCATTTTTTTCAGTGTCATATTGACTTTGTTTTAATTGCTCATAGCAGTTTTCAAAAAGAAACCGTAAGATGGGGATTTGTAACAGTTAATGGGTAAATAGTAAAAAGCAGATGGATTCATTCATAATCCAAAAATGTTATTTTACCCTGTTTATGACATCCTGCTTCTCGCCTCATCTTCCAGTGTAGTTAGTGAAGTTTGTCAAGCTTGATTGACATGTTGGACAAACTGTTCCGCCAGTTTTTGTTTTCCAATATATTTTTATAAGAAATTTTCTTCTTCTGTTTTTCTTTTTCATCTGCAGTCCTTTCAGCACTTATCTTTCTGGCTCTCTCCCTGAATGGCTTCGGAGGCATCTGCCTGACCTTCACCTCACTCACGGTGAGACACAAAGCCAGCAAGAAAACAGACTTGACTGATTAATGGATAAGAATATTTAGAATGAATATACAGAATCTCACATGGGACTTTTATGCCTCTGCAGCTGTGGATGGAGGCATTATGAGTTCAGGTTGTTTTTTCCTTCTTTTCATGAAGGCGATGTCTCAGGAACGCCTTGAAAGAAATTTCTTCTAATGTGCTGCAAATATTCACTTAAACTCAAGGATGAACCTCACAAACACATTTGTTGCCACAACTCAAGAATTCACACACAAAAACCTGTTCAAGCCTGAACTGTCCAAAACAATGTGACCCAGTCAGTCGTTTAAAGTGAAGCTGGTGCCAAATAAAATTTTTTTTTATTAGTCTTGTGTATGTTTTAAATGATGCCGTTGTATTACGAAACCGGAGAAAGTGTCAAATTAAATACAGCCGGCACAGCCTCTGCCTTCTTTCCCCCTGTCATGTTAATGCTCTCATCGAGAAGAGGGGAACAATTTTACAAGTATTTTTTATTATTTGGCGCCAACTTGTGCTTTTGTCTCTGCTGACAGTCTGTTCCATATTAAAATGCTGAAAGTACATACACATTTTTTTTTTTTTTTAAAAGCCTCTACTGTGGTTACATAACTCGTATTCGAAGTACTAATGTAGGGTTTTGTTCCTGGAACAAATGAACAGAAACGTTTTGGTAGCGGCGAGTCTCAGCGTGTTTGGGGCCTCTATTTGTCTCAGCTGAAGAAACAGTGTGTGTTGTGAATGGGAGCTGCGTTTGTTTACATTCACATCAGGCATCTGCATTCGCTTGTGATGCGTCAGCTGGCAGCCACATTATCGAGCGTGTTTTATTGTTCCCGCTGCCTCCTGTGTCCTGGCAAGTATTTGAGCTGTGTGTTGGTACAGCGTGTTTCTGTCAGAGCAGCGCGTGACTTCTCCCCGATGGAAAGTATCCCATTCATGTTTCCGCCAATAACGGCCCGCGGCTGACCACACACCTTCCCCGAAGCTCGGCCCACTTCACCTCTATTCAAAATACTCAAGGACACATTTGTTTCTTGTCTCTTCTGTCCCCTCTCATGTCCTTCTTCTTTTTTTTCTCACCGAGCAGTCAGCAAAAAATCAATACACAAACTTTTTCAACTCGGCATGACTCTGCACACATGTGGGTGTACAAATGTGTGTGCAGGGCTGTATGCGCACACTGAGACGAACATGAAACAGATATTTGGATAATGAAGGTTCAGGCTGACAAACGACAGACCACCTTGTCCTTTGACCTGTCCCCGGTGTGGTGTCCGTAGTCCGGCTCTATGGAAAAGAACAGATAAGACAGACACCTGTCTGAGTCTCTCTGTGGACGAACACAGGTTAAACTAATGGCTTACTGAAAACAGCTGACGATGCTGATAAACAGCTGACACGGCAGATTTACAGGAAGAAACATGTAAAAGTATTTTGTTCAAAAATTAGATAGTCATCCACCTCACAGATGCTTTAACAAAACAAACAGCACAAATGATTTAAAAAGAAGACAGCAGTTTAGAAAAATAACTTACCATGACCAGACATTGTTCTTGTTTCCAAGACTTTATGAGGATGAATCTTTGGGAAATATGTATAAATGATATATTGCATGCATGTGTACACAAAGGTACACATGCATGGAGCCTTACATCACTCAGTCTTTTACACCCATGCCGAATGAAAAATACTTGCAATGTAGATTTTGATCATTTTGGCACTTGAAAGTAAAAATGTTCAGGTATGCATGATTATATCTGGGAAGAGAACCTGTTGACTCCCTCAGGGGTTTCTGTGTAACGGCCACATGAATACTCCTTTTGTGCTTGACCGCTCTCACACACTCACATAATGCTATTTTTATTCTAATAATCACACGCTGAAATGCAAGATTCATATACACACACACACACACACACACACACACACACACACACACACACACACACACACACACACACACACACACACACACACACACACACGAATAATGTTCAACCCCCCTTCCTCCTTGTCCCTGTCTGACCTCTGTGCCTCTCTTTCCCTCCCTCTGCCTGCACTTATAATTGGGTTGAGTTTACCACCACTGACTGCCCTCCACTCTGTTATTGTTCCTGTCCTGAAGAGCAAATGACGACAGAGCACAAGGACTGACGCGCGCGCGCACACACACACACACACACACACACACACACACACACACACACACACACACACCATCATGATTTAAACCATGTGCTTGAGAGTAATAGCTCAAAATAGATTATTAAATTGGACCATCTCTATTCTGTTGAGTTACTGTATAAGGTAAGAAGACTCTCACAGTCTCCTCTTAATGTGGCAAATTAGCCACAAAAAGTCTTGTCATGATTTTACACAATAACATTATACACTTCTTCATAAACAATCACAAAATATGTATTCATGCTATACTGTATGATGTGGTGGAACTATGCAATGAAACACTCATCAACTTTCTACCTGCACAAATCTGAAAAAATTTAATGTTCCTGATAAAATAACAACTGTATTACCTTGATTAGCTTATTTTAACAGGCACTGTATGCACTTGTATGCACATATTCCGTGTGCGTGGTAATCAAGCATGCAATAATACAGTCATATTGCCAAAGAAAAAGCATAAAATTGGCAGAGAAACATTAATTCCAGGCCAAAGGATTATAGGTTTTACTTCAGAGAAGAGTGAGGAAAATGATAAATGACCGTTTGAGCTGATTTTTTTTTTTCCGCAGAGAATATAAATAACAGAATAATAATAATAACTAGACGTTAGACATGTTTTGCAAAGATTTTGAAGAACATACATCTTCCTGTAATGCAGCCTCAGTGTTTAAGATGTTCAAGAACTGAACGAAATGCCTTACAGCTTTTAAACTAAAGAGCTTATTATGACTTTATCTCTTGTCTTCTCTTGCATAATTTATAACTTATCTGCAAAAAACAAATATTTGAACAATATCCACATCTTGCACTAAACCATTTTCCCTTCCAACAGCTAGGTTAGACGGATCGTTGTTCCTAATAGTGTTAGTTCTTTTGTCGTAGTTATAAAGATAATTGGAGGACACGGTAAAAACGAGGTGAATCACTCCTGCCTTCATTTACTCTGTGTCACAGTTCCACAAGTCCCAGTTGTCACATACTTCACCACCCTTAATGATCTATGTTCACTTTGTAAAATATGACGGTTATGTCAGAAATGAAGACAGGCTTCAAGTATTTACTGCAACAGACGTGGAGTTTTCCTTTGACTGACTCGGCTGCGTGCCCAGCTGATCTCATGCTAGTGATAAAAATGAGTTCAGTCGTTCCTTGCTGGGGTTAGGAGAGCTGTCTGTCTTCTACTCGGCAAATGTCAAATAGCAGAGAGAGGCTTTTGAATTCGCTCCACAAAGAGCTGCCGCAACAGTGAACTGAATATGACTTTTGGAAATATGGCCAGGGTCAAAAATAAAGAAAAAAATAAAGTGAGGGTCACGCGCCGTGGTTTTAGGCGGCGTCCATACTGGACATAATGTTAAAGCACTTCTTTTTTTCGTTATTATATAAATCTACTGCAGCTGCTCGAGAGCGCTGTGCTAACACTGAGAAGCAGTGATGCTTTGACCAATGAACAGTAACAAGAGAGTTGAGGTGGAAAGAAGAAGCCGGTGCTAATCAGCTGTGGTTTAGTGTTTCCTGCTGGGATCTCCACAGAGAGAGCAGCTCCAGCTGCGTGAGATCAGTCAAACTAAAAAGAAATGTTAATCCCACTTAATTTTTTTTTTTGTTTGTTTTTTTTTTTACAATTTCTGTTTTGCTTTTTATGAACCACTCTTTCTTCCACTCCTGCCCTCCTTTGTTTTCACTTCCTGTATTCTGTCTTCCTTCAACATGTTCAGAGCTGAGTCAGAACTTCAGTGCTCATTAATCTACTATTTGGCCCAATCTCTCAGTGATTAAAGTCTTAATTAAACTTAGTGCCAAAATCTTACAACACCCAACCGAGTGAGCACGGCAGGAACAGAGCCTGAACTGATCAGTCGTGACAAGCGAAAGGCCCAAGCTCCATTTGTTTGTGACTTTCTGACCTACTTGACCCCTGTGTGCCGCCATGCAGTCACATGTTTCTGCCCATGCAGCAATAGTTAGCGTGCCGGACATGTGTTACGAGGCCCCGATGTGAAATATGTATTTTATGAGCACAAGCACACTTCACACTTGCTTTCTGCTTCATGTTGCAATCATTTCAGACATACCTGTGTTGATGCTGCTCGTCTCCTGAAAGCGAACACTTTGCTTTCAAACTGACATCTCACTTTGCTGAAATTTCTGTGTGTTAACATTAGTAAGGGATGCAAACTCCCCCGTGTGTTCAGAGGGTCTCGGTCCACAAACCTCCACAGTCTACAGCGTCCAGCGATGCAGATCTTCAGCTTCAGTAGAGGGATGTGAAGTATTTAGATTCTCAGAAGCTCTGAATGAGGACGGGAGTTCTCGAGGATGTTTTTCTCATCTTCGCTCAGACAGTCGGGCTCTCCCCCGTACATCCTCAGGAAAGTTTTTTTTTTTCCTGTGTACCTTCTAACCTCTTGGTAACAGCTCTCCAACTGACCTCACACCTTCCCCTGCAACAGACACATACGTTAGTCTGCCAGCCACAAACTGTCACCATATATATTCTACACACTACTGCTATAACAATGGATAAATTAACGACATGTAATGTAAGAGGGGTACTTAATAGTAATGAGTACACAGAGGATTACCACCCGACTCTGCAGTTTCCCTCAGCTCCTCGGGATTATACTTGTTTTACAAATTATTTGGGGATTTTCTGGTCTTTTACTATTTTGGTTACTATTTTTCCCACTCTCTTTCTTTCGTGGCTGGCAGCTGTTATTAACAACAACAACAAAACTTCTGTATACTACCTGCCAAGCACCAAATGAAAGACAAATTTAAAAATGACCCAGACATTTCAGTCAGGAGTTGGTGGAGACCAAAACAAAGTGAAAGGCACTCAATTTGATCAGGTCTCGAAGCATGGCTCCAAATAAATGCAAATGTTGACAGGATGTGTAAAAAAAATGATTTGCTTACACGTAAGCCATATCAGCTTTCCAAGTCTTTCAGTGTTGTGTTTCCAGCTAATTGCTAATTAATGAAGGTTTAAATTGCTTAAATGTACACTGAAATATGAATGCAACATGATCCCGCCAGATTTGTAATCAAAGTAATCATCATCCCATATCCTTCCACCTCTATACACCCATCTCTCTCACCCTTCTCAGCAGTAGACCAGCATTGAACTCATACATTTTTAATAATTGTGCTCTGTCAGTGAGATCATTGTAAGGGTTAGGAAAGTGTTCACAGCCGTGGAGAAAAAAAGAGGTGCTGACACTGCTCGGTGAACTCTGACACAGCCGGGAGATCAGGTGACGCTAGCAGAAGTTTGGAAAACCACGATCAGCGCTGAGAGAGAATAACGAGCTTGTCATGCAGCACACCTAAAATCCCACACGTGATTTTATAATCGTGATTGACCCATTTAAAACTCTAATCAAAGGACACTGAGTGGGCTGCCAGCACAATAGGTCATTGTTATGTTAGCTAAGCTACTTACTACTGTAAATAGGTCGACCTAATGTATGATGTGTTAGTGCCTGGTGCCCCCCACCTCGTCCCGTTTGCTGTGTGCCATGCATGCCCTCGTGGTGGGTCCAAAGAACCCAGTGAAGTTCAGCAGGAGCTGGCTATAGATCGGCTTCCACATTTTTAATCCTAACTCTAGGAATGTGTTGAAATGGCAAGAAAAAAAAAAAAGGCCATGAATGTGTGTTTAAGTATAGCTTAGTCTGTGTTTGAACTATGGGGACAGGACCCAAATTGGGTCATTTGTTTCTTCTTTTCCATGACATGGAAACTAATATTTTTTTAATGAATCTGCTCTGTGGGGAGATAAGAGTGTTTCTGAGTGCAAAGACTCTGTAGGCGGAAACAGTGGACTGTCTGTCGGCTGAGAGCAACTTCCTCAGTCTAGTTCAGTCTCCCCTCTGCTGGCAAAGTAACAGTGCACTTTCACTAAACCACAGTGTTACAATAACTTGGCTTACTGTATTTTACATTCAGTGGGTCAATGTGAATTTGTCTAATTAGTGTGATAAATAACTGTATCTACCTCTGCGCCTGCAGCTCCCCAATATGTTTGGTGCTTTGAGCTCCACCGTCATGTCTCTGATGATCGGCTCCTACGCCTCCTCTGCTGTCACCTTCCCTGGAGTCAAGGTAAAATTACAAAGGTTACGTTAAGAAAAAGGCTACATATTTGCATACTTTACTCAACCATATGACTATATAATGGTGCCTCTAAGATATAAAAAAAATGTTTATGGATGGAGTTATAAGGCCTAATTGGCCAAGAACAGCAACTCTAAATGAACGCTAATGTTGCTGCTGGATGAGCAAAGAACTGCTGGTTGGCACGTTCACCATAAAAACTTTACAAGGTGATAATATGTCAGTGTTGCATTTACAGTTTATTCTGTTGCCGCCATGTGTTAAAAAAAAAAAAACACCTTTAAACATGAGTGCAGTTTAAACAATAAAAACACAACCCTCCTTCTCTTCTTCCCAGCTGATCTACGATGCAGGCGTGTCCTTCCAGGTGATCATGTGGTGTTGGGCGGGTCTTGCCAGCTTTGTCTTTTTCAACTGTTTTCTCAACTGGCCCATAGAAGGATTTCCAACACCTGACGAGGTGGACTACAGGTCAGTACGGGCTGCCAGTCTGTTGCATCTTTCTCAAGTGACACAAAGAACAAACTTGTAACTCCCTCATCTGTGTGTTTCACAGTAAGATCCTCACACTGCAAGAGCTGCCTCCCTCTGATCAGAAGGACGTTGGCGAGAGAATGAGCCACAAAAATGGAGACGTTCAACACTCCACAGAAATGCTTCCTAATGGAGCTGAGGCTGCACCCCGTAAGGCAACAAACACAATCGTCTTTCCATCAATTCAGAGGACCTTGCATTAACTTACAATCATTTCCTGGGAATTTACTGAACATTGAACTAAATCCTGACCCTAAAATTTCATGATTTAAGTTACTTTTTGTCCCCAAAAATGAGGTCTATTTAGCTTGAATGAATTAAACCAGAAAGTAATTTTCTTCTTAAAAAAAAAAAAAAAAAAAAAAAACTTAAAAGAAGCTCTAAAGAGGTGAAATATGTAAAAGAAAGGTCCTTTAAAAATGTTGTTTTGCAGAAATGTTTTTTTTTTCTGCTTTTCTGTCTTGTTAATCATTTTGCAACCCCTCACATTACAACGTGACTAACAAGATAGGGAAAAGGTGTCACTTGGTAGTTTGCACACCCCATGTTGAGAACCCTTTCCTCCTCTGACCTCCTTTCACTCTGGATATAAAAATAAAAAGTCTCTCCCCCTCTTTCAGCTGCTGTTCCCTTCCGTCGGTCTGTGTTCTCTCCCATCTTCCTGTGGAGTCTGGTTACCATGGGGATGTCCCAGTTAAGAATCATCTTCTTTATGGGGGCGATGAACAAGATGCTGGAGTTCATGGTGACCCATGGCAAAGTGCACCGTGAGTTTCCAATTCTCAACCGCAGTCCAAGCAAATATCTACTGTTTAAAAAAAAATAATGAATTGTACGTTATTTAAACCTTTTGAACACGACTGACAGAATGGATCATTTGTTCTATTGCAGCACCTGAAGAGATGGTGATTGAGAGAGGTGAGCTGTGCCAAAATTTGACTTTATATTTGTATATATTATGTGACTTGTCTGGCATTTGTTTTATTTTATTTTTTTCTTCAAATTTAATGTGCTCTCTTTCAGTGAGTTTCTACTCGTCCGTCTTTGGCACCCTGCAGCTGTTGTGTTTGGTCACATGTCCTCTGATTGGCTACATCATGGACTGGAAGATGAAGGACTGTGAAGACGAGAAACCTCTCCCATCAGGAACGGAGAAGAGGTACATCACAGATGTAGCAGAGTAAACAATATGATAGTTTGACAGTGAAGACAGAGTCAGAAAACCCGGGGAGAAAGAGGGGGATTTGACATCTTGTGTCTGAAAGGCCGTTTGACGACTAGATAAATGGTGAACACAAATATAAATGTCAACATTCTGGAAGTGGTGTAACATACTGCTCATGTTAAAATACCTTTGCCTGTGTCCCCATCAGACTGACGAGTGAACCCAAGAGAGACCGTAAGATCCAGAAGGTGACCAACGCCATGAGGGCCTTCATCCTCACCAACCTGCTGCTGCTCGCTTTCGGATTCTGCTGCCTCATTGACAACCTGCCACTACAGGTAACACACACAAACACACACTTCATAGCAGCCAGACAGCAATGAAACACAATAAATAATGCTCAGAGTCACCGATTTTCATTGTCTCTCTCCTGTTTTAACCTTAGATCTTGACCTTCATCCTCCACACGATGGTCCGAGGCTTCATCCACTCCTGCTGTGGGGGCCTTTATGCTGCTGTGTGAGTGCTGCGCTGCTAATTCATCTGTCTCATCAAGCTCTGTACAACACAATCGCATACCGTAGGGGGGGTTACAGTATCCCAAAATCCCTATTCAAATAACACAGCCATCATTTAAAAAGAGTCATGACATAATAAACAAAGTCGAAATAGTTTTACTTTGTGGTTCATTAATAAGATGAGTAATATTTAACTCTGGCAATGAGACAATAGACTATTTTCTGTCCCATTTAGATTTATTTCCTCACACCATATAAACAGCGAAAATAAGGCAGCGCTTAACAGTGTGATAAAAGCAACCAGATGTGGTAACAAAAACAGGGGATGCTGTATCATATGTGCAGAAACCTCAACACTACAGCTGCTGTACCATTCATTACTCACTACTAAATCTAGAGTCTCAAATAATGTAGCATAATATGTGTTGAACACTTACAGGGCGTCTTGTCGTAGGTCTGCGGTAGTCTATATTCACACAAGTCAGTGTGTGCGCCTGGACACAGCAAAAAAAAAATTGAACTCTGAGCACATCAGCTTGAAAATGAGCTCTGAAATTACCCTATATCTGGCAATAATCACATATTCAATCATAAATGTTATGTCTACAACAGAAATATAATTCAAAACAAAATCAGATATTTTATTGTATTTAATGTTATTTCCCTGTTTATTCTGGAGCTCAGTTCTAATGTAATTTGGTATGTCAAAACTATTAACCACTAAATATTTCTCCCACAGCTACCCGTCCAACCACTTTGGCACCCTGACAGGCCTCCAGTCCATGATCAGCGCCGTGGTCGCTCTACTGCAGCAGCCACTCTTCATCGCCATGGTCGGACCACTAAGCGGAGACCCCTACTGGGTGAGGAGACACACTCTCGTTGTCGTGTACATTTTTCACCACTTTCACTGACAGTGTTTATTTGTCACCCGCCAGTAAATCTATGACTCCTAACGACAACTTTCCTCCTCTCCCTCAGATCAACCTCGGCCTGCTGATCTTCTCATTGGCCGGTTTCCTGTTGCCGGGTTACCTGTTCTACCACCGCAGACACCTGCTGAGGGAAAAAGAGGCCAGAGACAAGCGGGCCACCGGTCAGGAGATGCAGGCGCTCAACCACGGCGAGGCTAATGGCTACAAACCACACAGCAACGGCCTCACTGCTGTGGAGGCCTAGACAACATCGCTGCTGAGGATTGGAGGAACCGTAGGGTTTATTTTTGTACGGCCCTTCAAAATGAGCACCAGCAATCCACTCGTCAAGACATATTTTTGTTTTGATACATAGTGCTTTTTTTTTGTTGTTTCTGTTTTTACCATTAAATGTTTGTTTTTAGTCATTGCTGGTGCCAGTTTTGCTCACCACAAACCCAGAGCAAATAGGATTCCCCGTGTTTTGTTACAGCTCAGTCTCAGACTTCATGGTCTTTGTGATTTGGGGAGAAGATGTGTCATCGTCATTTTGTTACTGTTTATTTATTTTTGGTTTAGTTCAAACAGCCAAATTAGTGCGATTCAAAGCCATAGATTTCACTCGCAAGCACATGCACAGACAGTGCGGACATCACGGTACTTGAAATACTAGTACAGTTTTCAAAGACTTCTGATAATCATCACAATCCTTGCTAATACCAAAGAACAGCTTGAATATATTAGGAAAGTTACTTTCTATTCAGTATTGCTTCAGAAGTTTGCGTCGCAAAGCAAATCTACAGAATACTAGGTGTGCTGTTTCTACTGTAATTCCCCCGTAAAAAGCTATAAAGATATATTTGTAAAACACTACTCAAGGAGTGCAAGCTATCCAAGAAAATCTAAAGCATCCGAGTAGCAAACTTCTGGTACTCATGAAGGAGCTTTTTGAGGTATTTTCAGAGCCCAGCTATGGACGCACACGCGCACACACACACGCACACACACACAGATAGGCTGGTTGTAGAGACACCATATCTACCTCCTGTTTCCTGTTTTTGTACGATCTCTTTGCAACCGACTCCGACTCCATCGTTTTTGTTTTGTTTTTATATCAGGAAATCTAAGTCATTGAAATTCAACTACCCATTGGAAAAAACATGTCATGTTTTTTTTTCCCCTTGTGCCTTTGCAGGTAAAGCTTATTCAGTCCTTACATTTCTACAATTTATTTAATATAAAACATTTTTCTTTATGGAAATTTCACAAGGAAAAATGTGACTGATTTTGTTAACTCTGGCACACAGTGTGTCAACGTTGTGGAACACTTTGTACTGCTTTATGCACAGAAATGAACTAGTGTGTGTATAAAATTTGCATTTAAGTGTCTTTTTTATACTTTAGTTGCAGTAGAATTAAAAAGGGAAGCTTTTGTTTCAGTATCAGAAAATATTATTTTTGTAGTGGGTGAATTATAAATAAAGCTCAGATGATTTATTATTGTGTATATCCTACTTTTGCTATTTTGTATTGTTTTAGGAGCAAACAAACCTCTGACAAAATAGTTTTTTGTAAATAGATCTGAGGTGTGGCTTGTATTTTATGACATTCTGCTCACTTTACTATAAATGGATTTGTACGGTGTATTACAGTTTATTATCTGAAGAGTGAGGAGACACTGGCTGTGGTTTAATTTAGTTTTTGTAAATGTGATTTTACATTTTAAAAAAAACAAAAAAACATCCAGCTTCTGCCTACGATCCCTGAGTTTCAGCCAGCTGCAGGTCAAAACAGAAAAATTTACATTTCTTCCAAAATGATAACAAGATGTATTATGTACATGTTTGTTCTGCACACAGCAACAGCATCATGGAGATTCATTAAATATTTTGTAATGTATATTTTTTTACTTTTTTTTTGACTCCATTTTAATGCCTCAACAGCTTTTAGTAGATTTTTTTTTTTCCTCTCGTTTCTGATGCATTTCTATCCTGTTTTCTTCACATGTGAAACGTGTTCAGCTTTTGAATATTTGCACACTCTCGTGTTTTGTTTCAACTGTGTGCCTTTGCTGCCATCTTGGCTTTAATGCAATAGAAGTGAATGTAAGAATTAACGCCTCCGCCAAACATTTTTCTCTGTAAAACCAAAGCCATCTTTAGGGACCATTGAAAGTAGTCGACAGCACTTCCCCTCAGGAGAGCATACAGGAACAAAACAACAGGAATGCCTTACAGTACTGCTCATTAGTTCTGCAGTAAGTATTTGGTCAGAATGCTTTGTTTCTTGTTGACTGTCACTGGTGTCGATTTAGCTCGTTGATCTGTGATTTTCATTGTCAGAGTTGGTGACTTTTTCCAGTTTTGTTTGTGCTTTTATTTGTTCTTGCCACATTTAAATGTTTTAAATCATTGTATATCCAATTCCAGCAACAACTATCTGTTGTTTGTCATAAACAAGTGGCTGTAAAACTTGTATTAAAGCTGACAGAGGTCATTCAAGTTAATGTGACTCCCTGCTGCATTTGCCCCAATACTTCGGACTTATAGTCGATACATCCTCAATTGTTTGTGTAGGAAGTTTAATCAACACCTTTGACAGTACCTACAAGAAAAAAAACATGTCTGCTTTATCTGTGTTATACATGTATCATCTAGTGGTTTATCTAAGTCTATTTTTAGCATTGGGGTTGAAATGTTGGTATGTCTTGCTAAATGCAAACTTTGCTTTCCTGCCCTAAATCAATATATCCAGCATGTGCATTTGATTAGCAAATGTATGTATAAATGCAAACATATTGTCTAAATTGTATTCTGCTTTGCATCTACCGTTTATCAATTGCTGCTGCAGTGGAGAGAGAAGATTTCTAACCATGTGCCAAACCACATTTCACATACCCACTTCCTACTGCAGAGAACACCTTTTTTTTTTTTCTTCATAAAATAAAATGAACTGATATAACCATGGTATCATCTAAAAAGGCTGAACAATAATAACATCTGTTACAGTCTGTGTCTCAAATGAAAAAGAAAACATATACAGTACAGCACATGCTAAAAGAGGCACCACTCCACTGCACACTCCTCTTTAGCATTGAAAGGTTTGTTCGACCAGTCAGGTTCAGTGTTGTCGCTTCATTCTCGACGGTTTCTTAGACCTCGCGGCCATTTCAAAATTCCACTCAGTCCGCTCTTAAAATCAACAAATGGCAAGTCTGAATCTGACATTGCACATAAGAGACGTATATCCAATGTGATGTATCGACTTCAAGTGGCTAAGCACGGGCCGATTCTAAAATATTTATATTATTGACAAACTAATTCTTACAACATTGCAATGCAGGTAATAACAGCTATTTAATCAAATTGAATTGCAGCAATTATTTGGACTTGCACCAGATGGAGTGCACTTGTTAGGCCCTGAGAAAGTCTCTTTGCACCACCAAGTACCAGTTTGGGAATCACTGATCCAAAACAACAAAGAAACACACTTATAAAAAAAATTAAAAAAAAAAAAAAGGGCCTAGAGGGAGATGGAAACATAGATAAAAACCAAAGTTTATTTGATTTTGGCATTATGGTCAAAAGATATCACAACAAAATTAAAGATTGACACACACACACACACACGGTACCACGCAGCTCATCTGCCTCGTAACTGTTCGTAACATGCCTTCCCATCACCCGCATCCACCGCGTCGCTGCTCACTCTCACACACATTATACAGACATTTTGTTTCTCTCATTAAACGCACTCTTAATAATACAATTACCTGTAAAACACGCGCTCGTCCTCTTACAAAAGTCACACATTCAAACGCAGGCATGCACACGGTGGGCTCCTGCCTATCTGAGGCTGTTGCTGTTGGGTTGTGATCCAGCGAGGCCGGGGTGGTCGGGACTGTGGCGGTTCTGGAGCGAGAGAGAGAGAGAGAGAGAGAGAGAGCTGTGACACACTGGTTTATATTAAACATGTGCGCCAACACAGCCAACAGAATCTAGAGCCAATAACTCCATCCTAACTCCCACTTCACCACCGTTGGTTTAAAAGTAACGCGTCCTCAGATGAGAAAATAAGAAAATTGCTCAAAGACTTAAACTGGAAAGATGTCTCGTCTTTGGTTAAATATTCTGTATTTGTTGCAAGGTTTTAAATAACAAATGACAAGGAATTTTGGTAAGGTTAAAGTCAGGACAGGTTTCCCCTCTTTGACCATGACCGTAATAATCCGCTGGATATTTTCTTACTTTTTTCTTTTTCTTGTCTTTCTTCTTTTTCTTGCGGTCGGGGTCGTCGTCCCTCTTTTTCTTCTTCTTCTTGGGATCAGAGTCTGATGGAGTTTCTGCGATGTCAACAAGCACGTCAGTGACCCGAAAACACGTTGTACCTCCTGCGCATTTATTCGTGTGAATAGTTTACGTCATACCTTGTGGTAATGGGTCCTGCGGTCGATGGTGTTTGTGCTTGTGTTTGCTCTTCTTCTTTGGCGGCTGTATGTGCATCAGTCTGTACTGTTCAGGGAGCTGAGAAGAACATAAACATGCATGTCAGTACTGCATTGAACACAATTAAGAATTTTAGGACACCCCTCAGTTGCAGGCCAGAATAATCTAATAATTTACAAAAAATACAGTTAATAGCTTAAATAATGAATGCCGGCATGCTGAAAATGACTGCAAGTCTTTGTGCATTGTATTGTATTATATTGTATTGTATCGTATTGTAAGTACCGGTCCTGTGTGTAGTCTGAAGCCTGTGAGCAGAGCGCCAGTCAGTGGGCTGAAGGAGTTACCACACACTGGAGGCTTATCGATCAGAGAGCGCAACGAGCTGCCGTCCTGAGTGCCCGGACAGTCGATCATACCTGCAACACAGAAACAAAAGGACAAGTTGTAGCGGAGGAAGTGACAGAGCGTGCTTGCAATTAAATAAGACGATAAGACATTTCCAGTAGGTGGCGGGCAAATGACATGGAAAAAAAAAAAAAAAGCAGCAGCACGCTAGTGGTTTGGTGCACGGATATCTTTTTCGTTGTTGTATTTTCTGCAGTGTGGAGTTGACAGATCAGATCTGAGCCACGATGGTGGACTCACAAACCATTCAACATGTCACATCTACGTAAATCTCAACAACTACCGGAGATAGGTGTGGTGTGATCTTGGGATAGCGGCTTCATTAGCAAAATTGGGGTTTCTGGCAGAGCTTTAACAAGCACTCTGAAAAGGTAAAAAATAAAGACTACGGTCACACTGTCAGTCCAAATCCTATTTAAGTGCATAATCAATTTGAATCCGATTGTATGCAGCATGTCTGAACAGCCAAAATCGGTTTTGAACCGTATTCGCTTGTGGTTTGAGATACGATACAAAATCTCTATAGATTTGACAACTTTGATCAGGTTTCAGGTGTTTATGTTGCGTCTGTGACTAGTGACACCACAGCTGGTTCGGTGCCCGTCACAGCTGGTCTGTCTCGACCCAACTCTTTGTCCTCTAACTCGGCTCCACAGTGCCAACAAGCACATTTAAATCACTCTCCATTTTGTTTGCCTACGTAAACTACTACTACTTCCAGTTGCGACGTCATTACTATATCAACTGAAAATGAGGATTACAACTCGGGACGGACAGACAGACCGGATCTGATCACTTGGAAAAATATAACGTGGACAGTCAAATCGTTAAGATTGGATTCTGATCCTACCTGCAAAAAAAAAAAAAAAAAAGTGGTACAGTGGAATGAATATAGTGTTGGGCAACATCTAGGGCACTAACTTTACTGTGACATCAATGCATTTAGTCCTGCGGCCTTCATCTGAGAAACCATTTTATCCGTAGGTTTACTTTAAGGGTAGAAGGAGACAACCACACATTTCTGATGACCTCAAGGTCACGAGCCGAAACCATCTTCTCACAATACAGCTCAGTAAAGTGATGATGCAGCCTGGTCACTTTTTTTTTTTGTTTTTTTTTTTGAAAGATTACAACTTCATTCAAAGTGTACCGACCGTATCATGAACACGTGACTGTCAGACCACCTGTGACCCACCTGGTAACTCTGGCAGAAAGTTGCTGAGCTTCTCTTTCACCTTCTTTCCGCAGAATTTGTTGTAGGCGTGCTCCAGGTTGTAGTGCGTGATGAGGTTTGTGTTGCCGGTTAACTCGTTCCCCACTAAACGCACAACTTCATGTTAGAGAAATGCGTGCAAACAACCGTAAATCACGTCAATCTCAACTAATTTAATGCATCATGCAGAATGAGTATCGGTGAGTCCAACCGGACCTGATAGTTACTTCAGAGATGCACATTTCTGTGATTAACGCGGTTACAAAACATTTGCTTTTATTAACACAAGAGCTGGTTAAAGCAGGAAACTCCGTTAGAAATATTGTTGTGTCGCAAACAGCACAAAATAAACAACTAATAACGGTAATTAGCCAACTCTATATTTTAGCCGACACTTATTAGCTAGCATTGTTTACAAACTGCTTAGCAACCTTTGATTGCAGCTAAACTGTTTTTTTGGGGTTTTTTTCCGAATTGAAAAGACAAATTACAAACAGAGCTTTTATAATGTGATATTACCAGGAAGCTCCCGCAGTAAGTAGAAAGGTTCATTCATGGCTCCAGGTTTCCGTAGAGCAGGCCCTTCATCCCCGAGCTGCGGTGGCATCTGCCCCGCCATGGAGACTTGATTTTGCGGCACAGGCGGCGGAGGTTTCCCCGGTCCGAAACCCAGAGACGAAGAGCCGGGCGGTCCCTGAGCTTCGTTTTGCCCAAACAGAGTTGAAAACATTTCCGCCATGTCTATCACGAGTACTACATTTAAATGGAAAGAAAAAGCCGGTTTCTTCTAGCTTATGGCCTTTTATCCGAGAGGAAGTGGATCACCATCAACCCGTTCGTGTCATCTCCTCGAATCTTCACTTCTTTGTGGCATTATTTTTTTTTACGGCCCCTTTTACCGTAATACCGGAAACCAACACGCACAATACCGTAATAACAACAGTATACACTGATAATATCGGAGACATTTTGGATTTCCAGTACTTTCACGTTTATTTTCAGACAGACATATATATTACAAAAAAAAAAAATTAATATGTACAGTTTTTAGTTAAGCGATGGAGTGATTTAGAGATCAAACATCAAACAGATCAGCGGGGCAGAGAGATGATGCCATCCTTTCAAACTCTGTGACTGATGCCTAAAAGTGAGAGAAAAAAACAAGAGCAAAACTGTTAACACACAAGACAAACTACTATGGTATAGCACTATTTATGTTCAAGTGAGCAGACATCTTTTGGCCCCCAGCAATTGGTGTCCTTTTTCAAACTTTAGATATATATATTTATGTCACTTTCAAGTAAAATGCAGATTATAAAAAGTACTATATTAAAAAGTTGGTGCAGAATTAAGAAAATAAAATGATAAAAAGTATAAAAGAGCTTCGGTATATTTCTTTCCAGATATACAGTATGTTTTACATATAAAATCACACTTATTGGAACAAGGAGACTTCAAACTTCTTACACGCATCTACTTTGTGTGTAAAAGCATGCAGAATATAACTTTTTGTGAATATTAACCTCTATGGCTCAAATTTTGCTGGGCTGCCATTATTTCTCTCTCACCTTCCACTCATTGACAGCGGTAGAAATGGAGTGTTCGGTCTGAGCAACACTCTCTCTGCCAGCCTGAACCTGCTGTGCGAGGGCGGCATTCTCTGCCCGAATCTTTTTCAGCTCCAGTCTCATGTAGGTCTCCTGCTTTTGATAGTACGGCATCAAGAAGCTGCAGAAGTCCTGTTCAGGAACCCCACTTGGCCGCCTACAAGAACATTTGAGATGGCAAGGTGTTAAAATGATTTTTATTTTCATCATGTTGCAAAAAGCAAATATTACAGTGGTGATATGCAGAACAGGGAAGAAAGGGGATGGACCTTTAATATAGGTCCAACTGTGAGACACAAAAGCGTAAAATGCACTGTATATAAGTGGTGGGACAATAAGATGCTCCCAGCAACACAACAATGCTGACACTAATTATGATTTATCATTACCAATCAACTGTCCAGAGTTTCCCTGTGTGTCTGTAGCACTGAGTAATATGTAAATATTTAAATAATATGATGTATTGCACTAACAACTGCAAAAAACATAAAATCAATGAAAAGAGAAAAAAAAGCTGGAGAGAATATAAACTATTTGTCTGAATGAGTGTAGGTAATGAAAACATAAGGATGTCAGAGTTTTACCTAGAAACTGAGGGTGTATATGTAATCAAAAGCTGGATATATGACCAATAAATAATTTCAAGAGTGACAGCAGAAGGCGAAGAAGAGTTTTTAATGCTGTTTACTGACCATGCAGGGTCTGTATTGTTCTTGGCAGCACTCTCCAATTTGTCCAGTTCCTTCAGTTTGAACTCTAGTAGGCCTTCTTCAATCAGTCTGCTGATGTCCTCCTTCATATACAAAGAAACGCAGACATTAATATAAACGAGTGAGTATAAAGGCAGGTGGACGAGTGCACACGACACACACAGACTTTAATAATGCAGGTACACATTTTTGTTCTTCAGGATCTTCACCCTCAAAAGTTCTTTGGTTGCTTTGGCTGCATGTTGTGGATCATTGTCCTGCTCCAAAGCAAAATGTTGTAGAATGCTTTTTGATGCTTTCGGCAAATGCTTACAGTGTGGGCAGTACATAACACAAACAAGTTAGAAGACTTCGCATTTGTTTTTGTTTTTTTTATATATAGTATGATAGAAATGTGTGGCACACCTGTACAGTCCTCCGCAGCTCTTCTATGAACTGCTTGTGAATGCTCTCCATCTTCTGAGGGTTCTTCTTACACAGCGGACGAAACATGCTGGCGAATCTGTTAAAACTTTGAGTGAAAGCAGCGTCAACCAAAAGTGCTGCAAAGCTCAGCTTTTCTCAAAATACCAGATCAAATAGAGTTTATTAGTTTTATTATCTTTTCTCAATTAATCTGCTAGTGAAATGATTAGTTGACGACTCTGTAAGTCAGATATAATTAAAGGGTATTTGTTAAGTTGTTTGTCGAGAGAAAATGCCAAAGACTGATTGTTTACAGTCTCTAAAATGCAAAGATGTATTTTTTTAAACAAACATATTCGGGTGTTGCACTGAGCCACCCAGGGTCCTTAAGATGGACATCTTTTTCTATTTTCTGTGATTTTATAGATTAAACAGTGCATTGTTTAAGCGACAAAATAAATGAATGTTTTTTTTTCTCGAGGAAACAAATCAATCTGTAGAGAGCTCAGAAAATAAAATGGAGCAAAAAGGCGTAATTATTATTCTTCCCCAACAAATGACAACATTGGATGTGTTAAACAATAGGGACAGCTTGTCAGCAAAGTCTGCCTATGTGTACTCGCTGTGACATGTGACAGTGCAGTCAAGATTGTCATTTACAAAATGTATGAGATTATGAAGCTCAGCTGTATCGTCTCTCTATAAACTAGGTACACCAGCTCATACGTGTTCAAATCACCGTAGTTTGTGTCTCTTATGAAAACGTTTTAATCATTCTATTGCAGTGGCGGACGAAGTATTCCCATCCTTTACTTCAGGAAATACCAATTATACCAATAGAGTGATTTAAAAATACTTCATTACAAGTAAAAGTCCTGCAAAAAAAAAAAAAAAAAACTCCTTAAGTAAAGTACATAGGAATTAGCAGCAACATGTAGTTAAAGTATCAAAGTAAAAGTATTGGTTTATGTATGATGTATTATCAAAAATGACATCATTAGATTATGAATACTGAAGCATCAGTGTGTGAGAACCATGTTAGTGTTGTAGCTGCTGCAGGTGGAGCTAGTTTAAACTACTTTATATCCAGTTTTATATCCAAAAAAACGTAAATGAATCTGAAGGGTCATCAGATGATTACTGGGAGAGAAAAGAAGAAAAAAACAAAGTTCTGATCCACAAATCTGTTTTCAGGTTGTTGTTTTTTTTCCCTCTAATCTTGGATTTTTGGTGAGATATTGGATCATTTGAACATTTAATGAAATGAAACCACACGACAAGTTTAAGGGGAAAATCTGGGTTTGGTGGTGCTTTTAACAACTCATATCTGAAATGTGACCCTGACTCCACATTGCTTTGGTGTCAGAAGACAAAATGTTTGGAAACCACTGGTTTAACCTTGAACAATGTTTGTATATTTGTTAGTTTGTTTATTGTTTAATCTTAAACAATGTTGGTTGGTTAGGTTGTTTGTTTGTTAAGATCCCCATCACAGTTCTTCCAGAGGTGCTCATAATTTACATAGTGACAATACAAATGAGAGAATCTTACAACTCATACTAATAAACAACATATCATTATACACGTCTGAATAAAGCAGTAAACAATTGAATTGAATCTACGATCAAATAGATAATTATCATCAGCATGCCCATGAAACCCTGCCACACTGAAGTGCTATTTAATTACTCAACTATCTTCTTAAATTGTGTCCTTTTAGCGTTTTTTTTTAAAGCGTATATATATATATATATAATGTTCTTGTGTAATATGAGGGGGAAGTGAATTCCAGTCTTTCATAGCTCTATATTACTGCACGTTGAACTGATGTAGTCTGGGATTTTGGTGAAGTAAAACAACCTATAGTCGCATATGGGTCATTGCGTCAAATCTTCATCTGAAATTTAGCCAAAGCTGTTAAATAAATGTAGTAGGGGGAGAAAGAACAACGTGTCTACCTCAAATGTAGTGGAGTCAGCGAAAGGGTAAAGTAGCATCAAATGGAAATACTCAAGTCAAGTACAAATGCCTCTACATTGTACTCGAGTACAATACTTGAGTAAACGTACTTAGTTACTTTCCACTACTGTAGATACGTAATTTACACTAATAATGCTCAAAAACACCAGCACGGAAGACATTGACGGCTGTTTCAAACACAAACACAAACACCGTGTCACCTGGCGTGTTCCATGAACTTGTTCAGGCTCTTCTGCATCACTTTGTCGAACAGTTTCAGGCGGTCGTACCGAGCCTCGGTCTCACTGGACGTGTTATTAGCCGCTCCGGGGTTCGACATTTGTGCGGAAACCTCTCCCGTAGCATGATCAGTCCGGTTTTCATCGGAGTCTTCACCGCATATGTTATTTGTCGTCTCCTTTTGCGTTGTTTCTGTACTTTCCTCCATTTTCAGCTTCCCCTCTGTTTACGTTTTGCAGTACCCGCCAAATCTACGGCAAGCCGCTGCACCCAGAAACCACAGGAGTCGATTGCTTTTTGCGCATGCGCGGTTCGAACGAGCCGCTCCGTTATACGCTCCAGCTGTCACTTCTCTTCCGACACCGGGTCGCGGTGGGTTGTCGTCTCCGCCGACATGGGTTTAATCACAGGAGTCTGTACCTTCTTGTACCACCTGCCTCAGATTTACAAATGGCTGCTGAAACCGTATTATATCACCTCGGTCCTCATGACCGTTGCCTTCCTGTTGGTGCGGAAGGCTCCCGGTCTGTGCGAGCACCTGGCGACCGAGCGAGAGGACGGCAACTCCTGCGACTTTGACTGGGTGAGCAGCATGGCGGGGGTCGGGTTGCGGTGCTGCCTGCGGCTAAATATGGTGGCCGTTACTCAGCAGCTGGAAAAATGACTTGGCTTCACTTTACTCAGAAAGTTGTCTCATGGCTTTGTACCTTTTGTTTTTCAGAGAGAACTGGAGATTCTCATGTTTCTCAGTGCAATAGTGATGATGAAGAACAGAAGAGCCAGTAAGTACGACCCCCCCCCCCACACACACACACACACACATACACACATTTGTTTATGTGTAAACCAGCTGATGTATGTTTACACTACACAGTCACATCATAAAAACTGGCCTACAGCATGCACCAAGGCTGATGCACCAAGCCTCTTTGTGCACTCAATATTTCCTGGTTACCACCATCAAATATTTACCAAATTCAAACCATTGACAGATAAAGCATAACATATTGTACAAAAGTTCAGCAGTAAATCTTCTTTTCATAAGGATTACATTGTTAATTTTGTTTTATTCAATCTGATTGAGAGAGGTGTGGATTCATTTTAATTGTCATATCGGAGACTGTTGAAGTGCCGTTGAACTATGCTGGGAGGTGTTCCTGATTACAAATTACAGTACCCAAACAGACCATTAAAATTAATCCACACTGCTTTCAATCAGACTGAATAACAACTGAACACTGAAATACATATGAAGGCAGGATTTACTGCTGTACTAAAGTTTATGCTTCACCTGTCAGTGATTTCGATGTTGTGGCAGATCAGTGTGTGTCTGGATATATTTCCAAAACAGTGATGTCAAAATGCGCTTGTGCCGAGCTGAAGTCTCACATCAGCTGTCACAACAACTGCTTGCTATATGAAGCGAGTACATGTGCATACCAGAGGATCACTGGTACCATCGAATGTGGATGAATATGATGTCTTTATATTTGTCAAGTCTTTATATTTCAAGAATTGCCTATGTTTTGTCACTATTGAATTTCCCTGCTATCAGGAGTTTAAGTTGTATGGCATGTAGTCGGCCTAATGCCCTATTTTGTGATGGTAATGAAAGCAAAATCGAATGCATGGATTGGCACCGGGATTTAGATCCACTCGAAAATGCAATGGTTTCTTCCTTGGCCGATGCTTCACCCCTCCACAAAGTTTCATTAAAATCCGGCTGGTGGTCTTTCTGTTGCCCCGCTGACAAACAAACAACACTGAAAACATACCCTCGTTGGTGGAGGTAAGAAGGACACTGGGTATGTGTCTTTTATAGCGAGTAACTGTTAAACTTTAACCAAACAGATTAGATGTGCAACTGATGTGTAAACTATAACCAGTTAAGAAGCCCCGCACTGAGCCACATCCAGGAAGCGCTTCACTGTGTGATGTGTAAACATTACAGGCAGTTGCAGTGTAATCTCACCTTCTCCTGACCTTGGTCAACAATGTGGAGGGTTTTACTTGACTTCATTCCTTCTTTTTCTCTCTCTCTCTCTCTCTCTCTCAGTCACACTGGAGCAGCACATTGGCAACCTGTTCCTGTTCAGTAAAGTGGCCAACGTCATCCTCTTCTTCAGGCTGGACATCCGGTTCGGCATCCTCTACCTTACGCTGTGTGTCGGTAAGTGGCCTTGCAAGCCTCATCACAAATAACTGCCCCACTCACGAGTAAATTTGACTTACGGGCATTGATATTTATGAAAAAACATTAGAGTAGTGTCCGTTACAAGCCGCAAGGGTACCAGCCCGTCGCCTCCACCTCAATGGGGTGCAATTAACATTTGTCTTTTGCAGAGCGCCCCTAAGGACACTGTTGAGAGCACGTAAATGGAGATGAATCCTGAACACATTTGATCTCGTAGTCAATTGTTGTATTACTAGATGACTTGCCCGTCAACTTCCATTTCCCCCAATCACAACAAAATAACCCTTGAAGTGTTTAATTCCCTCTTTGGGGTGGTTGAGCATGTGTGGAGCCAGCGAGGCGTTCTGGACTCATTTACAGGTACATCAGCGCTGAGAAAGCAGCCTCACATAGACAGGATGATGCAAATAGACGAAGGATTTTGTTTTAATGCGACACCACTTAGTCCTCGGTATTCGCCTCGAACTAATTTCCAAAATGCAGCCAGTGTCTTCTCCCTGAACCAATGCGTCAGAGCCACATCATTTGCAGATTCAGTCACTCACTCCTCCTGTGCAGTTGGTGTTCCTGCCACCGTTGACATAATAATGATACTCATCAACTCTCAAGAGCTCTTTGACTGATGTAAGCCCTCACAACAACATGCAAGTTAGCTTTGGACACATTGTTCTCCATCTGAAAGTCAGTCCGTGGGAAAGCACCTAGGTTGTTGCCGTCAGCTGAAAACATCAGGTCAACTCATTTATCATCAGATAAATTTGCAGCTATCACTTTTTTTTTTTTTCCCAAAAGAAAAAGCCTTGCATACTTTCACACAAACTCACAAACTGAACTTCCTCTGGAAAGCCACTGGACCTCATTACGGTAGAGTACAAAGTGGTGCTCTTCATTTCCACCATATTACTGTCGTCATTTTTTTTTTTTTTTTTTGCTTCTGTCTCTGCTGGCTGCTGTTTTTTTTTTTTTTTTTTTAGTGTCAGCATGTTTCTTACTCCCACGGATCAGAAATAGCCCCATGTCTCTGTAGTGCAGCTGCACCTTTAAAGCAACTGCAATCAGCAGTCTCGGGAGCGTTTTTATCAAGTGGCCTACAGGTGGCGCCATTGTGCAAGTATTTTAGACACACATTTCAAACATTTCCGAATACCTCCTCCGTGAGGTTATGAAATCTCTGGCTTAAGCAATACGCAAACTCAAATATGAGGCAGGGGATACGTGAACATACAATATCAGCAAATGAGTTGTTGTTTTCATCAGGGCGTCTTGAACATCATGCAGTCCTGATTCCAGTGTGGTGCCTAACATCCTAACTTCAAACGAAGCTTTGAAGGCTTTTCTGTATATTTAGCCTCAATATAGATTTTCAGCTAAAGAAACTGTAAAACTTTAGCAGTTGTTTTCATTCTATTTAATGTAAACTTATCAGCCTGTTTATCTGTTTTTTTTGTCTCCAGCATTTGTCTTGACCTGTAAGCCACCTCTCTACATGGGCCCAGAGTACATCAAGTACTTCAGTGACAAGACCATAGATGTGAGTCGTTCGTGATGTCAGAAGACTGTTTGGATGTACAGAAGTACCATCTGGCCTCTGATGTGTTAAATATAAGCAGAGCAGGCGGGAGTTAGTCACTTTCAGCTCAGTTTGCAGGAGCTGTTGTTTCACCTGGAAGTTTCAGGGGTGATTGAATACTGATATGTAATATAATAAGAAATTGAAATGATCTCAAATTGAACCAAGCATAGTTTTATTGTTTTGTTTCAACCGTGTACATCAAACAGAGAAGGCCTATTATACTAGAAGTACTCCGATTAATGTCATATTAACTGAATGTCAGACGGACATATAGTCAACCTTCCTAACTGATGGTGTAGGAAGCTATGTAGGACAGAGATCGCCACCCGAGTCGTCTGTTCTAATCTCATATTGTGTTGTTGGGAGTCGTCAGGAGGAGCTGCAGAAGGACAGTCGTGTCACCTGGATCGTCGAATTCTACGCCAACTGGTCCTCTGACTGCCAGTCCTTCGCTCCCGTTTTCGCCGACCTCTCTCTCAAGTAAGAAACAATCATACGCTCTTTTCGGTTCTCACACTCCCAGCAGTCAAGACAGATAGCCAGGTAGTTATGATTGGCTGAGCTGCACAATACACATTTTGACTATAAACCTACAATTCACCAGTCACAGCTGTACTGGTAAGCAACCATGAAGTCTGATATTACATAGAAACTACAGTAAAGTTCATGAACATGCACAGTATTCATAATCAATTCATAATTCTAAATTTAAAATATAAGATTTTATTGAATATACTGAGTACACGTTCAGAGTTTCATACTAGCTGGTCATTCACTGTAAAATCATGATCTTTATAGGGGCGGCACAGTGGTGCAGTGATTAGCTCTGTCACTCCCGCAGCAAGAAGGTTCCGGGTTCGACCTCGGCCGGGGGCCTTTCTGTGTGGAGTTTGCATGTTCTCCCTGTGTCTGCGTGGGTTCTCTCCGGGTACTCCGGCTTCCTCCCATCTTCCAAAGACATGCATGTCAGGTTAACTGCTGATTCTACAAAAAAAAAACTGCCCTTAGGTGTGAATGAGAGCGTGAATGGTCTTTGTTTCCGTCTGTTTATGTGATGGACTGGCGACCTGTCCAGGGTGTACCCTGCCTTTGCCCAAAGTGAGCCGTGACCATGTTCAGGATAAAGCGGGTATACATAATGGATGGATGGTTCATGGTCTTTATTGTCTGTTAGCTGAAATGTAAGACAGTTGAATTTATTTAATACCAGCTGCAGACACTGATGTCTGTCAGTGAGACGGCTGGATTGCAGTTTGGCCTTTTGGCTAAATTGTGTTGTGGATTTTTCCTCTGCGTACTACAGGTACAACTGTGCCGGACTCCGGTTTGGGAAGGTGGACATTGGCCGCTATGGAGAGGTTTCACAGAGGTGAAGTCATTATCTCCACTCTGCCTGTAATTTAGCTTTAATGCCACGAAATTGTTTGTTTATGCTTTCAAGGAAGTCCTTATTTTGACATTCTCTGAACACAGGTTTAACTGTGCCATGAATTCTTTGTTTACAGGTACAGGGTTAGTACTTCTCCTCTGACCAAGCAGCTGCCTTCGCTGTTGCTTTTTCAAGGAGGACAGGAAATTATGAGACGCCCGATGGTGGACAATAAAGGGAGAGCTGTGTCTTGGACCTTTAATGAGGTATGCTTCGACAAACACGAGGAAGTATTGCTTTCTGACACATGTCGACAATCATGCTAACTATGAAGCTTATTCCATCCTTAGGAGAACATCATCCGAGAGTTCAACCTCAACGAGCTCTTCCAAAAATCCAAGAAGCTGAACAAAAGTCGTGATTTGAAGGAAGAGGAGCAGAACGGCACTCAGCCAGAAGAGGGCAGCGATGAGCTCCTTCCTGAAACCAACAACTGGGAGCAGCCCACAGAGAGCAAGAAAGACCAATGAGGCGGAGGGAGTGATTCAGGGAGGGAGCATGCGGGCTTTCCTTTTTGGTTCCCAACATTTTCATGCCTTACATTATTGGAAAAAGTCCAGAATATTATAGACTGACGACAAGAAAATAGGTTCAACCACTTCTAAATATTGTCTCTAGAACAGCTGGACCGCCTTTACCTGGTCTGACTTGGTAAGAAGTAGCCATGCCAGCTCAACCAATGTTTTGGGGACATTTTATGACAGATCTTAAGTTATTTCAGAACAAAATACCTTTTTTGTATTTTTTTTTTTTACTTTCAGTAACATCTCATCACTGCATGTGAACTTTTGCTGCCTGTATTTTGCAAGTGTTTACTTTTGTGTCATGTTTCAAAACCAAAGTAAAGAGTGTATGAAACTGAAAACAAGAATGAGTGCACAGATCAAATTCATGACGCTTTTTTTTTTTTTTTTTTTTTTTTTTTTTTAACAGTTTGACCTTTTATTCTGAGAAGACATCTTTTAAAAAAATTCTTTATAAGGCCATTTTGGAAATGTTTTAATGTACTCGTTACAGATATTTGTGAAACTCGTTCCATTCGTCACAGCCCACCACAGTAATATTTTATCTCGCATAGAAGTGTACTTGCTATACTCATGTAGTTTCAGATTGTTCTGCAGCCACCATCCTTGGCCAGAGCCGGAAGAAAAGTAACATGGGTTCTCTTTTATCTGTGTGACGGCTGCTTGTGCCATTAATGATGCTTCTTTTCTCGTTGCCTCCCACGCATGAAGCGGGTTGACGTTGGACAATAATCTCACAAGAATGCACGTGAGTGAAGCATTCAGCACGACGAACAAAGAAATTCACATGCATACTGAAGACATAGCCTGGTAGGGTTTAAAACTCAGTTGTTTGGGTTGGCCGACGACACTCGTGTGCTTCAATCAAGCATGTACTCGACGTCAAAAGATGTGCCACGATCGGACAGCTTTGAAATTAGACAGCAAACACTGCTGTGGGCCTTGAGAGGAAAAAAAAAAAAATCAAATAAATAAACCCTCTGTAATGCCCAATCCGCAAAGACAAACACGCCTCCCCTTTAAATCTATCCTCTCTCAACATCACAGCGGGTTGAAAAAAGAAATACATAAACTGTACCTTTACAGAAATTGAACAAAACATGAGCAAATCAATCAAAATAATAGAATCTGACTTTTTTCAGATGAGTGTAAAAAATAAAAACAAATAGAAAAAATAAAAACACGCTTGCTTCACTATGAATGGTCTCAAGGCAAAAACAAATCAACAGCCTCCAATTGCAAACCAGTCCCTCTTTAATATATTTAGTGGTGCATTTATAATTTCATTTATAAACTGTTTTTCCATAAAAAATATTTCTACTTCTCTCTCCAAAAGAAAGAAAAAAAAAGAAGCTGAGACTGGTTTGAAATTGTGTCCAGAACTATAAGAGGTTGTTTTGTCTGGTGAAATAAATAAGCCCTTCCCTCGCTGCCCCATTTGGCTGGCCATCCGTTAAAGGTAAAAGGTTGCTAACATCTTGACTGACAAGACAAAACATTACAGAAAAGAAGGAAAAAAAGAACAACAACACCAAAAGACATACAATGGTCTTAAAGCTACAAACAGATTTTGCATAATGTCTATAGCATTAACATTACAAGCGTACATTCCACAAAGATGCTTGTGCTGCAATTGTGACAATTTAAATTTCTTTGTGGCTTTCAAACATTAAGCTCATTTATTCGCCACTTCAGGTGTCCACCAAAAAAACTCATCATTCTCTTTGGACGATGAAAACTCCAGTAAGAGCTCAGGAGTGGCTGATGCAGCCATCAATTATAAACAGGCAACGGATTTGAAATCGCTTTCATGAATAATTACATACAGTACACCCTCATCAATAGTCATCTTCAATACCTGACAATTTGACCCAATAATAATAATCTGTAACATTTTATACATTTATATAAAACAATATTTTAAAAAAAAAGAAAAAAGATTTATAAAACTAAAATGATACTGTGTTTATAGGTCGGACTCTTTCTGCCGTGACTCTCATCAATAAACAGCCTATGTGGTCCGTTCAGACGTTTCTATTGGTCAACAGTCCTGAATCTTCCCTCCTAAAATTTTACGTCCGCTGGATAAAGGCCATCCTTTCCTTAAGTGTCAGACACCGTTGTCAATACTAATGTACCAAAGTAAAATAGCAAATCATTGAAAAGGTATGCGTGTTGTATAGACATATCTGTACCCAGCTGTGACAATATGGTCACATCAGTCTATGGCTCACAAAGTGGCAAATAAACCAGTGTCCCCAGTTTTTCTTTGTTCAAATCTGAAAGGCTGGCAAAGAAGAATGGCCAGTGGCGTTACAAAGATAACAAAGTGAGTACCAGACAGGCCGGCTCCTTTAGTCCTTTGCAGCGGGAAACAGTCATTTCTCAGGAGCCTGCAGTCATGAATAATATCCAGCTCAAGACAAAGTGGAAGTTGTCCAGTGACTTTTCCCCCCCGCTTCCTGTGACTGACCGTAAGGGGTGTTTGTCACTCAAACCGATATCTCGTATGTGGTCCCTCCAACGCCGGTTACCTTCTTCACCCCACCCCCTGGTTTGGATGTGGTGTGATTGGCCAAGGCTGGGCGAGAGGTGGATCTGATTGGACAGCCATACGGAAGGGGAAGGGGGGAGGGGGGGGGCAGATTAGGGATGAGGAGAGAGGAGAAAGGGAGGTGGAGGTGAGTGGTTCTACTTCAAAAATAACAAGCAAACAGAAAATGTTTCTCTATCTAAGATCTCTTAAGGCATTTGGTAGCTATACTTAGTAAGGACAAGGACACAAAAGGCTTACAGGACAGAAGTAAACGGTCACGTGTGCTGGCATGCTTTTAACACAAATCCACACAGTCAAACAACTCAACCAATAAAACGTTCACACACATCCAACTGTTCCACGATACACAAACACAGACTGATTGTAAACAATAGAGGAGGAAAAGGAAAACTCACACAGATCAGGGAAGAAGAGGAGAGCTGACACAAACCGGGAAGGAAGAAGAGGAGGAAAAGGAGAAGGAGGAGGAAGCAGGAGGTGTAGCAGGCTGACAGGTCTGGCGACGGATCACTACTCACTGTGGAGCCTGTTGCCCTCCTCCGACTCCTCCCTCTCCCAGCACGGTGCCTCCTCCTGCAGGCCGAGGCTTGTTCTGAGGCCCTGCCTCCCCGGTGTAAGATAGGGACTTGCCGAGGGAGAGGCCGCGAGGTGGCGGGGAGACAGGGGGCTCCGGTGAGCGAGCCCCGGGGGAAGAGGGTGAGGAGCAAGGGTTACGAGGGGCTCGGGAAGAGAAGTCCTGGTTATGCTGGAGCAAGTGCTGGGAGTCAGGAGGCCCAGAGGAGGAGGGAGGCGGCGGGCTGACAGCACGCAGATAGGCCCTGTGGGGGGAGGAGAAAGTGGCAGAGCCCTGGAGCAGCTGCCCCTCCCTCTGCTGGGCGATCTGAGCTGAGAGGAAGGGCGACGTGTAGCCCTGCAGCGGGGTA
Source organism: Brachyistius frenatus (assembly GCF_029030835.1). Lineage (NCBI taxonomy): Eukaryota > Metazoa > Chordata > Actinopteri > Embiotocidae > Brachyistius > Brachyistius frenatus. The sequence continues at coordinate 5,851,909 of NW_027210616.1, forward strand.
CTGGGTGACACCACCTCAGGCTGGCCTGTTTTAGTCGCCGAGGGAAACGGAGCGTGAGGCTTCTGTGGCGACAGCTCGTGGGCGGCCGACTCGAACTCTGGGCTCTCGGATGGTGTCAGCAGGCTGTCGTAAGACAGGCTGCCATTCCGAGGCGTCTGATTGGCCAGGCTTTTGTAGCTGGTGTCTGTGGTGCCCTCTGATTGGAGCGTGGCCAGCGGGTTATGTGCAGTGTGTGCTGAGCGCAGGCTGGAGGAGCGTGAGCCGCCAGTGGACAGAACCAGAGAGGATGGGTAGGAGGTGTAGGAGCGCCCAGTCAGGGAGTAACCCGACATGCCCCCCGACACCCCCCCAGCAGTCCCGCCAGGGCCCCCGGGGCCCTCACCCCTCTCCCCTCCCACTCTGCGCACCCCTACACCTCCCCCCACCACTGTGGCCCCGTCAAGGCTGCTCGGCTCCGAGCGGTAGCTCGGCTGTCGGCTGGATTGGAGGATGGAGGAGGATGGAGAGTCAAGACTCTCCCCACGGATCATCTGGGGAGGAGAGACGAGAAACAGACCAAAGGTAGAGAAGGAGAGAAGTGTGTTGAAGGAGAGATGTGTGGTGAAGATGAAAGGGGGAAGAAAGATGAAAATTACCATGTTATCTCGGGGATAGAAAACATGGCACAGGGAACATTGAGGAACAGAAAAAAAAAAAAGAGTGGTGGGGAGAATTGGATGCTTGACCGGTGCTCTACTCCATCATCACACTACTGGACTGGAAACATTGACTGGTTTGAACAAGCACTGACACTGCATGTCAAAGACTGTGTGTCAACACATAAATGGAAATACAAATACGTAAGGACCATGAACTATACATTCCAGTCAATGCAGTCTCAGGGAAAAGGATAGATCCACTCAAACACACAAGAGACAGCCAAGGGGACACACACACACACACACACACACACACACACACACTGACACTTACTGATCAACCGATGGCCACTGAATGATCAATTTAAGGTAAAAACAAAAAAAGAGGGGCATGTATTATCACAAAGGAAATTCCAAGGGGGAGGGCATTAGAGCCACCAGCCCACCTGCAACAGTAAACTACAGGATGCTGTTTGTTGTGCCCTCCTCTTTTAACCACATCTGTCTGTTTCTAAAATAAGCTTGCTAAGTAATAATCGACATGGTAGTGTGCATTTCAAAGAATCTAATCAGATTTGCATGTGCCTTTCATGTGTCTGTGTTTCAAGGCATGTGATTAACTTCCCTCCCAGCCGATTGTCCCTTTAATAAACAGTTCGTGCTGTATCTAATGTTACATAGGTAGTCTGAACCCTGTACCTAAAGGTCTGTACACGTGAAAAGTTGGTATGAACCTTGTTTGGGTGTGTGAGGGCAGTGTGGTTCCTTCCTGGACTGTTGAAGGCTGGTCGGTACTTGTACATTGACGGCGTAGGTGGAGCTTCAGTCAACAAGCTGCTCTCTGGGTGACGAGAGACCAAAAGAGACATTTGAACGAGGTGTGCTTGTGATTAAAAAACAAACATTCTTCTCTTTACCTAAGAGGTAAACACTTGAAGTGCCTGGATTTTACTTTGTGCTCAACACTCAGATGTTGACATATTAGCTGACATGTATTTGTAAGCGTGTCTCACCCTCTGTGTCGGCACGGGGCAGACCGGGGTAACGAAGCTCCGGCTTTGGAGGAGGTGGAGGCTCTGCGTCAGCTGACTGGCTCTCTATCTGATCCAAACTGCTCTTGGACTGGAAAAGACAAACAGAAACGTAAGCAGACGTGCAGTATTAGGGCGTGTTCAGACTGACAGCTTACCTGAATCAAAAATCCATTCATTGACATGACAGATGAGGCTGCCTGACACAGAGGGCTATGTCAAGAAACATCATTACTTCTAGAGGTACAAAGGCCTGTTTTATGAACCGTTCTTGTCGGTTTTGCCATATGATTAATCTTCAAAGTCACTGATGTAGCAAAACATTTGCATTTCCTGTGCCAGAGTTCAGAAAAAAAAAAATCAAGCCACACATTTGTAAATCCTTGTGTTGCTAGTAGTGAACTCCTCTCAAAAAGTCAGTTCAGTTCACCTTGAGATAATTTGTAGAACAGCCACATACATGCAAATCTCCAAAATCCTTGTTTTATTATTTTGTTTCAGGATTTAGGGGGTGTTAGAGAATGTTTCCTTTGGTTAAATAAGGACAAAAGACATGATGGAGGGTTTTTAAATATGAGGAGGAAGAGCAGAAGTGTGCAGTCAGAATTTGTTATTTTATCTCTATTGTCGCTTACAGAATCATAACCGGTGTCAGTTTCCGAGCCAGCAGCTGCAGCACCAACACAAACTATATCAGCTGCCCGTTCACAGATTTTCTGTCTCCATCAATTTGACACCATAATGCCACAGTAAGAAATAACAGACCCTCATATTTTTTAAACTGCCTTTTTTGATCTTCCGTGTTGGTCTGTTAAAAAGAGGACTCATGAAACTCATTGAAAACAGACAAATTCCTATAAACATAGGTAAGATTTTTTTCCACAGTAATAAAGTGTGAAGTCAAACATATAGCACGTACAAGTATTTTCTGAATAGCATTAAAATGCATGAGCATGTCTGTGGACTTCCTAAATCCAGACTTCCCCCTGAGGACTGCCAGTCGTTGTGAGATTCAGTGTCACTCACCCTGGTGCTGTGTCGGTCATTCTGGATGCCGTTGTCCAGGACCTTTGCTTCCAGCTGGGCCTCAGTGAGAGATGGTCTAAGAAATGGTGGCTGTATTTCCATTACCTGCCGGCTCCGCCATCGGCCCAAATATCTGTAACATACGCAAATATGTAAAACCTATGTAAAATAATTTAGGCACTAAACAGAAGGATTAGCAGAATGTTGCTCTATTGACAAACATAATCTTGCGCCACAATCCACTCACACTGAAGGCCTACACTCATATCTTCCATTACGTTAACAGACCAGTGAGGACAATAAAAGAGGAGGGTGGAAAAGTGGAAGGGGAGAGAGAGCCATGGAAAGAAAGAGGCAGTGGAAAAATAATAATTGTAGAGCAGAGTGTTAAAGGAGGGAAGTGAACAGCTGAGTGAAGTGGAGAGAGGATGGCCGACCTGGGCGCCTGGGACCTGCACAGTACATGGGAAATGTTCCTCCAGCAGCCGTTGGTGAAAGGGTTAACGCCTCCCCGAAACTTCCCTGTCACCTGCAGAGGGAACGAGAGGGAGAGAAGACCAATCGTGGTTACCTATACAGACCTTTCAACCCACATGGATACCAATATATACAACAGCATCCATGCATCTTCTTTTCAGGGTCTGATGCATGCATGCAACTCATCTAGGTACCTGTTCATTTGTGGTCCTACCACGGGCCACCAGCACCATGTGGAACCCAGTCAGACCGGCAACTGGGACAAAGAACAGACCAGCCACACACATCACAGCCATACTGGGAGGAAAGAGTCAAGGAGATCAGAGAAAAATAAATACAACAAAATGTCGGTAAAATGGGAAAAGAAAGTCTCATAATGTGTTCTGCATGCTTATGACTGCAGAGCGCCCAGTAAAGGATACGTCACGGCTGCGTGTGGCGTGTCCAGCTGCTGGCGGTGGTGCAGGACATAAACTAAGCCAAAGCCAAATACGTCCATGATGTGGGTGGTGAGAGACAGCAAGAAGAGGAAGAAATAGCGGTAATTCCTCCGACCGATGCAGTTGTTCACCCACGGGCAGTGGTGGTCAAAGTCCTGAGAGAGCAAACGTGGTCAAAGGACACGAGGGTGAGATCACCAGCAACGACATGACGGAGAGGAAAAAAAACAATGAGGAGCAGCAACAAGTGGAATACATAACAATCAGATGTCCACATAGTTTCTACCACCCACACGTGCACATGGAAAACTAAGAATAGGACCGGTCTAGGCTGAGCCGTCACACAGGAGTTTGTAGAAGCTTACTGTGAGTTGCTAATAAAAACTAAAATGACACATAACACGGGTATATGCAATGATGATTTAAATACAGAAACAGTAATACCTAGACAACGGGAAAAAAAATGAGCCAAGATAATTACGCAACATCACCTCATTCCACCCAGTTCTCCCATGTAACCTTCACTTATATTTGTCTGATCCTGTGAAATAAATGAATGTATATTTTGGAGTCTTCCACCAAATTATGTGTGTATATATGTGTGTGTGTGTGTGTGTGTGTGTGTGTGTGTGTGTGTGTGTGTGTGTGTGTGCGTGTGCCTGTGTACCTCCACACAGTTGTCGCAGACTGAGCAGTGCGAGCAGCGCGGCGGCCGGTAGAAGCGGCAGGTGGAGCACCACTTCATGCGCACCTGGATCCCTTTGATCTCCACCGTCTTATAGAGCGGAGCGCGGAAATCATCCTCTTTATCCTCATCCTCCTCCGCTGCAGACAACAGACACGCTCGCATCATAATCACTGATCACACGGTCTTCCTGCATTGTATTATTGTCAGTGATTATTTCAATAAAATTCCAGGGCACTCCTGGTTCTTTTCGGCAAAAGTGCTGAATATTCATTATTACCACGTGTCTCGGGAAAAGACGGCGCACACCAACACTGCTGACGTGTGTTTACCTCGGGGGAAGACTCCAGGGTCCATGAAAGTGGCCATGCAGAAGTTGGCAAGGGTGAAGAGGAAGATCACGGCAATGTAGATGGGAATGACAGAGGAGAAATACTCTGACAACCACGGGCACCTGGACAGTTTTAGAAAGGATGGAAACATTACTTGGTGTCAAGACACGGAGGGAGGAACATTATCATTTAATACTCCACACTCCAGCAGCAACAACAGCTGATAAGCCTTAGTGCAAGACTATTAAACCCCCCACCCCCCAAACAGCTCCATGGAAACAGCTCAGCGGGCAGAAATGGAGGACCGTGATTGTGAATGAGGTGCGATTGTGACTAACTGAAGCTGAAGAGGTCAATTGTGTTCGGTAAACTTTCTCTGAGCACATAAAGGTTGACTAAACAACAAACAACAGCATGCCCTCAAATGAAACATTTTATATCTGGGTATTTACACATGCCTTTGGCAGACCCACACATGCACAAACATCAGCACAGCGACACATCTGTGTAAACACACATTAAGGCCCTTTGGCACTGCGTTTACATTCTGTGCGAGTGTGTTTGCATATATGAGATTGACCAAGAAACACTCACGTGAAGCAGAAGAAGAGGGTTGTGGATCCCACCAGGAACATGGTGGCTGCGGACACCGGGACATATCGGCTGGGTCGAAATGGACGGGGAGGAGCAGAAGCGGAGCTACCTACTCCTCCTCCAACCCCCCCACCACTGAAGCCCGGCATCAGAGACAGATAAACAGAGGGGAGGAAGACAGAGAGAAGACAGAGAGAGAGAGAGAGAGAGGGAGGTAGATATCTGCTGTCTACCTACTGAAAAGGGGTGCTTTGCTGGTCAAAGTGGTGAATATGGTGCTTGTTTGAGAGGAGGGGCCATGACTACAGACAGGAAAAGAAAACCAACACTATGCAAAGCAGCAACTGAAAGAAAACATGAGCAAGTCTCCTGTCCAGACACTAAACGTCTCCCAGCACTGATTTAGTCACGTTATAGCTTGCTGCAAATATTTAATTTGAATGCATAATATTTATAGAGGCTTATAAAAGCTAAACTACACAAGGGCAATGTGATACAAAAATATGTGTAGCTAATTCATAAATATTTCTGTATGGCTTTAATGTATTTGGTGCAACAATATAAATAATTCCGATCTTAAACTGCACCCCGGAACCAGTGCAACGTCAACACCGCTGTGCATATAAAGGACAGACACTCTCACACACCAACAAGACTGGAGCAATTTAGGTTTCTCGCCACTGCTGAAACTCAAGTGTTTACATAATGCTCATCGCTGTGCTTAACTTCTGTTATCCCGCAGAGAAAAAAATTGTGTAGAAAGAAAAGAGCAGAAAATTAAAGAGGTAGTGGGTGGATAGCCAGCAGACTGCTTGGAGAAGCACATGGAGGAGACCAGGCAGAGGATTGAACGCAGCAGCTGCTGATGACTTCTGTGAATCCCGAGAGGGCTTATTTAGGCACTGGGTGGGTGGAAGAAACTGAGGATGGCGGCAGGAGGGACAGTTCCAGCATGTCCAACTAAGTCAGCAGGGGAAAACAACGAAACAAAACTAAATTCACTTTTAAAACAGTTGTGGGGAGCTGCTTAAAATCAAATAAAAGTCCAGCTGGAATTTATTGAGCCGCTAAAAAAAAAAAAAAAAAAAAAAAAAAAAAAAATGTCGAGGCTTGCCTTTGCAAGTAAAATAACTCAAACAACCAAGTCCCCTGGATCTTTTGAGACCCTTGTCTTCAGTCTTTGCGTCAAAATGGGGACAAAATCAACTCATTCCATGAAGACGCCCCGTGTATGTCACCGAGGTGTCACCGCACTTGGCTGGGTCTGGGTGGAGCGTCCTCTCCCACCTCCAAACTCTCTGCAGATAGACCTTCTTTCCCATGTTGCATCTCTTAAAAAAATCCATGTACAGCGTGGCTGTTATGTAGTTTGATTCATTTTAGTCCTTTCTTTTAAATCTTTGGCTCCTGGTTTTCTTTCAACCCCTGGCTCTGTGGAAGCTGCTGGAGGCCCCTGGAAAACATTTTTTTTACTCATTTGTCAATCAGCAAAACGTAGGCAAAAATGTTTGTAAATAATTATAGCCGAAAAGAGTACTTGATAAGACTTATTATGTTTATGATAGTAACTGAAACATCTTTAGGTTTTTGACTGTTGGTCGGATAATAAAACATTTGAAAACGTAATTTTAGCATCTGGCCTTATTTAATAAAGATATTTATTAGCTAATGAATATAAATAGATGTGGGACTCCATATAATGACATCATGGAGAACACAAGTAACTACAATAATACTGCAAAGATTTATAAAAATTGGGGCTATCCATGAGGAAGAACCTGCCGATACACGATGCATACATGATGCAGGGGTTACAATTCAAAATACTGCAATACTATCAGCAAGGTGATGCATTTTAATTTGAATTATTTTAATATAAATTTAGGAAAACTGACATATTATAAAGAACACACCACCACCCGTGCAATAAGAAGAGTGGGATCTGCATTGATCACAGTCCCTGTAACATCCAACATCTTCCCACAAATGTTTGCGCTATCTGAGCAAGGCCTAGGCAACACGGACAATATCAAATACTACGATATTTGTAACCGATTACCTCGATATCGAATATGCAATGATACTGTAGGCATGTTTATCGGTACTTTCACAAAATGTTTGCACAATGAGATTTTTGATAACAAGTCATACGTAATGAGAATAGAAAGACAAACTGTGTACAGGCAAATTGTATAAGAGCTGAAACCGTGTGGTCTGGCATCACATTACTATAATGCAGCCTTCACAACTAGGAAGGGACAACAATTATGCCACATCACAATATTCCAATATCCAAAATCTAAACCGATATGTCACGATACAATTAAATATCGATATATATATATATATATATATATATATATATATATATATATCTCAGCCCTAATCTGAGCAAAGGTATTGCCGCAAAACTTTTACATACAAACTCAACAAAAGTCAACAGCCTTTACGAGAATTGACGCAGTATCACAAAATATAATATTGCAGTAGTCAAGTGAAGATTTTTCTTACATGCCTCATGAAAGTGTCACTTTTGCAGGTACAGTTATTCTCTAAAGTTGATGTCCTCGCTTTGTTCAAGAGGAAAGTTATCCGAGAGAAGCAAATGTTTCACAACAATCAGACTGACTAATAACCAAGTTACACAGTGAGTATGCACTTTTCACCATTACTCAGAGTTGCTCCACAAGACAGCTGCCACCTCCCGTGCCCTCAAGTGGTCAAATGAAACGCCTCGCACTGCTGGAAATTCACAACACCTGAAGAGACAAGGATCTGTGACGAGGCCGGACGCCTTTGACACACACACACACACACACAGATAACTTTTCTCATCTCCAGATGACTAACTGGTCCGTGAACACACGGAAAACGTGTAATCCGACACCTTGGACACACCCCTCTTTTCAACAAACCACCCGAGCTCACAGATACGGAGCTGCTGCCGGAGACGGAGTGTCAGTGTGCGTGTTGTTAATCATCTCATCTGCCCAACAACAAATCCCTACCACCCCCCACCACCACCACCACCGACTATAATGGATGTTAATCCTAAAATCTCCCGTGTCGATGCTGGCGTGTCACCGCGACGATCTGCACCCCCCCCCCCCCCCCCCCCCCCCTCCTCCTCCCCAAGCAAGCTTCATAGTGAAGTCCAGCAAGTTTAATCCACGTTAAAACCTAACCGTGACAGCTGCTTTAGGGTGTCTTGAATAAATCCACACGACTCGATGAACCACCATTTTCATCTTTTGAGCGATGAGACAGACCAACCGTTCAGCAGCAGGCCGGGGCAGCGCTGGGAGTCAGTCAACCACCACGAACCTCATTAAAAGGCTGGTTGTTGTTTTTAAACCAACACACGCTGTGACCACTTTAGTCCCAAGCGTAGTAATCGTAAGAGATTCAAACGTGATCCACACTCGTGATCACTAAGTGAGCTTTTACCCAAAGCTTGGAAAGTTTTTTTTTGCGACACCGCTCGGTCCTTTACCACAGCGACGAGAGTTAGCCGACGTTAGTTACCTGGCTAGCATGGAGGCTTCGCACAGGCGGACTAACGTTCATTGACGACTGACGGGACAGCCGGAGCTTCTTTCAGCTTAACAGTCACCGCGCAGGGCAGGTAAAACGCCCGCCTAATACCGAACATGCGAGCTGTCTTGCCTGTAGGGTGTCGGGTCGTTTCGGTCCTCCTTTGGTTAGCCGCTTAGCAGACCGTTTAGCTCGCCTGCTAGGCCGACATCGGAATCCCGGAACTAGTCTGTCGTCTCTCAGGTGGGATGAGCAGCCAATCAGAGACCGAGGAGGTGTGGCCTCCTGGAACGGTACAAACACTCTGCGTGTTCATTAATGACTGTTCGGGAAAGTAATTGTTGTGAACCGTTACATTTTAAAGTTCAAGTTATAAAACAACACATTTAAAGTCGACATTTCCTCAAATTGAAACTTTTCCACCAATATTGAAGAACATGTCCATGAGGCACAAGACGTTTTCTTTCTTTCTCATTGTCCTTCGTCACAAAAACAAATGTGTGCGATAGACAACAACAACAACAACAACAACAAACAAGGCCAGGGTAAACAATACATCGCAAGGACATTACAGTGGACACGACTATTACATAATAATATTAAAAAAGATACATCATTTTAACATGTCATAAGCCTTCTGGTTTGTAGAGTACCACATTTTTCAGATGTGCTGGTTGCAATCTACACTGAACAAAGATACAACACTTGTTTTCACTCCCAAGTTTTCACGAGTTAAAGTAAAAGATCTTAAACTTTTTTTATGCACACAAAATGTTTATTTCTCGCAAATGTTGCTCGCAAATGTGTTAAAATCTGTTCGTGAGCATTCACCTTTGCTAAAATAATCCATCGATTCAAAAGTGTTGCATTTATATTTTTGTTGAGTGCTTTTCAAAAATTTAATTCACAGAAAAACTATAGGAAGTTCTCCAAGATGCTTGAAAAAAAAAACCTACCACCTTTGTTGGTCACGCCAAATATTGATTTATGATTTCTCCTTTGGCTGTCAAACAATTGTTATTTTACAAATTTAAAAAAAAAAATCTACATCAATATTTTTGAGAACATCATGTTTACTTTTAGTGTCTCAAATTGTTTCTTTGTGAAGTTTTCATTTCAAATCATCACAACAGGCCCACCAACGCTGAAGACACATCCTGGTGATTATGGCTAATGTTTAGAGCAGAGGCACAGAAAATATGAGTAAGGAAGTGTGACACTAAGTATGACAATTACGACACGGGACATTAAATAATTATGTGAAAAATGACATTAGATAGGTCTCAGGAATACTCAAAGAGATCTCGTATGAGCTGGCAGGTGTTTATAAAACAAACACAAAAGGAGCTCTTATTGTAGTGCTCCCAAACAGACACTGTGTGTCTTGTCAGGATATGGCCTGCAGGTTAGTGTCCTTTGCCTTACTTTTGTCAAAACAGACATGATGCACACTATAAGATGATTACAACACAGAAGGCAGGACTTGTCTCACACTTTACCGATACATTCAAAAGATGGCTGAGTGAGGGTTTGTCAAAACACTTTGTAAAACCTACTGGGTTTTTTCAGCATTAAAAATGCAGGAAAAGTTTTAGTTGTAAAGAAGTTCAGACACGCAAATGATTTTCACCACCAGTCCATCAGGTATTCAATAGGTAAATAAACTAGTATAAATAGCACAAACACATAACTTTTTATATTAAAAATTTTTATTTCTCGAGAGAAAAAGGAGGTTTACAAAACAGGTCATCAAGAAAAATATTTCTGCACTGATAAAACATCACTTGCCACAGACATCTGTACAATGTGGTCTATAAAATGGGGAATAATTTACAATTGCTCCCAATTACAATAGTTAAATCGTTTTCCCTGCAGTCCTTACAAAGCACAAACAAGATAACTCCACAAACAAAATCCAACAGGACTCCTCCCTAATGTATTCCCCACCTCTTCCCAAGTCCTCTTCCCCGAGGTTGCGCTTCATTTCATATCCATGAAGCGGATGTCCATAATGAGGAGAGTGTGTCTGGGCAGTGGTCTGGGTGATGGGGACAGCACTTTCATCACCTGTGTCTGAGTGTCAACGTAAGTTACAACTATAAAGCCACACACGGGGCTCTCCACGATACCCTTTCTCGCACCTTCCTCTCCGTCCTCTGCGCTGCTCACGCTCAGCACATGATACGTGAGGTCTCTCCCTGGTGTCACAGGCACCAATTTTAGCTGCGTGTCATCCTGAGACATTCCCAGTGGCAAACAGGAGTCCGGGATTGATGGTGCCCCTATCTTGTAGATGCGGACGTCTGAGAAACGCACTTCAAAAGAGAAAGGGTAGTAGGACAATCCACGGAAGCCGTAGAAATACTCGCGGATCTTCTCATCGCGAGTCTCCCGCCGGCACTCCTTGGAGCGTTCCACTACTCCCCCGGACTTGGGTAGGAGCACAACCCGCACAAAGTGAGGGAGGTCTCGTTTGAGCTCATTGTAGAGCCTCTCATGGTCCAACACCAGCACCACGTCCACCTGAAAAGTAGACGCGCAGTGGACCAGCGCCTGGTAGCCAGAGCCCTTCACCCAGCCACAGGTGTTGATGATGCAGCCTCCCACGCTGGCCTTTCTGTTCACCTCACAACGCTGGGAAAACACGTCAGCCAAGCATGACGTCAGCTTTATAAGAGAAGAACAATAAAGTGGAAGGTAAATAAATATCTGATGATAACACAGGCAAAATGTGTAGTTTGGCAGTGAGCATTTGGCCTGACAACATTATGTTCGGAAAGGTCTGGAACTTTTCATCTCACCTTGTTGTAAAGTTTGATGTTGGTCCCTGGAGTGGTTGAGCCAAAGTGATAAACCAAAGGAGCCTGAACTGAGAAACCCTCCTCCACATCTGCCGGACGCTCGATGCACAGCGCCGACACTGTTCCGGGTACAGACACCTGAGGGACAGAATGTTCTGTTACGCTTTATGCCGGGAGGAATAATATGAGGTTTATTTGACGCCTGCGGCACTTTTACAAAGGAACTTTGAGATCAGGAACCAGAGGCCGCAGCTCGAAAATGTTGATGGAAAAATGAAAACACCACCTGCAGTAACACTAACCAGTACAGCTCGGTAGTACCGCTGCATCACATGAACACAACTATTCTGTCTGTTTGGCGTTCACATTCTTTACAACCAGTAAAGAGGATAATTACAAATGTCAGCTGCTACTTGGGCAGCCTCTTGTGCATCAGAGATAATGTTTGTGTAATATTAGTGTTATATTTAAAGCACCTTAAAATATGAACAGACATGCTGTAATTTTCACATGCTTGCTTCTATTCATAGTTTTATTACCAACAAAGGCACAAATAACTTCTCTCATTGGATCTCTGCATTAGGAAATTCACTTATTATTCAAAGGTGAAATTAATGGACTTTCTCCAAGACTTCCATCCTTCATCAAAGACAATCAATCTTGTAAAAAAATTTTTTTTATTAAATAACAAGATGTAGATGAGTTGTTTCAGTCTTGTACAAAAATCTGTATCTTCTGACATGGCAATGACTTAAAAGAACCTCAATGACTATAAACATATTAAAGTGCTATGCTGAAAAAAGATATACTGTATCTATAAAACATGCTGTACTTTTACTTTACATAAATCCGAGACGATCCGCCCTGCTTGCATCATCATTTCAATGTCAGATGCAGCTATTTTATTAAGTTAAATATGATCTTACCCCACTCTGTCCAACATCCAGTTCCACCAGCGTTGGCCTCCTGCCGACCCTCACAGCATAGCTGAGAAGCAGCCGGCACACTGTTGACTTCCCCACGTCTGTAGGTCCCACCACCATCACCTGAGGGTCCGTTAATTATCATTGTTAAAGCAAAACGCATTTACTGGATCCGACGAGCTTAAAAAAAAAAAAAGTCCGAAAAGGAGTGGGTGTTTATTCTAACTTACCCTCGGCCCCCTCTCATTGTCCCGCTCTGCTTGTTTTCTCATCTGTTCCAAAGCAGCGTGTGTGTTCAGGTAGAGCAGCATGGGCGTATCCTTTGACACATAAGCAACCTGTGGTGATGACAGAGAAACGGTGGTTTGACGAGTGTCTTGTTTGTCAAGTGAAACGCATAAAGCCGCACGCTGCGATTCGACTGTATATTCCATTGTCGAACTCAATGATGTACTGAACAGACACATGTAAGCTTTTACTCGTTTGCATAGACTCTCTTCCGGGTGCTCACCTCTGGCTTCCCATAGAGATTCACGCTGCAACCTTGCCATGTGAAAACTGCAATCTTAGAGCCTGGTCCAAATGTGTACTTCTTATTACGGTTCAATTCTGAGCCGAACACCTCAGCCATCCCCGTGAGGAGTTCCAGCTCAACTTGCTCGGCTGCCTCCCCGGCCTCCACCTCAAACCGAAGTTCAGTCTCCTTTTCCAGGTCAAACCTGGTGCTGGCCTTCCCGGCTGCCGGGGCATCTTCACTCGTCTTTTCCACTCCCTCGGTTGCCATGACTGACAAAGGAAACTTGTTTGTAATTATTTGACAACAACAGCACACTGAACAGAGAAACTTAAAATGCATATAATACAGTGATGGGGAGTAGCTAGTTGATTAAAATACGAAATCAGTCTAATTGTGTCATTGTCACAGTGTCTCGAACACTGTGGCGCTTCAGAGAATTTTTATATTGTATTTAAACATTTATGAGCAATCCCTGCCACTATTAAAAGTTAATAATATTCACAAATGCATGCAAAAGGCTTTATTGCAAGACTTTATTCAACCATTAAGTTTCTTTTACAAAAGAAAACGGGCCAAAATGTCAGCACAGTGTAGTTAGCATGAAGAAAAATGAATAAACACGTAATTAATTTGAACATTAACATAAAATAACTTTAGCTGTGCCCACACAGCCAAAGCGCAACACATAATTAACTAAAGAGACGAGGGTTCTTTGCCAAAGTCTGTTCCCTCTGCAGACCGTCAAAGACGACTGGCTAGACATGCAGTTCGGTTCAGATGAAGGTAAGAAGACACACATGATGCATCTATCACGCATAAACGAAATTTGGCAAAGCACAGGCAAACAAACACGCTTGCAGTTAGCAGGCCTCTGCTAAATTAACCTTATTAGTAGGAGCGAAGGCGGAAGGACAACATCAAAATACTGCAAATGTCTCTCATATAGTCAGACAAACCCAAAAATCAATTTAGCAATTGATTATTATTAAAAATATATCATACTTACATGGTGATTTCGAGTCCTATTGTGGACAGAAAATAAATCCCCTTCTCGAGGAACGGCCGCCGTGACTGGTCGCACGATGATGAGGTCACATCCCTTACAACCAATAGTATTGGACGTACGCTTCACTTGAAGGTTGGACACTCACGTAGAAGGTTTTGGAAATTCAGTTTTGGTCAATATGTTAGATAACCGATTTAAAAACGTACTGCAGCACTTCTTTTAGCCGCAAGTAAAAACACATTTTTCTTTGACGAGGCATGTCAATTTGTTGGGATTCAGTTACAAGTATTAATAGAAGCGTTCAATGTAGAGTAGATCAAAGTACTTTTAATACATAGAGGAACATTTTTCATAATTTCGGGTCTTAAAAGTTTCAGCAAGTTGAGACATTGATATGTGTTAACAGAGCTATCATAACAAATTTATGTTTAGGTCATCTAGTCAAGTATGGCAAAAGTCCTCTTCACTTTAACATAATACAACTGACTGCTTGGCAAGAGGGAAAAAAACAAAACATCAACACAATAATTAAGAAACACATTATTTACCAAACACAGATATAAAAGCATAATGAAACTTTAAGAAACAGGGGAGAAAACACTTCAAAACCCGCAGGACTGTGCATCTGAGAAATGTGTTGGCTCGGAGACGCCCCACTAGGTGTCGCCATGTATCCAGAAGACGTTAGCAGGTGGAGCTCGGTTCATCAGAGGAGGGACTGAGAGCACCTCCTTGGTCACTCCTCATCATTTTGCTTCCACTGGCCACATCTCCTGAACACTCGGCTGCACACAAAACGGGAAAAGGTCCGCTAAATTACACAATTCATAGAGAGCTTATTCAAAATAACACATATACGGTTCCCTTAAATACAAATCTAAAGAGTTGAACGGTTTTTCTTGACAGAGTTCGCAAGTTTCGTTCCACTCATTATTTCCATTTATTACTGCTGGATGAAAGAACTTATTTAGTGCGAGTGTACAGCCACTGCTGAATTCTATATCTAGTGTTTTCTGTATTGTATTATTCTGTCGACAGCGTTGACAAACCTTCACTGGGCATCTACTCAGCATTCAGAGCTTCCTGTAGAGCAGCAACTACAACATCAGGCTGAGGAAACTTCAGTTTACGAGGTGGACCCTTCTTTATCCCAGACCACAGAGATGTGTCTTCAGGAATGAGACGGAAGAGAACAATGTCATGTGAGAACAAGATAGAAAATAAGGATAAAACGTCCTCTGTATGGAGGCCGTTCTGCACTTCTTGTACACACAGCCTTCTGCTGACTGTTCAAGCAGGGTTTATTGATGCTGTGTTTACATTGTGGCAAGACTTAACGTTAGACTTGACCGTTGTTAAAACACCTCAAATTTCTCATTGACGTGAAACCTTTCAAACTTGAGAAACTTCACTAAACAGTAGCAAAAAAATATGTTTCATTCCTTTCTGGGTAAGTCTGACGTTTGCAATTCTGCGCAGCGGCAGGCAGGGTTAGAAAAAGTGTTTTTGCAAGTAATTTTAGTAGAAAATACAAATGAGTAAAACTCAAAAACTGAGATTGTGACACTTTAGTATGCCTGATGTACTTCCCTTGGGGAAACCAAAATAGCAGAGCTATACTTGGCTTTGCCTTTTCATCCTCCTCACCTTTGCCTCCATCCAGGAGAGTGACCTCAAAGCTGTTCCTCCGGGGTTTCTCTGGGTTAAGGATCACAGTCAGTCCGGGGCGGGCGGCCAGGAGGGCAGATTTCACCTCCTCAGCATTACGCCCATACACTCGTCAGCTTTTACTGCCGGAACAACAGAGCAATCATCAGGTGGAAATCTGTGCTCAACCAGGAGCGGGACTGTTGATCACAAGGTAAAGCAAAACATTTACGCAAGCCCGACTTCTGTTGCACAAAATTAAGGGGAAATTATCTTTACAAATTTAACACAGAGAGTTATGAACATTGAAGACAACAAAACAAGTTAAAACAATTTGAAAAACACCTAAAAATGACAGACACGCAGCATAGGCATGGAGGAGCATGTTAATGACATGTTCATCTGGACATTCAGTCAACCTTCCTGCAGGTTTGAACAGTTAAGGCTGCACAAAGATCTTTGTTGTTAACTGCTGTGTAGATGGAAATACCACTTTAATGATCATACACATCTTTTAAATCATTTTTCAACTACAAAACCTGCTCATTTATTGATCGCAGCTTCTGTAGTTTTATTTTGTTATGCGTCATCTGAAAGGTTTAACAGACATAATTTACAGATCAATAATGAAGATAAATGTGGTTCATCCGTTTATAGTGTTACATTGATAGAAGAAACTACCCATGTACACACACGAAAGGTAAAATCAGCTCCACACTGACAATCTAAAGTACTTACGAAACTAATGCATGAACAAAAGGTGGCGTTCCTTCTCCATTATCACATGAACTTCTGACACCAGATGAATGTTTTCATGAGTTTTCCTTGTGATTCATTATTTGTAAATAGTGGTGGCATTACATTTACTCAAATATAGGCCGTGAGTGCTTCCTTCTCCACTGATTCCGATGTGACAACTGTTCTCACCAGTGTTCAATGACCACCCTTTGACCCTCCTGGCCCTTCTCCTCCACTCCTCTGTCCTCCTCCTCCTCCTCCACGGACGGATGCTCCTCCTGTGCCTCTACCTCCGCTTTGCGCTTCGTCCCTCGACGACCTGCACAACACATGTTGTCACGTGATGGTTTCATATTGTGGAAAGGCTTTTCATAGTTACTCAAATGCTCTAAACATCAACTGTTTTTTTTGTTTTTTTTAGGGAGGTTGATTTGCTCAGCTGTTGGCTATAATGGTAGAAAACATGGCTGCTCTCAGCCTACACAAGACATTTTAACTCAAACATGACGTGACAACCGCTGTGACAGGTGGTGTAACCATAGACTGTATATGGAGACAGCGTCTCTTGATAAACTCTAAGCAAAACGCACTGCGTATAATGCAGCTAAATTCTGTAGCTGTGTTCACGGGATGCATGCAAAACACACCCACCTGCTTTGGACGCCATTCTTGCAAAACTTTCGCACGCATGTGGACTGTACCAATATGCTTGGGGAAGGGGTTTACGTCACGACGGACGAAACCATTAATGGATAGGTTTCTTCTGAAATATCAAAACCTTCAATCCTCAGTTCTTCTTTTCTGGAGCATTAACACCTTTATATATAACACGTGAATTGATTATTTATACATTAATAACTGTAAATGTTGACGATGCAGAATATTGATCATGCATAATCATAAATCAGTTGGCCAATTTTACAATAACACCATCCCAATAAATTAACACACTTGTTAGCATAAGAAAACACTGATTTGTGAAGATCTGTGATTATATTTTTTCTATAATTTGTTATATTCATTAATTTGGGAATGATTGCTCCAGATTTTTATGTTTTGTCGCGTGCTGTGTCGCAACACTTCAGTTTGGATTGTAGATTGTGCATTAAAAAAGAGATGGGGAAAGCCAGAGGAACACTAGTAGCCTACTTCAAAGGTGCTTATTGTGATAAATTGGCCATGTGTTACTTTCTGAAGAAACTCTGAAGATAAAACAAATGGATGGTCTCTGGATTATTCAATACATTTGTTTTTCCAACGTCAATTCTTTTCAGCCAGAGACAGATCATGTTTTTTCTCTGGATGTTTGTGCTTGAATGGTTGCAGGCACTAATATGCACATGTTTGCACAAAATAATAAATCTTACGTAAATTTAAAGATTGGTTTAGGCACTAAGATCACTCATTTTATCCGCCTGCCTCCCTGATTATTTGCTGCCTGTTTATTTACAGAAAGCTAATTTATCTCATTCACACAAAGCATTAATTGATCAGTTGGCAACTCCCAAAACTATTCCAACGTGTTGCAAATTGTAACAACTTTTCTGCCTTTTGTGTGAGAACTGTATCAAAATTCGCGATAGCCAGGACAGATAAGAAATCGTACTTCCTCTTTACGGAAAGACATCCCAGATGCTTTGGCTGATGACGGTCAGCTGATGCAGTGTCTACAGTTGAGCCTACCAAAAGACTTACATTTTATGAATAAAGTTACAATCAATGGTATTGCAGTTTTGCAAAATGCTGGCTGTAATGAACACATTTAAACCACAAATACATTTAAGATCGAGATAATTTGTCAGGACCTGAGAGACTTTGTCTGGTCTCATGTGCATCACCGCATTCTGCTAAAACCTAGATAAGCTTTTTTTTTATATATATATAAATCCTCCCTTCTGTCTGTTACAAATAAGGATCTGTGAATTGTCCTTTATCACCAGTGGGACAGATGAATGCAGGTCCCAAAAGTTGTTCTCCGATATTCTCTAATGATTTGCATAATCAAATGTGGACTTGTAAGGGACAGCTGAAAGACATCATACAAAACAAACAAGAAGATGAAAAACCCTGCAGAGAAACAGACTGACGTGTTGGAGTACTTCAAAGTCAAGAGCAAATATGGTGTTACCGGAATAGCAGTCCATGTCTTGGTCACAATATATGTGGCAGTCACATTTTTTGGTACACACAGTAATTGTCTAAAAGACGTCACAAGTTGCGTCTGTGCCAAAAAAACATGAGCTATACAAGCTCCCAGCGACTGACTCACAACCGCTCATGAGCACTCCTCTTTTGTTCTGTTGTTGACACCAAACTCAAGACTCACACTTCTTGGCCATATCATCACTTTTACTCTTGTCGTCTTTGTCATGCAATTACATCGTTCACCCTTTCTGAATCAGTCCAAGCAAAACAGATACATTGAATCTCCAGAGTTTGTTTCTCTCCCAGTCTGTGTTTGCCCTCTGTTGTATTTTTAGCTGTTTGTAAACCTTCAGAGGAACGGACAGATCACTGGACAGATGTACCCTGTCTTCACCCCGCTCTCCTCTTTTAATTCAAAGTGACTCAAGGCCGGAAGCACTGAGCAGCTGCCTCCACACTTCCCAAATTCTCATGCATGCACGTGGATATTTTTGCGCACACACGCATATAGGGGCGGGGCGCATCACCGGAAGGCAGATAATTCATTCAGAAATTCAAGTCCTTTTTTGTATGTCTGCTGCTCACTTGCATCTTATCTTCATATTGTTTTTTTCTATTCAGCTTATGAAGGTATGTTATGATGTTTAAAGGACCGATTTGCCTAATTTCAACCTTATTTCTCTCCTACCGATTTAGGAATACAGTGGTAAAAACAACAACAGTTGTTCAATGTTCTCTGTGACTCTGGGAAGCAGCTGCAAAAGCTGTTGTTCTTCTGACACCAGTGCCATCATTTAATGTGTACAGTGATGTAGTTGGAAGCAAGGAAGAACTCCAGGGCTAATTCAGCTGTCAGGGTGGCCAGGGGGCGTGCTATAGATGCTGCTCTCTTCGCTTGTGTTGCAACAAGCTATCGCGAAAGGGCATCCCAAAATCTTTGTGCAGAGGACGTTATGGACATATTACAGTGTCTTGGCTGACTTGCATATTCAGCAGTGCATCTTTGAGCTTGCGGGCGAAGAAGGGCAGAGAGGCCAAGGCTGCGGCGACATTCGACATGCAAGAGGATATGGCCGGAGGAGACCTTTCAGAAACCCAGCTGCCAAATACAAACTGCAGCTGGAGGTGCCTTTGCTCAATCTGCCCTCCAATGCCAACAGAAAGTGAATCATTCTGCTGCAGCAAATTTCAGCGTGGGCCGTTTTTGCTGGATGCAGTTGCTGACACCAACACGAGAGACGAGGTTGTGCTTTACTATGCTTGAAAGTTTTACTCCTAACATGGACAGAGGTGTGCTAGAGACCTCGGAAAGACAACTAAAACTGGCTGCTTATTGTTTTTTTTGTTGAGTGGATACATGGGGTTCGCTGTCCTGGGGGTTCAGGTTTTCAAGTGCTGGACAATGGGAGCTGGTCAGTGCAGCAATGCTGCAAATTCCATTCATCAATTATGGACGCAATAGGTCAGATGTCACGTTGACTGCAGCACTGCACTGACAACTATGTTGTATTCTATTATATTCTGGGGTTTTTTCATTAAATGTTTTTTATTGGCATGAACAAAACAACAAAAAAAGAATATTGCCAAAGCAATATTTACATATATTATCACTATTTTAATGGCATACCACCATTACCATAATGATACACATAAATCCCTGTTACATCAATAACAAAACGCCTTTCTATTCTATTCTATTCTATTCTATTCTATTCTATTCTATTCTATTCTATTCTATTCTATTCTATTCTATTCTATTCTATTCTACTGTTCCTCAACCCTAACTCTAAGCCTTAACCCTATTTAGCATGCTGTGGCAGAGAGTGCATCCATTTTATCCTCCTGAAAGTCTCTCTCAGCCTTTCCATTTTCTCCCTCGGCCCTCTGACGTCAGCGTGTGCGTCTCAGTTCATCATCTAAACAACATGTGTGTTGGTTGAACGTCAACCAACACGCCAAGAACACGCAAACTAACACGCCAACTCATACAAGGCAATATGCAGCCTTGGCCAAGACAAGCATAGCCATGCGGGGGTGAGAGAGAGACAGTGAAGAGAGAGAGAGAGGAGTGGTGACGTGAGGGTTCAGACAAAGACTGAGTGACAGCAAATGAAAGGCACGTAAACACACAAAAGCAAGAAAAATTGTAAAGACAGTTGGGAGGAGAGGGGGCTAGTGGGCACACAACATCAAAGTCTGACGACTTCAGAGAAATTCTCCCTGCTAATGGCCTGGTTGAGTTCCTGCACCGGAAACACACTAAATATGTCCCGTGACCACCCAAGCAGCTGCTTTTAGGCATAGAGAGCAAACGCCTACAGATTTGCCATGAAATGGGAACTCGGAAATATGGAGAGGGTAATCACGTTGGTCTCAATGAAAGTTTTTGATGTGCATTGCTGCAGGTGGTTATCTCTCATAGAAAAAGCTGAGAGAGGAAGTCATTTATAACTGCCAGTTCAACAACTCTGTGGAATTATGACCCACTGTAAATGTCCTCTTGCATAACAAACTCAAAAGTTGACTCCATGAGTTGTTTTTTTCACATTTTTACCAGAAATCATCAAGTGATATATTTATTATTCTTTGACTTGGTCACTGTCTGCATGTAACTGTTCATATAAGCTTGACTAGCAGGCCTATGTAAATTCCCCATTATTATGACAACAGCATGGATAATTCATTTGTTTCCAATAACATGAAAAGACCAACCCCATGATATGTTTAGTCCTGACTACCAAAAATCATGAGCTAGTTTTGTAAAATCCTTAAAGTAAATATTTTTGTAAAATATGGTTATGTTTGTAGTTAGAGTTTGATAAAGCTCAGTAATTAGCAGATTATCTGGTTTATTCAATGTATGTAAAAAATACTTTTCACCATTTTACTATTGCCTCTGAGCAGTTACCAGGCAACCAGCTGAGACTCCAGGAAGTGACTGGCCAAAAGAAACCCAAAAACAAACACTTCGGCATATAACCTTTTGTAACGCAGCAAATAGTCATTTCTTTTGCACTTTAGTGTTTGTACTGATTAAACAAACAATGATACAATGTGTTAATTAGTGAGCAGATTTAGTTACATCTGAACAGGACCAGGCTAGCTGTAACTGCCGGGTGACTGTGGCTCAGATGGGAGAGCGTGTTGCCCACTAATCACAAGGTTGATGGGTCAATCTCTGGCTCCAGTCCACATGCCTAAGTGTCCTTGGGCAAGACACTTAACCCCAAGTTGCTCCCAATGGCGTACCATATGTGTGTGAATGTATTCCTGTTGGCATACATGACAGCTCAGCCTCATCAGTGTTTGAATGGGTGAATGGAAAACCGTGTAAAAGCGCTTTGAGCCCGATAAGGTGATAAAGAGCTATACAAGTGCTGACCATTTGCCATTTGACCTTTGTAGCCTTTGAGCTAAGCTAAGCTAACTGGCTGCCAGCCTTATCATGAGCGTGTTGTCAATCGTCTTATCTAACGCTCATCCAGAAAGAGAATAAGTGTTATGTTGGAGGAAGGACAGGTGGAAAGCAAGGTATTGCTTGACAGAGAATAATTTTTTTTATCTGGAAGACAATACAAATTAGATGTGAGAAGTTGCAGGCTACTCAACCAAACTTCCCTAAACTTTACAATTTGCGTCTATGTGTGTGTGTGTGTGTGTGTGTGTGTGTGTGTGTGTGTGTGTGTGTATGTGAAAGTGTCCTCACACTTGCAAGCACATGCATGAGTGTTTGCATCATCATCAATACCATTACCATGGTGAGAGTTAATCTGTTGAGGGGGTGTGCTGATACCAGGACACATCGTCACATTTTCATCCTGGTGTTTTCCCCATTCTGCTTCTTCCCTGACTCATACCCCCCACCACGCACACGCACACACACACACACACACACACACACACACACACACACACACACACACACACACACACACACACACACACACACACACACACACACACACACACACACACACACCTCAACAGCTTATTCATCGATCTTACTGTATAACATGGCCAGATATAGCTGCCTCTTGCACATGGTGAGAAAAGTGATTGGGGTGAGGAGTGAACACAGTTGAAGTTGGTGAACTTCAGCACGCACACTTCCAGCCTCATGTGAATTACTTTACACTTACGCACACTCACAGACACATAACAAATACCACCCCACTCCTGTCATTGTGTACACGTCCCTTATTTCACAATGATTTTAGTTTGAAAGTGTGAACTATTCTTTGTAAAAGCAAACTTTAATTGACCATCGATTCAAGATGGACTTGTTGCAATGTTAGACTACTGTCTGATTTATTTATCTATATAAAGTTTCTACTCTCTATTTTTATCTGTGTGCATTGTGTTTGTGCTTATGAACCAACTT
Organism: Brachyistius frenatus; assembly: GCF_029030835.1. Classification (NCBI taxonomy): domain Eukaryota; kingdom Metazoa; phylum Chordata; class Actinopteri; family Embiotocidae; genus Brachyistius; species Brachyistius frenatus. Next base: position 5,874,824 of record NW_027210616.1, read on the forward strand.
TTTTGTGTTCCTTTGTGGCATCTTTAGAGAGCAAGGGTAACAGTGAAGCAATAAAGAAACTCTCACTTATTTCTTTTAAAGTATTTATTTATTTTTTAATAAAGCAGAACAGGTTTCTCCATTGGAAAATACAGAATTTTACAACGTCACAGTAGCTTTCATGTTCTACTCAGAAACTCACAGTCGTGACTCAGGTTGTGTTCAGATTTCACATACGGGACTGACAAGGAACATAATGGCCCCCATGAATTATGCAGATTCCCAATTAGGTTGGATTGGCATTGGGTTGAACAGATTGCCGAGTAATACCATGCCATTTTCCAGAAACACAACCGAGAATAGTACAGCTTCATTATGAGAGATAATGTTCTTGATTGTTGTGGTTTGTGTGACCATAAAATAAAGAAATATATCACTGAACTCAGGTAAAATCCTTGGATTTACCACATCAAAAATATAACTAAATCTGATACAGATTGTGATGCATTTTTAAACTTCAGTTCTAAATCTGAGACATGTTTATTTGTGCATAAATGACCTTTTCAACTCCAGGTTAGAAAGAAATAAACACATTGTCGTACCTGTACATTCACACTCTCTAAGAACCGGAGACCAACAGCAGGTGTAAGTGTGATGAAACAGGAGCCAACAGGACAGCGACCTGAGGCTTAAAACAACACGTAGAGCTGTGTAGGACTCAAGCCTGGTGTTACTTTATACCCTCTTCTGTGTCAGTTCCAACATCCAGACTAGCAACCTATTTAACACTGCCACTGACACAGGTAACACACACACACAGGCACTCATTTGACTCATAGATGACGAAGCTAGTCTCCTCTGGACTTCAGTCTTTTAGTGTACAACAGTCCACTTTGACACACACACCCACAGCAAAATGAAACGCACACAATAAAAATCTGAATCTGGAGCGCAGATTTCTTTTTTTTGTTTTTGGTTGTGAGTATCTTTGTCCCTGCTTATATTAGTGCGGAGCTCTGATATGTTTAATCACACCTTTTTGGGATTATCCTTTCAATCTGGGACATGTGGCTCAAGATTTTGGACTGTCTGAGGGGGGAGGAGATGAGTGGAAAACACAAGGGTAAAAAGGAGTTTCCACATTGAATTAGTCTGCCTTCCATCTACAATCTAAGTACCTCTTCTATCACCACAAGCAGTTTGTTTACAACTGCAAACTGCACTACAAGGAAAGTAGAAATCCAGCTCGTCTAAAACATAGTGTGCAGTGGGTGTATGTACAGTAATAATGTGTGGTATGTTCAAGCGGTAGTTCGCTGGCATCTCTGGGACCTGGAGAGGAGAGTCACCCCTGGCAGCAGACCTAATCATCCTCCTTCCTTTATGCCTTTAGGCAAACATGTAAAACTTCACAGTTCTTTTTTCCCTCCAACATCTCTCTTTATCTGTATTAATCCACATCTTTCTCCTATTTCTGGTAGTTCCAAATAACCTACCATTGATCACCAGTTTCAATCATGATGAAAGAAAGAAATTATAGTGGGACAATCTTAGTACTGATTAGATGGTGAGCACTGGTTAATATAGAAAATAGCTGTAGATTAGCCACAACGCCTGCGTTGTTCACAGCTGTGATATCCAAAAAGTATCCAGAGACCCAAGCAGCTAATTTGGTATGTTCCTGCCTTTGTTCCATCACTATCAGAGTCAGTGTCTCTGCTTTCTGAAAGCCTGTACCACTGAGTAGCATCTATTTCAACGTTTAAACCTTGACATGCTCTACATCACCGCAACGGACATTTGCTCTTTAAAACAGCTCCCTGTTGCCTTGCCTGTCTCATGCATCAGTGTAGCGCCCCCTGCGTGTCGCCGAGGCAACTGAAAGGAATCAAGATCCAGGTTTTCGTTAAAACTGGAAAGAGCAGGGGGAGAAATCAGAGGAGGAAAAAGGTTGAGGAGGAGATAAGAGCTCAGCTAAAAAGGAAATGGAAGGAGAATGTGACTATGGAGAGGGAGAGGAGGTGGAGCAGGGATGGGGTGATGGTAAAGGAGGAGGATGAGGGGAAAGCTGGGTTGTCATAGTTTGATGGACACTCCGGCTCCAAGCAGCGGATGGAGGAGTCTTCATTGCCATAGTTTGCCCAGTATTCTTCTGGGTCGAGCTTGGGAAGTGCCGCCTCATCGTCTGACAGTTCGTACTTGGAGGGGATGATTTCAGAGGGGATTTTGGGGAAGTACTGGGGCTTGACAGCAGAAAAGGGGAAGGCCTTTACTGATTCTGTGCTCTTCTGGTATGAGGCCTTGGATGAAGATGCGGGCTTGTGCTTGGAGAACCACCAGCGTGTCTTGGTGCTGAAGGTGGTTGTGGTGGTTCCACCCAGGGAGCCGGGGTCAGGCAGAGGACAGCGAGCAAAGTCCAATTCACGGAGGAATCTGAGGTCCTGGCCACGACTCTGGGATGGGGATGTGCACATGAGCTCAGAGGAAGAGATGCGGGCCTTACGGAACCACTCCCAGAGGGGACGGGCCTCGCAGCCACAGGACCATGGGTTACCATTGAGGCGGAGGAACTGGATGCCCTGGGCATCACTCATGGCCTGGCCTGGCAGCTCAGCCAGGGAGTTGTTGAACAGGTAAAGGATGGTCACGCGGCCCAGGTCACGAAAAGCCCGACGGTTGACCTGCCTGATGCGGTTGTCGTGAAGAAGGAGACGGTCCAGGTTGACCAGGCCTCTGAACACATTCTCAGAGAGGGCACGGATACGGTTTCCGTGCAGGAAGAGATGGTTGAGGTTGACCAGATCTGAGAATAGGTCATCCTGCAGGAAGTGGAGTTGATTTTCCTGTAGCAAAGCAAAGTCAAAATACAAGATTTAAGGCTGTGAAAAAACACGTGGGAAAACTAAACTGTTGGTTTTAGTTGTTGAAGGCCCTCAAGAAAATGATCTATTTCAAGTTGTTCAATAAAAAGCTACTATTTACATCTCAGATACTTTACAATCTGATGAACCTTAGTTAAGACATAAATCTAGAATTAATAGTCTTTTAGGAATCACTGAAATTTTGTTCAATATTTGGTCAGAAGATGGTCAGAAGTGACTGTCATTGTTTGGAGCCACACTGAATGTGGGATGTGTTTTCTTTCATTCCCTGAAAAGGCTTCTTGGCAGGAACTTATTGTCTAACTGAAAAATAGTTTAAATTCAAAGAAGAGCTGAGATACCACTGTCAGCTGCCAAAACCATACAGCATCCAAAACAACTCTGGAAAAATAAATGCACGTGACATCTCTGCAAGCTCATTTTCAGTGTACAGTACTGAAAATGAAAATTAGGAACACAATTGAAAATTATTATAAGTATTGATAATGCGTGGCAATAATGTAAATGATATAGTGTTATTTTCCTGTCTGTTCTTTAAAGCTATTAAGTGTTGGGTTTTGAAGTGATCTATCAATGAAGCTGAGTTTAGCAAGGTATTTTTTTCGTATCATCTAAATATAATTTGGTAGTTAAGTACTTATTCCTAATAGAATTAAGTGCAGGATGAACTTCTACGGGAATGTTTTCTGACAGTGGTGTCATTTAAATGAAATGTTGCATATCTGTGGGTTTAATCATTTTCAGTCATTTGGCAGTAGGTCAACTGTTATTGTCTTTTTGGTCTTCTTATATATTTTAGTGTATAATTTCAGCTTGTTCCCAGAGTTTGGTTTTATTTTGTTTCATTTTGGCTCACAGATAGAACATCTGTTCAGAGGAAACATGTGGGCACATACTCTTTACACTTAATTATATGTGCATGTGCGATTTGGAAACACTCACTTTGCGAACAGTCATCATTCTGTGCCATTAGGTCCCTGCAATCAATTGAGAGCAATCTGTTGTGCTTGCTTAATAATGATGGTAACATAAATTTCCGATTTATTTTACCACTGCTGAATAGTCCTAATTGCTTTTGCAGAAGTACATACTGTATGTTGTTTTAGTTCTAAATCTTATCTGTTTTAATATTTACTTATTGTCAGTTTGCATTTTACTGACTGTGCTGAGTGCATCTCACTGAACCTTCTCATAATCCTTCATCATGTGCAGTATAAAAGCATCAGTGTGTTTGTGGGTGTGCAGCCTGTATGTGGACAACTGTAAAGTAACTGACGTCAATAAGTCAATAAACACAAGTGTGTGCTACGGCGAGTATCACGTGTACATAACCATGCATGACTGTCCATCATCCATCTGTGCATATACTGTATTTCTTTATGTGTGTGTGTGTGTGTGTGTGTGTGTGTGTGTGTGTGTGTGTGTGTGTGTGTGTGTGTGTGTGTGTGTGTGTGTGTGTGTGTGTGTGTGTGTGTGTGTGTGTGTGTGCCTTTACCTGCAGGTAGAGAAACTGTAGGCTGTACAGCTTGTGGAAGAGGTCATGGGGGAGAGCGGCCAGCTTGCAGCGATGCATGTGCAGGCTCTGCAGCTTCTCCAAGCCCCTGAAGGCTCCACCTTCCAGGCGCCGCAGCGAGGGGTTATCACCCAGATCTAGCTCCTCCAGAACCCGAAGGTTACTAAAGGCTCCGGCCTCAATCCATGTGATGTTGTTGCCATATAGCCAAAGCACCTGCAGATGGATCCAGCAGGGCAAAAAAAAGAAAAAACGATGGGATGAGAGAGGAGAAATAAACAAGTTTGATGAATATCTCCAAATGCTGTTAGAAAGTTTAACAGAGACAAACACACACACACACACACACACACACACACACACACACACACACACACACACACACACACACACACACACACACACACACACACACACACACAGACACTGCCACACTCACCTGTGTCTCAAAGCCAAAAGAGTCTGCGCGAAGCTCTGTGATGCGGTTGTTCTGCAGGAAAACACGTTGTGAGTCATAAGGAACACCAGCCGGCACTATGGTAAGGTTCTGGGACTGGCAGCTGACCGTCATGGGCGTAGGGTAACACACGCACAGCCTAGGGCATGCGGTCACCCCGCCCAGCTTCACCACCACCAGCCACAGAATCAGCCACAGTGATAGTCCACCTGGAGAGAAGCAGGGAAAGAAGAAGGGGATTATTTTCACTTAGAAGAAAAGATGACATTTTAAAGTTATCAGAGGGCCATTGTTGGAATAATTAGTCCTGGTTTACTAAACGTACACATTGTGTGTGAAAGAAAGACGGACAAAGACAGAGAGGTTGATTTCAGGCACCATCTTTTTTGTCTGTCTGTCCGTCAAACCTGTTGCAGTTGTCAAGTGATTGCTTTTAACACTGCCATGCTCACACCCGTGACTTGTTGATGGCCCCCAGAACTGTGGGCTTCATATATAATTCACCAGATTACATTACAAAAATCATTCACCCATTCATATCCACCTGATCACTTTACATAGGTATCAGTGACTGTTGTGACATGGTTACATAACTCTGGATTTCAACCGTTTATAATAGAAAGATCCCCACAAATCAACAAAACAAACTTTTGGGAGACAAAAACGTGAATCACAGGTGACTCGCTGCATTACGTTAACCTGGTTTCCTAGTTCTCAGGCTATTTACACCAAAAGGATGTTTCCGCTGAAAGGTTTAGCAGTGCAGAGGGCACGCGTAAAACAGGTAACCAGACCCGGATCAGTTTCGGTTCTTATCAATAATTTCGCAGCTTCTTGGCACAGCTCGAATAACGTTGCACAATAGTGGCCAACGCGGGAAAAGTACAAGCATTAAATATTAATTAAGCTCCTATTCAACTGCTGTGCGCAACATTTTCCAGCTTCTCACCCCTTGACCTCCGCACAACTTGCACAATTAGATGCTCAGGATGGTGAGGGACAGCCGGAGTTGGGGCGTTTAATTCGAAAAAACAAATTTCTCGCGTCTTAATTACCTCAAAGGTGACGTGAGATGAAGAATTAAGTTCAGAGTCGTGCGTACACACATAATAGTTACATCTCTCCATGCGTAATGGAGACATGGAGAGGTTTGATAAACAGATTTTTGTTCAACTTTACTAGTTTCGATCACATGCTGTAAACGACTTTTCATATTGACCATAATATCCCGTAAATTTAAATTGTGAAACTGTGAAATCTTTTTGCACACATAGTAAACCCAAAATTGCACACTTCCGACACCAACAAACTCCAAACATGCATAATTGACAGTCACAACTTAAATCTATGTGGATGTTGAACAATGGTACCCAAGTGTCAGTAAACAGTTTAAAATACAGACCAAATCACTGCACATAAAAGCAAAGTCTACGTATTCACCTTTTTGTTAACACCCAATATATTTCTGGGTTTTTTAATTTGGAATGCGATTATTCCAAATATCACTTGCTAAAAATCTCAGGAAAATGTAGAGTTACAAGCTGTTGCAAGGTAACTAAAATCACATAAAAATGATTGCAAATGCAACGATGCAAGACTATCAATGGATTGAAACGGCAAGTGAAAAAAAGCAACTTACTTTTAAAGTTGTGGGCAGTGGAGCCCCTCACGGTCCGACAAGTCTGCATCTCGAACCAAAGCCGAAAGCGAGTTAGCCTGCGCGGCGTGGAAGTGCCTGCTTGCTGCTATCTCTGCTGAGGTTCAGCTCTGGTGACTGTGTCGCGGCTGCTGTTGGCAGTGACAAGCAGAAGTCCTGGGAAGCCTTTTATACACACGACCGATCCTCGCCCACAGTACGTGGGCCGCGGAGGATCCTCTCTACGTCAGCCCGGCAGGAGGGGTGAGAGGCACCGGAGGAAACGACAAGAAAGGCAATAGCAGGTTTTGTCACTGTCTTCTTTGCGTTACGCACCACTGTCTGTCAAAAAAAGGGATATAGTCTTGATGATCTCCTATTAGTTTTTGATAATTAACGGAACTATAAAGCACAGCTTTTTTTTTTTTTTTTTTTTAATTTTTTTTTAGAACTGTTTACATTTCTTTTAGAACAAAAGTATTCTAAATTTTTTTCAGTCTTTTTCGACAAAAATACCCTGAATTTACTCCTCTATTTATCATTAAAGACAAAGCGTGTGGAAGGAATACTGCTGATAAAAGATGAAAGTGGGATGGAGGGATTTGATGACAACAAATTAAGTAACTCCTGGGGAAAAAGTCAAAAATATTTACTGCATGCCAGCTGCTCATGAAAAACATTTGTGGTTCCACCGTGGCATATGGGCCCACAGGAGGGTTGTGGGAGGGCAGGAGGTGGGAAAACTCATTTGGCATTAAAGTTAAAATACCATTTCTCCCCTTGTGTAGGCCAGTTTGGAAAGAGTCAGAGAGCCGCCTACAATTCTGAACAACAGATGAACATGAAAGGGAAACCCAGCGGTGGAGTGAAATGATCTAACACAGCATATGGACAGGCTACATTTGTGTGAGGAGAGATGACATACCACTGCCAAATTTGAGTGGTACAAACACATCGGCTCTGTCGCACAATAAGACACACTTGTCACCAAACAAATTGTCTTTTTGATGTCACTTTTAGTGAAGCAACAAAATGTTCTGTTGTTCTAACATGGCCTTTCTTTGTGTGGTGGATGTGAATGAGGATGGTGTTACCTCACTACCACTAACGCTGACACAAGTGATGAAGGACACTGAGTAGCTCTGAGCTAATTTGGCTGCATTGCAAACCATTTGCTGGAGAAGGTGCGGTGCAGCATGGGGGCGTTACGTGGGATGGGATGGGACATGTAGGTCTTGTGCATGTGAAACAAACAGTGTCAGGGCAGGGGGTGGGCCGGGTTTACTCACAATTGAATCCTTTCTTCATGACATGGGTCAAGGCCAGGCCCGTGATGCACATCATCTGTTCCCATTTGGACACTCACTCTCCAAAACCTGCTTCATGGAAGGTCACCTGTAACTCCAAGCTATGACCGCAACACAGGGAATAGATTACATGTCTGGAATCACATTTCTTGGCTGTGGGGTTATGACAGGTGGAGGCAGACGGCTCACTAACCAGTCTCTGCAGGGGGCTGTGAAACAAATAAGGTTGCATGTGGGTTTGCACATGTTACATGACAGTATTCTTGGCCCCACATTAACTGGGGGAGGCAGCCAGATTACCAGCAAGTGTCCATCTTCGAGGAGTGTGTGAATGTGGGAGATTCTTGGTGCCTCTTCCACGAAATGTATCAAGTTACCAGACTGACACCCTGGATGCATCCCTCCTTGTTTGTACCTGTCTTAGACATGTGTGTTTGTGTTGTTTTGGATCTTGCCCACATGTCTTTAACCTGTTTTGTTTGTGTGTACAATATGATGTCACAATCATGACCGAACTAATAAGCAGAAAATTGAGAATGCATAAATGTATGTAACAACACGCATACTGTACATCTCCGCTCCCAGATCTCCGATCATAAATCTTCTCACTCGCCTGCTGTGTCAAAGTGAATCATGGGCACACTAGCATTTGAACTGGTGTAAACACAGCATGGTCAAACGATCTGTCCTGATCCTAAAAAAACATGTCGCTGACTCTGTCCATAACCCCCACTCACACACACAAGCGTACAGACATAGACAAGAGTGAGTGGACAGTGTGTATCTCTGCCCACAGGGTTGAAAATCAGGGAGAAAACTCTACAAGCTGACTTCACACCTGAGTGTTGAGTTGTCTTCGTGCTTTCATGCACTGCTCAAGTTTCAAGTTTTGGGGAAGTTTTAGTTTGCTCTCCAAGAGATCTTTGGTTAGGAATCACCCAATGAGGTATTTTTTTAGTGTGATACACAATTTACCAAACAATTCAAGGTTATCTAGGAATTTATTCAAATGTGGGCTGTTAAATGGCACGTGAGGTTTAAAGAAATGCATGAATCAGACAAAATGTGGGTGTCAGCTGGGACAGTAAAGGTCTGACAAGACTTTGTTAACAAAACAATGATTCATTTGATATTTAGTTGTAGTGTGAGAAGCCTCTGTGTGTGAAGTTAATGTTTCAATAAAAGTCTGTCGAAGCCTCAAAACTGTAGCTTTGTGTGACATAAAAGTTAAAGTCATTCATCTGAAACTGCATTGAGCATCATTTTAAATCATTTGAAGATGTAAAACAAGACAATCTAAAGTGTAGCACATCCAGTATTTCATATATTAATGGGGAGAAAACATACGAAAAATCACATTATATAACCAATCAGCTTTACAATCCACATGCTCAATACAGCACCGGAGAAGATAAGCTTTAATGGAGATAAGCCTAAATTTCTCTGGGGACTTTTTTCACAAGACTGTAATCTTCTTCATGGATTCACTTTCATTCAGTGACAAAAGGGTGACTGAGATCCTACACAGACGTTGGCAATAAACCCTGGGTCACAGTCAGTGTTCATGTTCATCAAAAATATGCTCGATGGGGCTGAGATTGGCTCTGTGGCACAGAAGAGGCCTTTTTCGCAGAAAACATTTTGACTTGACATAGTTGGAACTAGAATTAGTGTTTTCACAGAATATTATGATGCCACAGGGAAGTTGACCTTTGACCTTTTGGGTATACAATTTCGTTACTTGATATGACTGTAAACAATAGTCACTGCTGAAATGTCAACGCAATTGTGCAGAAAGTAAATCAAAGTTGATCACTATTTAACCATCAAACAAATCCAAACAGTCCGAAATTTAAAGGAAGAGACGTCAACAATGAGGCCAGCCAGGTTCCTTTGTTAAGCAGAGTGATCCAGGTGATCTGGCTTCCTGCATAAATGATGCGGGTGGAGCCACAGGAAGCAGTAGGTCAGGGGAGGAATGGAGAGAGCGGGGAAGTTCCACATTTGTGTAAAATGTAGAGATAATTAGGAAATTATTTTTTGAGTTACGGCCGCAGTAATGCTTAGTGTGGTCACAGTGACCTTTGACCCCCAAAATCGAATCAGTTCATACCTTGAAACTAAGTGAACGTTTGTGCCAAATTTTATATCCATAGATGTCTCATTCATGAGAATAGGATTGACAGACAGTAGACTTAAAACATAATGTCTCTGGCTGGGTCTATCACCAATGCAGAAGCGAAAAATACCTACAGATGTCACTAATAAGACAAATAATATGAGAAAGTTTGAGAAAGCCTGTTAAACCTGTGTGTCACAAAGACATTTACGGCCTCTGCCACAGACTCAGTCCAATTAAAAAACACACACAAGACACACAACAAATAACGTCATTAGCCGACTGATTTCTTTTTCACTCCTCCCGCCTCCTCTCCTATTTCTGTCATACATTTATGCAAGTCTGTAATCCTAATAGGCGAGATACTGAGGTTGCGATCATCGATGACGCAGATGCAAGGGAAGAACCTGTCATTACGCACATGTTGCCTACACACATGATTACGCACACACACACATTCTTGATGTGACAGACTGAGCGGATTGGCTTCAAGTTTTGTTCTGGGTTCACAGCATTGGGGCACAGCAGGTGTTGTGGGGGAGTGTCCTTGTTATTGCAGGTTTAAACCCCACACCCGTCTGCCCAACGTGAAATCTTACAACTTTCAGAAAAAAACAGTCTGGAGAAACCAGACTGTCGTCTAAGGCTGCTGTGGTGACCTTTATTTATGACGTAACAACTCTCTTTAATGGATTACTCCACTCATTCAGCATTGCACTGCAGCCACATTGTCACTGTCATGGCACCGCCCTTTCGTCGTGTGTCCTGTTTTATTTTATAGTCACTTCCTGTTTTGTTTAGTAATCACTCATCTGTTTGACCATCAGCCAATTGGTCTAGTTTATTTTTTATTTTTTTAAACTGAACTAAATGCAGCAGGAAAAAAAGAGGCTTTTTTTTTGGTCTTTTTATTCCAGGCATTCATCTTCATTGTTATTAAACTAGCAACTACAATACCCACAATGCAACCTGACCCCTGACCGGTCATGGCCAAATACAACCACAAACACTTGTTCAGTCCTACCTGTGAAAGGTTATACCCCATGTGTGAATTTCCTTTCAAATTAGAGACAAACATTCTAGTAGATGCAGTCGTAGACATATATACGTAGACATATATACGTAGACATATATACGTAGACGGCGCACTGTCCTCTGGATCGTACGTCAGCGTGGCCGCCATATTGGTCCGGGCAACTTGCCGCATCTCTTGCCGTCCTGCTTGGGATTGTTCAAATCGCCGCACTATTCAAACTAGATCTCGGGGTATAACCTTTCACAGGTACGACTGAACAAGTGTTTGTGGTTGTATTTGGCCATGATAACATAATGTTTACAGCAAACTAATCGGCCACAGATGTCAGACGTAAATAGCTAACGTTAGAAAATCTTCTCTATTTGCTGTCTGAATGCAGAAGAGTGACAAACAAACTCGTCATCACCCATTTAGACCGTTACAGGGACAAAACACAGTCATTATTATTTGTACACTACATTTCTACACGTTGTTTTTCGCAGATAACGTTTAAAACAGCCAGCAAACTAACAGCAACAAAGTAACGGCGGTGTGAGAGGGCCGTTAACACTTTATGTTGTCCATCAATATAGTAATTAGTATTGTTTAACGGCACAGCACCCTGCTCTAATTAGTAGATTAGATTAGATTAGACTTTATTAATCCCACTGTGAGGGAATTTAGTCGACCTAAATTAACCATAAAATGGCTTTTTTTTTTTTTAAACATTGGAATATAGATACAACTAATTGGAAGCGGTTGGGAATCGGAAACGTTATAATGTTTTTTTGATCCAGAAAACTCCAGCTCCGTTCACTTGTTTGTGACGACAGCCCGGTCTTGCCCGGACCAATATGGCGGACGCGTTGACGTATCGCAGCAAAGTGTGGAAGTGACCAATGCCATGTCTATGTGTATATGTCTATGGATGCAACTATGAACTGATAAGGTTTTTTTGTGCTCAAAGTTCACTGTGTCCACACATCGGTCCCATTCTTATGAATGCAAAAAATGTCAAGTGGGAATTTCTGCAAATTTTGCACAAACATTAATTTGGACTCGAGAAAGAACTGATTACATTTTGGTGGTCAAAGGTCACTTGGACCTCTTGTCCATCCCATTTTTTTTTTTAAACACAATATTTCAAAAACACTTTGAGGGAATTTCTTCACGTTGTATTGATTGTATAGCTCCTCTGTGCTGTCAGGCGGAAGGTGTGTGTGAATGCATCCACGTCATAAAATTTGTAGCGTCAATGCAACAATATCTGTATGAGCTTTACTGGCCAAGCATGAACACATATAAAGATTTCTTTTAAAGCCTTCAGTACACATATTATATGAGTCTAGAGACATATTGATGTAAACAGCAACTTGACTGTTTGACAGGGTTATGCAAAATAATTTATAAAGCTCATTTTGCAGTTTGAGTGCATTCTGCTGAATTACATCTGAAGTTCTCAGTCAACACAAAACTTAGTAAATCAAACACTGGAAAACAGCACCGGTATTTGGGCCTTTTAATCATCCCTTTAATGTTTATTCCAGTACGATGTATATTTGTATATAAAACATACATTTACTGGACATGTTTCATTTATAGTTTTCTCTGCTTTACAGATTTCAAAGTCAATTTCTAATTGTACTTGGCATTTTCCTGCAAGTATATTTTTGTAATACAACTGATTTTTTATTAATTCCCTTTAATACAATAGTAAAGTTAATATCATAGCTAGAGTTCATATGGTGCATCATATATATGTATATATCAAAGTCATTACCAACACTTAAGTCTTGTAACTCCAGAAAAATACTGTCAACTTGAAACATAAACTTCATGGTAACAACAGAAATTCAGCATTTCCCTTTATAAACCTTTACATGTCAACATTAGATATGGTACATTGCATTAAAAAAAAAAAAAAATCCTTCATGACATCAAAAACCTGAGGAACATCTGAGACTTATGACCTATGCTGGACGCAATCAAAACTTGACTATCTTCATGTTGATTAATGTTTGACACAGTGATGTTGGTATAAACAGTTCCCCTGTGTGGCCAGCAGATGGTAGAGCTGTGCCTCCTCTCTACTCCCCTCAGGACCTGCATCCTAAAAGAGGGATTTCAATGAGTAGTTTTTATGTCTAAGACTGAGCTTAAGTTGTAGGTTTACACTTTGCTCAACACAGTCTGATCCCAAACGCCCCTTATGCAGTCCCTATACTTAACAGTGTTGGTCCTTTACTCTCTTTATGACAAAAAAAAAAATATATGTAGAGAAGAGGTCTGCACTGATATAAAAATATCTGTTTCAATTACTTGCATTTTGTTTTGGTACCCTGAAGCCAAAGCCATAGGTGGCTAGTATTACACAGAATATATATATATATATATATATATATAAAAAAAAATGCTATAGGTAAGATTGCATAAAGCAAGCAACATAATACTTGCAGCAGTAATGGACAATTAAGATTTTAGCACTCAACATGAGAAGAAGAAAACAGTTGCTAAACTTGGGTAAACAAAAAGCACATTAGCACCACATTTATGTCTGTGGGGATGCTTCAGGAAACTCTAAAACTAAACATATTTGACTTATGCATCGGATCATTCAGTGTAAACAAAAATAAAATTATATTATCCTGGAAAACTCACAAGAATCCCACCAAGGACAAGAAAATCATGTCACATACATTAATTCCTGTCCTCCGACACCTTCACTGGTTACCTGTTGTTGTCAGAATAAGATTAAAAATCCTCCTCCTGGTTTACAAAGTGCACATCCTGATTTGGCCCAATACGCAGTACGTCTCAGACATGCTGTCAGTTCCCAGCCGACCTCTGAAAATCTCCTCCATGTGCCAAGAGCTTCCTCAAAGTCTGGTGAGATGGCTCTTCGTATCAATGCACCACGAGGATGGAGCAGTTTGTTTGCTGATCTTCTCCTTGCTCCAAGAATTTGTTCCCTTAAAACCAAACTAAAGATATTTCTTTTCAGCTTTCTCTCAATTGACCAAACAATATTTGTGCAGTATGCGCACATATTTACAAAAAATGTTTGTTTTTGTTGATGATTAAAAAAATGTTTTTAATTTTTTTTATGTAAAGCACTTTTTAACTGATTTTGTACGAGATGGTGCCGAACTAATACAATTTTAATTGAAGTGTCAAGTCTCAGCTCTAATTTGAGTACATTAGAGTAGATTTCCATCACTCATCCAGAGTTGAAGGCGGTTGCAGAGAAGGCCTCTGAGAACACACTGGTGGAGACACAGGAGAAGTCTAGCTGACGTCTGTGGGTCAAAGACTTCAGGGACTCATTGACAACAAAGAATTTTCACATTTGATTGTTTTGGTTTTGTCTTTTTGCACTTTCTATGCTGATGTAAACTTTGGCACTTCAATTGTTTTATTTCAAATTGAATGTGCTGAAGCTCAGAGCCTGGAGAATAGAAAATCCTTACAGTACAGTCTGGACAGTAGAAAGGGCATCGCAGCCATGCGAGCGCTACGAGTCAAACGAACTGAAGAGGTAACCGGGTCACTGGTGGTTACTTTTAAGCGTGAGCCACTGCTCTGGTTATACAGACTTTAAGAGGAGGCACTGATGGCGTTGATCTTGGCTCGCTGGGAGGAAACCTGTCGACAGTGCAGGTAGACAGAGAGGGGATGGATGAAGGCCAGCAGGCTGAGCAGCGTCAGACCGATGTTCATCTGCACACACATGGAGGGAGAGGGAACCAGCAGTGAGAGGAGGGCTCATGGACGAGAAAATGAAGTGATCAAAGGAGCTGGACTAGTGCACGTAGAATGCATACAATGTACTCACATATAAAGGATCTCCACCCAGAGCTCCTTTCACCAGAGCAAAGCAGGGATACTGCATCAACGAAAACACGGCCGACAGAGCCATGACCAGACCGTACAACTTCCCGAAGTGGCATGAAGGGAATCTGCAAACGCAAAACAGAGTGAAGACAAGATGAGGAGGAAGGTGAAATGGATGAGCAATAAAACATTTTTATGTGGTTATTGATAATAGTATTTGTTAACAATTACAATTTATGACCGTACGAAGACATGTTATCATCTCAACTGTTTTATATGGTCATTGTCTGTTTATACACCACCATCCAGGGATGGATGCTTAACAGAAGAAGGTAAGATAGTAAATGATAATGTTATGTTATAGTGTGCTATAAAGCTTTAATTGAATATTTACATACTGCTAGATAGGGGATTACAATAGTATATGTATTACCAAAATAAAACTTTTTTAAATTTGTTTTAATTTTATACAAATTACTTTCATTGTAATGAACTAAATGACAAGTTTACATTTGACACAGATTGTGTATCTTTTCCTTCTGCTCTCTTTATGTTTTGAGCACACAAACTATTCTCTCTCTGAAAATGTAATTTATTCACATTGTTTAATCATATTTTCTTAACTGAGTTTGAGTTATTTTTTATTGGTTCTTCTGCTTCTGTCACAACTTTAGTTTATTTTTGTCCACTGCTGTATTACTTTAACATTATACAAATAAATGTATATTCTCAATGATCTGAATCTTTTTGATAAGGGGATTATTACGCATTAAAATGTATGAATTAACCCAAAATTAGTACTTTATGTTACGCAGTCTAAATCTGTATCTATTAAAATGTGTCTGTGTGCCATCCACCACAGAAACATGTAGTACACAAACAAACAGGTGTGTGCTTGTGTGAGACTGTGTGTTTGATACTCACGCCATACTGATGAAGGCTGCGTTGCCGCCGTACAGGAAGGAGCGGTTGAGCACCTGCAGAATGAAGGTGAGGTACTGAAGAGGCAGGTAGGGGGTGGAGGCGCACACAGAAAACAACACGCACTGCAGCGATGTCAGGAAGAGAGAAAGCACCGAGGCCCGCAAGTCCGCCTCCTTTTCGGTCTCCCCTGGAAACAAACACACATAAAAACACGTGTGAATTGAAAACACACACTTGATCCTCCGAACAGAAAAAATAACAAAGCGACTCCACGGAGAGAAAAGACCTTTAATCCAGAAAAGACCTTTAATGCAACCAAATGCAGAACTAATAACACTTTATAGCAGGAATAAGTAGCCATGGCTAAATCAGGAACTCAGTGTGTCCCTGGATTCTTCAAAACACACTGTTATCGTAGGCCTCTTCCTTTAACCATAAATTCAGCCATATATTGGCAATCACACTAAACTCTCTTGTAATTAGTTATCTAGTCCTGCCTCTACTATCTGAGGATCACTGCCAGGTCAAGTGTTGAGTTTCACTGATACAGAATCCATCTTACCAGCTTTTATTTATTTCATTATTTAATTTAAAGCACTTCCCAACTTCTACCCAGAGTGATTTTCTGAGTTACTCTCCACCTTCAGGAACCCGTACTCAGACAAAAACCTCCTCGCTTCTTCTCAGACGCGGCAGAAGATTAAAAGGGAGAGAGCTTCTTCTGTCTGTTTGGTTCATTAATGATTGTCAGTATTAGTGTGTTAACCTGCAGCACGAGGTTTTCCTTTGTGTCTGTCCATGATGAGGCCGTTCCAGGGAGCACACAGCACACCACACAGCTGGGTGACAGCAAAGGCATTGGTGTACTGGCTCACTGCAGGGACGCACAAGCACAAATCAGATAGTTAAACCAAAAAATGTTGGATAACTGATCATAAAATCGCATTAGAAAACGAGGAGTTAGTTTAAGCTAAACGCTGCCGGTGTTCGGAGGTAAAGAGAAGTCAAGGAAGGCAAGTTTATTAATGTTGCGCAGCTTATACACTGAGCCAGAGATTTTCATACAAGTATATAGTTACAAAAATAGAATCAAAGACAAAGTATTTACATAGGATAAAATGAATTAAAGATATTTTTAGTTCTTCCAATAAAGATGTAAAAGAAAAGCAACTGGAACAGACATGTAAATGTTTGTATGATTTATATATATGGTTTGTATATTTATCATGTTTTCCTAATTTTTGGACAGACAATGAGGTGATGGAGTGTTAGCATGTGTTTACCCAGTGAGGCCTCTCCAGCGGTCATCCTCTGCAGCATGGGGTTGAGGGTGCCGATGAAGAGGTAATGTCTGAGCTGCATCACCGACAACCAAAGGAGGTGCCACACAAAGAACCTGGAGAGAAGACACTCACGGAAACTCTTCTCTGAGAGAGACCAGGGAAGAGACAAAGAAAGCAAAGAGGAAACGATAAAGTACAGCAAAAGGAATGAAAGGATATGAGATTTATTTATTGTCTTATATCTTGCTGTGTTTTGATCTTTGCCACAGTAAGCCGCACAAACGTGCAGTTGCACACACAAACCTTGTTCCACAAGGTCGTCCTTGTTGAGCGGCGTTTCCTCCATAGTCGTCTTTGCATTACCATTTGCTGTCACCTCTGAGATCGGAGTCTCTGACTTACCACAGGTTATTCTAACAAAGGTCAAAGGTCACAGTGGGGTCAATCACAAAGTGAAGGCACTGAGGAAATCCTTTAATGATTATTAACTTAGTGAACAAAGTTTTCAAGTCTCGACTCTTTAATCACAGGACAGGATATGAAGGATATTATCATGGAGACGAGGGATCATGAAGAAAAATGATATGTGTGGGAAATACGTTTTTCATGGCTGTTGTTGAAAATATTTGCAGCCAAGTTTTTCATGAACACACAGGGATTTATGTGGATGAGGGAGTGACTTAGACTTAGATTTCAATGTTTGTTTCACTTAGTTTTGTTTTGTCCAGATTTAAAGAATTACCTTTAGAAAAACTAAAAATTCTTACTCCCACTTTATGTTTCATCCTACCTAAATTTAGTTTTTCTTGTTGTCAGTCTACACTGGTGTAAACTGCACAGTGCACACAAAGTCACCCAGCAAAGATCAGAGCATGCTCCTTAAAAAAGTAGGGAAACTGTCTCATGTTGAACTGTTTTTTATTTACTTGTTTTTTTCTTCTCTTTTATGTTACAGTAATTTATTTTTATTGGGAATAAATAGCTCTCTGCATTATCCTTATACCTAATATTTGTCTGATAATAAATTTATTTCCCTGGTATTATTTGTTTGTATTATTTATATGTTGCTGTGGTTAGAATTTATGGTCTTTTTAAAAAATTATTTTAAACTCAATGTAGTCCTTAAGCCCGCAAATGATGTGTTGATGTCTGTGTGGTCTGTTCATACCCGTATGTGTAGTGATCAGGCAGCGGGTAAGGGAAGAAGTTTCTGGGTAGCAGGAAGAAAGTCCTAAGCAGGTGAATGACGCTGCAGGTGGACAGAAAGAGGAACGAGGCACGAAGAGAGATGCCAGACTCGTGTAACAACTACAGGAGAAGTGATGGAGATCATCATTAGTACATGTATGGTATCAGTACAGCATATCCTGTCGATTTAATTAGTTAATTAGCATGTGTGAATGTTTGTCACCTTGATGACGAGGAAGAGTGCTGAGGAGGAATCAAAGGCCCCGTTATACAGAGTGATGATGGTGGAGCGACGCGAGCCAAACAGGTTTCCGACCTTTAGGAGAGAGATTTGAATTAATAAATCTTGTATTGACGTGTCTCTGCGGGATTTTCTTTAAAATTCTGTCTGGACATTCTCTTGTTTCCATTCACCTTTCTCTTGCTGTAGGGAATTGGACTACACCATCAAAATTCATTAAGTCTAATGGTTTCCCAACAAGAGATTTGTGGATTCTCTCCACAAGTTTGTGATCTGATAAAACTCAGCAGCCAAGTAGAAGTGCACTGAGAGGAAACTCTGTCTTTTCCCTGTGTTGCTGTTTCTTGGGGGCCTGAGGACAGGTCTGAATGTTAAAAAACATCACGCAGTCCCTCTGTCAGTGCTTCTCAGTGGTTTCCAAAAATAACAGTGGGTCATGGACAATTTTGTTTGTGGTTTTTGATCATGTGTCTCTTCTACACCACCTTTGCTCTACTGCCAGAGCACACATGTAGTCATTTGGAAAGCCTTTGAAAAACATAGCACCGGCGTTGTGGTGGTATGTGGTGAAAATAATGTCATGGAGGCCTAAATATTATATTTTGTGTAGGAAGAAAATAATTTCAATTTTAAGAGTTTAATACAGAAGGTCAGGACATTGATTTCTATTTAATTTACTGATGAACAAATATTTTGATTGGATTTGATTTATTGTAATAGTTCCCCAGTTTGAGGATTTGCTGCTTTTCTGTTTTCTATATTTGTCAGTTGAATATTTGGTGGTTTTGAGATGTAGTTGGACAAAGAAGCAACTCAAATATGTCAAACCTGATGTCAGGAAAATTGTGATGGACAGTTTTCAACTCAATATCAAGTGAAAAATAAAGCCTAATAATGAGAATATTATCTATAACGGACAATAATCATTCGTTGCAGCCATAATCTTAACAACTGCTTCAGTACCTGCATGTTGGTGATCAGAAATAAGATTCCGCCCACAGCCAGGAGGGAGAGAGCTGGGAAGAGCAGGTTGGGCAGAACTGATGGGAAAAGAAAAAAATAGGAAAAATTAGCTGGAACAACTCTATCCTTTGTGATATTTATTCAGACAGTAAGGACCTGAGAGAAAGTATGAAACATACAGACAAATGTTTTTCACCTGAAGTTGAGAAAGCCACCATCAAGGTGCCCATGGTGTGAAGAAAGCTGGTGGGAGAGAGAGATATTTCATGTCTTAATTGTGGTACTGCTGATAGGAGAGTCACACAACAGCATAAAATACAACATGACTGGCTTTAAAACACATCAAATCAGTATATTTTCACCAATTAAAAGAAAAATGTAACACTCAATTCAGTCATATCACAGCCAACACTTGCTGACTCGCAGGTTTGTGTTTTTCTGCTGTTTGGAGAACTTTTGGCCGACTTTAATGTCCTTTTCTTGGCCCATAGATTAGATTTATCCTCATTTTCACTTCCCGTCCTGTCCAACTATTTGCATTCCTCAGCTTTGTATGTTCTCTACACCCTGTTTTAGTGGACACATATGGATGTTCTTAGTGCCAGCTTGTTATTGTAGATTTAGATAAATCTGGGGCAATAAACTGGGCAGGTATGTGTATGTTTGTGGTAGATATTAGCTCTTAGGAGGGAGGATAGATTACTGACGGGATCTGAACATCTGCACCAAAATCTTTTTTTATTTCTTCCAGATATTGCTCCATCATCTTGTGATTAATGGTCCTAACCTCGCTATTTGTTAATCTTTCTCTCGCTTTTCCTTTCTTCAGTTATAGAATTTGACTGAACTTTACTGTTTTGCTCTCTTTTCCACTCCTTTGTGCGATAAGACATTTTTATTCATCAGGCAGTGGTATGTATGCTGCACCTCTGTGCATATCTGTAGACCACTGCTACTACCGAACATCCCTCGAGAGACCTTTCTTTCTTAGTCTGCTTCTTCCTCCTTTCCTGCTGTGTTAGATGTCCAACCTGTCGCTTTTAACAAGAGCATGAACTGTATATTTACCACATACGGACCAACACTTCACAAAATTAAAAGCAATACATCTTTCCCTTCATGTGAGATTCAGGATTCCATGAGCGGAAAACATCAAAGATACCCAGAAACACTTGCACAGCAGCATTAGCTTAGCCGCTGCTGGCAGACAGAGTCACTGCCAAGCAGTAAGTGGTAAAGAGGACAAAAGGTAATTTGTTGGTTGTGAAAATATGTTTGATTTCGCATAAAAAGAAGACTTTTGCAGTCCAGGGCTCTTTGATGTTAGTTTTATTGCTGCAGCATCAAACACTAAAGCAACTAATGCTGAAGCATCCTGTGACAAACACAGATTCGCTCTACTTCTATTCATATTCATTTTGGAAGCATCATTTCTCTGAGCGGTAAGTATGTAAAACATACCATCCTCACATTCAAGGTTGAAAGCGAACTGCATAATTGGAAAAGTTTGAATTGATTAAAATAAAAATGTTTTTGTTTTTTTTATTGAAATGCTAAATTCTGACTATTGTCTGCAGTTTAGCGACAGTCTTTGACTGCATTCTTCTGTTGTTCAGAGCTAAAAAGATGACTATATTAAGAATATGAAATTTGCTACAGAGCTTCGAAGTATCAAAATAAATCATTTTCACCCTAAATCAGTTTGAATTGTGGACATAAAGTGAAATTTCTGCAGAATTAGACAATGCATTGAATTCTTGCGAAAGAAAATCTAGTAATGTGGATAAAACCATCACACCTCTAGTCAGACCACTACATCCAGAGGAAACACCAGAGGTTGCACCTTGCACTTGTTACTCAATAATCACACTAATGAACAAACTCTCATTGTTGCTCTTTGCAAGTCAATGTTTGTCATTTCATTCCTCTTCACAACATGGCTGGTGGGCTTTTACATTCCTAATTAGTAACATCAGAAATAATAGATTAATTCACCATTCACAAGTTATACAAAGGGTTGGACTCACATTCCAAAGAGTCGAGCCACTGTAGTACCAAACTGGTCAAAGAGGAAACCGCTGGGCAGTGTCAGGAAATTATTCATAAAGGAGGCAATGGTGAAAATAAGTGAGAACTGTTCATCCTGTCCACTGCAGTCTGTAGACACATAAAAGACAGAGACAGAAAAAACCAAGGCTGAGAAATATGCAGTGAAACAGGTGACGGTGAAGGTCAATGAGGTCGGATATAAAATAAAATGTCTTCTTTCAAATTAATTTCTAACTTTTTACAGCATGAAATGACATCCAGAATTCAGAGGAGTGAAGGTGAGGACATCAAACTGACCTAAAACCTGCGTTTCATTGACTCCTGTGGCGTTGACACAAAGATAGCTGAAGTATCCCTCCCCCTTGAGGACAAAGACAAGAGAAGCCCATCCAAACACAGCTCCTGCGAAGCACAGACATTCGACCAGACCTGTCGCAAAGGTGAGGCACCGCCGTGTTGACATGCTGTTCTCAAATCCAGGGATGGTCCCACACACTCACACAAGCAGACAATTAACACTGTATTCACACCTGCGTGGATTTACACACACATTCACACAAGTGGCTTTGGTCACTGCACCTGCCGAGAAAGCAAATAAAGATGAGAAATGTTTTCAGTTCTTTTATACCTTTAATCCTGCCACGAGTCTACCTTCACCTGGAAAAGCATTGACTTATTTTCATCAAAAACAACCTGTCATGACATAAAAAAAGGAATTTAAAGTTGCATAAGGAAGACATGCCATTATTTCACTCATCCTCTAAAAATCAGATGGGCATTGTAAAAATTCAAACGCTATAATAGCTGACCACAAAACTGCTATTTTAACAGAAAAAGGAAACACATAAATATGGATTGTTAACAAAATGACCTTCCTGTGTCCCCACAAAGGAGAACCCCCTGAAAAAAATAACAGTTGTTAAGTTGCACTATTACCCATCTTACTGCTGTCTAGTACTCACAGTTCAGCCTCTGAGGATCTCCCAAACCACACCAGTCTGCTCAAGCCTCACTGTCTGCCTTTATATGCACCAGCACTTTCTTCTTCTGCTTCTTCAACAGTTCTCTTTCCTCTGCTCCCTCCCCAGAGTTTTTATTTTTCTCAGCAGAGAAAACCCTTCTCCTTCGGGGAACCGATGGCTGCAGAAAATAAACACTCCTGCGTTCTCTGCAAGCCAGCCAGCAGAGCCAGAAGCTACGGGACATACTCCAGATGTGGATGCTGGTACCGTTGGCCAGGCCGGTTTAGCCAAAAACGTCATGTGACTCGCACAAGATAACAACCCTGGTGAGTGCCATGTGGAGACTGACTCTCTGAGTAGTAACTGGGTCCATTCGAACAAAGCATCGTTGATAGGCCTTATCACTCATTGACAGGCTGTAAAAGGATGCTGCAGTAACTCATGACTGCACACGATGCTACGGGCTTCTCCAGTTAACTTTTATCCCCTGAGAAGCAGATCACATTTTTGCAGAGACAAAAAGAAGAGAGTTAAAAATAAGAGACCTTCTGGTTGTGTTGGGATTTACTCTCCATCTGTACATAAATAAGATACTTCAATTAATCAGAGGTCAGATCTCTCAGCAAGGCCAACAGAAAAAACTGAAACACCTGATAGAGCCACTTTAATTTTATTCTGATGGCTTTAGTTAAAAAAATTTTTTTAAAAAGCTGAAACTAGGGAATGAAAGTGAAAATTGGTGCAGTATGGGATATTTTTGCCAAAAATGTTTTGCTGACAGAATTACCAGGAAATATCCGTAACCTTTATTTTCTGGAAGGGTCTCAGGTTTTGGTCCAGGTTGATGAAGAAAAAAAGAGATCAGTCATTTCTAAATTGTTCTCTGAGGTTTTCTCCTGTTGAAAGGTAGTTTTTCTCTCCCACTTAACTTTTTCTTCCTTTTAAAGGTGTTGTTTTTTTTTCCCTCCCAGGTGTAGCTCTTGTGGAAGTTGTTGAATTGGTGGTTTCTTTTCTACAATTTTGTACGGACCTTCCTATGTTAAGTGCCTTGAAATAACCTGTTTTCGTTATTTGGCGCTATATAAATTACATCTATAATGGCCACAGCGATATTACTGCAAAAGGAATCAAGTTGATTGGTCTTGTAGTTGTTTTTAGCACATACAGCTAAAATGTCGTTGCTATGTCACTGTTGCTACGGCAGATGAGCGATCAGGGCACATACGGTTACATGATATTCATTAAAACGCCCAGATACTTAATGCTGCATTATGCGTGCATAATGTTATAAAGGTTCATTCACTTTGATGTTGTCATTTTGTGCCAGTGGGCTCCTGCTGGTGCTGGAGGTTAATGAAGAAGTTGGGAATTGCTGAGGGCAGAGATGCAACTCACTGCTGGAAGTCTTGCTCATACTCATACCACTTCACAATGTGTGGTTAAACACTATCATCCTCTCATCACAAGACACAGTTCTATTTATGCTCGCACACACTTTGAGGCATGCCAACCAGATTCTACACACTTCCTTAAATCAGTGACCAAACGTTAGCACATGTTTGTGTATGTGTAGCTATCTAAAAACTCGATTTCTCTCTTATTACAATCCAGTCACTAGTTTAAAGGAAAGTGCTGGTATTCATTTATATATATATTTTTTTTTTACAAAAACAACCCTAATTTAATCCTAATAGAAAGTGTTTTCAGCCCACAATTAGATGATGTTTGTCCCTCTGTGGCACAGATATGTAGCTGTAGCTTAGCATAAAGACTGGAAACAGATAGCTTGATTCTGGCAACACGTTTTTAAAAATATCCCCCAAAACCTCATTAAATGACATGATACACATCATTTGCTTAATCTGCACAAGCCCAAGGTGTAAAAATAATCAATTCACTGTTTCACATTGGGTTACATGGCAGATTATTTGTTGGCCAGGAGCAGTGACATCCTGGAGTCTCTGCTGGCTGCCTTTTAATAAATTCAATTAGCTTGTGCCAAATTAAACTAGCCACCTGCTAGAGTATAGATTAGTTTTCACAGGCCAGAGATGTTGTCTCATCTGACTCTGCAACAAAGCAAATAGGCTTATGTCACAAAATGCCACACTAATCCTTCAAAGCTAGATTTTGACAGAAGATTAATCATCATTATAGGATCAGGTACTAAAGTACGATGACCCTCCTTATCATGTCAGGTCACACTGCGTTTTACACAAGTGATTCTTCAAGGGACCCTTGAGGGTCCAGAGACTCAGACAGTTTCATTTGTATGGTTAGTGATCCGGCCTTGGGTACCAGGTAGGTTAGCCACGTAGTTGTGTGTGTGTGTGTGTGTGTGTGTGTGTGTGTGTGTGTGTGTGTGTGTGTGTGTACTTATATTATCTTAGCGTGAAGACTTAGTCTCAGGTTAGGCTTAGGTTTATGTTTAGGTTAAGGAAAGTTTCTAGAAGATTCATGGAAATCAGTGTATTGTCCTCAGAAGGGATGAAGACACGCATGCATGTCCTTGTGTGTTGCATAACCGGCACTCAAACACACTCTTCATTTGTGCCAACAGGAAAAGTTTTAACGTCAGCAACTTCTGGGACAGCGAATGGTCAGATGTCATCACTTTTTTTTTTTTTTTTTAAATGAAGCTAAAAATAAAGACAAACCATGAGACTCTCTTTCACCATCACACTCACTACTTCTTCTTTCTAAAATGATTCAGGGTGAAGAGGAAAGTAATGATGAAGTGCTGCATATGACTTATGAGATCATTTCACAACAAAATCCCTTGACAATGTTCAGATTTTTGCTAATAACTGGTGAGCATGTTTGAAATGTAGCATGCTGCATAGTTTTGGTGAATGCTCTGCTTGTTTCTCTCTCACAGACCTTTTGACTGAACTGAACTGATTTGTGTAAAACCTAATGTAAAATGTATTGCGCCAAAGGGAACTGCATGAGAACTTGGTTTGATTGAACTGAACTGAATGTGGACGTGCAGTGCAAATAGAGATCAATGTTAGGACCTTCGACAGGGTTAAACACACAACTGGTTAATGTTTAGAAGTCCTACGGCAGAAAATTGAAAACCCAGAAAATATAAGAGTCTCCTCACTCACAACACTTACACATTGTGTGCACGATGTGACACATTATATGTTGTTTTAGCTGTAATATCAAAGTGCTGATTTACAGTTTGGCTGCTGTTGTATGGCACACATCTTTATCAGATACAAAATCAACCAGTGCCTTGCTCAGAGGACCCCAATGCTGCCCCAAGTGCCTGTCTGAGCTTCTATTCATTTTAACCATAAATTAACCTTCTAAAATATTAGTTGCTATTGCAAATGAACAAAGTAACAAACCAAAACAACAAAACTAATAGCCTGCATGAGAATAGGGAGTGTCCAGTGTCCAATAAAATATATATGATGTTAATATTAAGCTTCAGCATCATTTTACCAAGTTATGGTATTTTAGTATGATTCCCCACTCTGCACTGGAAGACCAGTGAGACAAACAGGGGATTATTTTTTTTGTACCATGAAGACCGAAACTTTGGAAGATAGCCTCTTGATTACTTTGACTATTACAAACCGCTGAAGCCTCCTGGTATTTTCAGATGAACTTTGGAATATATTTACACAGAATGAGTACGGTGGATTTTGTCCGCCATCACTGATATTGAAATAGTCTTGAATAGATCTTTTCAAGGCTAGTGTAAAAAGGAGGAATGATTTCAGAGAGAACAACATGATGCAGTAGTAAGTACACGACTGTAGTTTTAAGACAGACTTGAAAAAAATTATGAACCTACCTCTCAAGCAAATGAAGATAACTGTATACAAGAATGACGTAAAAGTTGGGATTTAGTTCACATTTAAACAAATCAACATTTTTGTGTCCATATCTGCAGAACATGTGTGTATCAAACACCTGACAAAATATTATTTAATATTATCTTACATTAACAAGCGGTACTGCTGTATAAGAGTCCTGCATTGGTATCTCACAGCAGAGAGACTCTAATCTATTTTCAGTGTATGGCGTCTCTGATGTCTTTGCATAAGAGAATGTATACTTACATGATGTTGTGATCTCCTGTGATCCCAGTGTCTATAAGACCCACACATTAATACACATGCCTGCTCTGCTGCTCACGTCCCTGGACCCTGTTTGTGCTTCCTCCAGGTCCAAATGCCCTACAAAACAAATAAGTCCCTGAATCCTTGTGTAGGTCTATGTAACACACTAGATTACCTGTGTTAAGTTTAGGACTGTCTTTAGGTCGCTCTGGGAGTGAATGAAACACGGCAAATGTTTGCAGTTTAAAACAAGGAACTGAACTGCAATTTATTATAGCCATTAACACGCACAGAAAATCAAGGGAACAACATAAAAGAAAAATAACAAATTCAAATAATAACCCCAATACCGGTATTTCTCCCACAGTCAGTCAGTTTCAGTCTCTTGTCTTTCAGTCTGCTACCAGGTAGTGTACGTCTGGAGGCTCTCAGACTAACTCTTATCTGAATCTTTTGCTTGTCGGTGCTCCGGCAGGAGAATCCAAGAAGACCAAATGCAGCTTCACCCACGGCGAAGATGATCAGGGATCACAGGGTCACTCAGCTCCAGCGCTCTGTGGAGGTTTAGTGGGGATCGCTGTCTCCATCACAGATCCATACAAAAAAACAAAACAATCTGCATGCAGCAGAATTGAATACAATGTCAGTACTATAATTTATAAACTCTATTGTTGGTGTAACAGTAAATGACCAGTAAAATAGTATTACACACACACACACACACACACATATATATATATATATATATATATATATATATATATAATATTCACTATGGTCAATATTAACATACCAACATATTTCACACACATGTACTCATGTCTCAATGACATCTATCACTTATACCTAACGGACATTATTTAAACGTCTACAGTTACTAAGCAACACACTCAACACTGTTCTCAATCTGACCGTTTACTTCTGGCGCCAAAACAAGAAAATGACGTCACCGTTCCCGCTCGCCTCAACAGGTCCCGACGCATTAACCCCCAACGCTTCGCTAGCGCTTACCTAGCCCCGTCACGTACATGTAGCTCCACAATCACAGATATCAACCACGTAAAATAATATTCATCAACAAATTAATATTTATTTCCGACTGGGTTTTTTTTTTTTCTCTTCTCTCCTGATCGGTATCTTTAGCCCAACTAAACAACTGTCCTCCTTTGTAGCTCTACACCAACGGCTAACTGAGCAACGCATCCGTCACTCACCGGAGATTCTTCTCAGACTTAAAATAAACTTTTTCCTTCAGAGTCGGTCTGGTTAACGATCAAATAAATAAAGATCCTCAAAAGCAGTGAGCAAAAATCAACCAAATTAAATTCTTCGGTGGTGTCGCTCATGACGCTGCTGTTTCATTCGCGGCATAAAGGGTCGTCTCCCGGGAGACGGCTTTGATCTCCCGACGTGCACGACAGCGCCTCTCTGGTAAACGTCGGTATTGCATGTGTGAGTTAACCCTTTAGTTGCTGGTAAAACTAATGTTAGTTACGTCTGAATTGAAGCTTTAAAACTGGTTTGCTGTCTTTGCTGTTTTGGAAATATTTTTGGTCTTTTAAATAACAAAATTTAGCCCTTTCTGTGATGAATTTATTAAACTAACCTCATAACCTCCAATTTTGTTTTGAAAGTTTATCTAAATTAATTTATGGCCTGCATCTGACCAACTGACTATTTTCCAGATTTGATAAGCAATATCTTACCACAAGTAAATGTAAACAACAAAAAAAAGAAAAAGCCCATTGAATTTGGGATAAAAATGTCACTATATTAAGCGGTCTTTGTGAAACAAGACAATCACGCTTCACTTTTTTTGAGTGTTTGGTCTGTTGGCGCCACCGTCTGACCATAAAATAAAATTTCAATGCCTTCCTCGTTTAGTTAAATATATTTACTATATTATACATTTTACTCCACTAAATATTTTCCATTTCTTTAACAGTTGCAGGTTATTCTGATTATTCACATAGGATTAGAAAAACACGTAATATAAAATGTAATGTAAAATCAGACTAAATATGATATAGATCTCGGCATACATGATTGTTCACGAGCTCCACTTCTACCATTTACAACACGAATGATTTTTACAGTAACAACAAAATAAAACAGGAAAGAAATACCTGAATATAACACATAATAATGTGACTTTCCTTTTGATTCTTACATTTTGTTGCAAAGACTTCTGTCCTCTCTCTTCTTGCACCTTTTTGCCTGTGGCCCTGGAGCTGCATGGTCCTCTGCAGTTACTGACACTAACCTGCTCAAAGTTTATGGTTTGTCAGTGTTGTCTCTGTCCTCTCTCCCCTCACCCCAATCAGTCAAAGCCCACCTTTGAGTTTGGTTCTATTTTTTCCTTTTGTTGAAGTTTTTGCTCTCCGCTGTCACCAAGTCTTGCTTTCTATAACAGATCTCTATTTTACCTCTCCTTTCATGTGATATTTCTGCATACAGTTACCTTTCATTTCTTTTATTGTGAAGCTATTTGAGCTGCATTTCATCCATGAATGATGCTATGCAAATAAAATTTGTAACATATTATTAGACAACCAGGAAAATTTCATTTTAAGCAGTGTAATGGTTTTCACCACAAAGACTGTAAAATGGTGGAACTGACTTAAACTGTACATTAGACTACAAAATTGAAGACTCCATGAGATGCATATTTATGTTTCCCATCAAAGTGCAATTTCTTCCAATATCTTCATGTCACAATTAGATTTTTCTTCATAATTTGATGATGTTACAAATCTGTTAGAAAGGTCAAAAAGGTCCAAAGAACAATGCAACGAGAAATTAAACTGGATTTGATGTCCACAAAATTATAAATATCTGCCTGGGTAACAAGAAAATGACAACCACAAAGAACACTTGTTAGTTTTTGCATTCAGCATCAAGGCAGACTGAGATTAACTCTTCGCACCTGGACTTTGTTTGGACAAATTATTGAAATTTGCTCCACTTTTCCTGAGAGCCTCCCACCAGCAGGTGTCTGTTGTTAGCTCATTAAGCTTTGATTGATCAGGGCTGCTCTCTGGCAGCATTTATAGCCCTTCAACTTTCCCAGGTTCTCTACAGTTGGCCTTCAGTATGATGACTGCACGGTTCTTCTCGGGGTAAATCACAAACTTGCATGTTGACTTATTATTTGACTTGTTGTTTTCGCTGTTCCTCGCAAAACTCTTATTTTTTTTAAATGGTTTCAGGGCTTCCCTCTTTGTTGTGCTCATTGTGGATACTTGCAGCACACCTGTTAAGAAAGGTAGGGTATATTTATTCCTGTAAATAGACTTGTATATGTTGGTGAATCCACTTCTGATTTTCCTTTTTCTCACCCAGGCCAGAAGTTCAGCAGTGACCAAAATGTTGCTGCCAATTTTGCCTCTAACCAGGGCACACCGTCCAGCCACGTCTTAACTGGACACCTGCTTCACAATGCTCAGCCTAGCTATGTCTCCATGCCTGTGGCACAGCCCAGTTTCTCTCAGCCTGCTGTTCAGGGAGAGCCAGCAGCATCTGTTGATTCCAGTTATTTGAGACCTATTCAGTCAGGATATTCTGTCACCACACAACCAGGAGCTGCAGCTACTGCTCCTGCTCAACCTGAAATACCAGGTAACCAATCGCATGGGCTGACAATCAGAAATTTACTTGAATTTTTGCCAATCTATTACCCTCATCACTACAAAGTCCTGGCTTGACCCATGTCTTGAAAAGACTCCTTTCATGTTGGCGCTTGTTTAAAATTCTTTCTCTGCCCTCACTCTACTCAGTTGACTGGGTTCTTCCACCCCCTGCCATCTTCTCCAGAGGTGAGGAAATATCATGTGGCGCTTCCGCCAGTAAACTTGAAGAGCTGAACCAGTTCCTCCCTCCTCCACCACCAGGACCTCAGTATCAGCCAGGAGAGTTGGCCCATTTTGAAAAGAGTGCAGAGACTGGGGACAACCAGTCGGCGACTGAAGAACAAGGCTACCCAAATCTCCCTCCCGCCGTCCCACTCAATCCTGGACTTGGCTTCCCAAGTCAGCTTGTACCACAGTACAGTATGGGTGGACTCTGGGGTCCCTATCCTTTTCTTTACCCTTACTTTGCCTTCAGGTTCCTGACTGGCCAGTACCCACCTGGTATGGTCAGTCACTTTAGCGCCAACTTTGCGCAGGGGAAAGACTTCTGGGACGACACTCACGACATGAAAGCACATGCTCCCACTACCTCTGGTTCTGAACAGCAGATAAAGACCTTCCCCGGTGACTTTAAGGATCCCAGACCTCGGATGCAGAATGCACATGCTGTTTCTTCACTCAGGGGCCCCACGCTGCCAGGAGAATGATTTTAAGAGCCGAGCAGGTGGCTATAATCTGTCATGGTATGAGGCAAAATTCATCTGCCAGTCAAAGTCCCAAGTCTTGTAACTTGTACTAATGTTGCTCTTTTTGTTTTTCAGGCTCTGGTGATGAATCCCAACAGCATGTTTCAACCACTAAATTAAATCTCTTCACTAACTTGTGTTTAAAGATTTGTTACTCTGGGAAATTGTGCAATAAATTGGAAGCCAAACATGTCATGGGTCAAAAGCCCGTAACAAAGTAAACTAGTGACTTTGCAGGCTTTAAACTCTTATGCTGTAACAACCATCTGCCTGTGACTCAGACTTACCTCTGCGCTACTTAGAGGTTCTTAAAGTTTAAAACTTGTGCAGAATGCTAAAATTAATTTCCTTTTGACCCACTGGGAAAAACCATTCAATTGACCCAAATATGCTGTAGCTTGACTGCTCGATGCCATTTCCTTGGTATTGAATGTTGAGGAACTAAAGTCCAACAACTGCATTCCCTCTCGGTGGTGCATTATCACCATTTTCCTGTTTTACATGCAACTCTAAAGTAGTGGGTTTCAACTCGGAAACTTTTTATACAGACTATTGAGACATGACTAACTCTACTAGTTGAGCACATCACCAGAAGGATGAGCTCAATTCTGGACTGTACGAAACCTTCACGTCTTCTGGGGGGGGAAAGGTCTCTGACGAGAGCAAACAATGCAACTTATCTGACAGTAAAAATTCAAAGGGGTAATGAAGTGAGAAGCTTAAAATTGAAGCCTGTATTATGCAAGGTTAAGGTTATTAATATGGGATATCTCCTGCAGATCATGTCGAGGTCAAACAATTGTAACTTCAGTACCGTGCATCACAAGCAGTGACAACTAAGGAAGGCTTTTCACCTTTGTTTGACCTGCCGACTAAAGTTTCTGACTCTGCTTTGCTCTGTGTAAAAACATTGAGCTCATACCAGGATGTTGCCACTTTTAAGCAGATCAGAAGTAAGAAACAAGGAATAGTAGTTCACCACAAACTGTTATAAAACAAAGTATCCAATGCAGCCTCTGTTGTGGACACACACTTACATTTCTACCACTTCAAAGCACACTCCACCCCATGCCCCCTTCCACCATATACATTGTTATCCATTACAATTTAATGGTAATAGGAGCCGAAATCTGAATAGCTCAATTGCTCCTTATTGTCCCTATTTAAAAGCATCAGGCCCTCTGGTATTCATCCAACATCCAAAGTACAACAGATGAATACAGTGGTTAGGCTTTAATAGTTGTGCTATTAGCAGAGGGAGTCGCAGAGATACACAAGAAGGAGTTGACATATTTATAGCCGCCCAAGACAGAGACAGAAGGGAGGAGAAGATAATGACGGACAGACAAGGAATAAAGATAGATCTTTATTTTTAAAGACATCTGTTTTGTGTTGAATGAGTAGATACAGTGTTTTGCTGAATGGCAAATTGAGACGCTCTACAAGTCTTGTTTAACCATGTTGCCACTATATACTGCATGTATATTCAATTTGAACACTATATAGAATGTAAAGTGAAAGATAAAAGGAAATAGGAAAGAAAGTCATTGGTAGAGAAGCCAGAAAAAGGTGGACAGATAGTCAAATGGAAACACAGATAAAGATAATTGACATTACAAGTGTAAGGTTATATTTCCTAAAAGACTTTATTCTATTGAAGACAAATACATAATAAGACAAATAGATTATGAGAACAGAGAGATGAAACATTTACATTTCAAGGTTTTTGACATTTTTACTTTTTAGTATTGCCCCCATCTGACACAAAAACTAAATGAACTATTTTTAGGTTAAATAAAAAAGACTACAATTTAGGATTTTTAGATAAGATAGCCAGGTTCAGCAGGTCTCTAGAAAAGAAGATTATCGGTTACTAGTGGGAGTTGAGACAGATTACAATCCTCCTAATCCACATTAAAGTTTTGAGAGTTTGACAGGAGATTACAAAACAAGAAGTGTGAAGAAAAGTTCTCGCTATCAATTAAGACTCAAACATAACAACATTTACTTGAGTAGGGTTTACAATTGCACTTTTATATACAGTCAACGGTTCCCAGACATCAAGCTAGGCTAGCGGCCAGCCTATAGGGCTTGATATGTACGACTTGAAACGTTTCTCCTGACTGCCGGTGGATGTAGGTGAAAGGCCGCTGACAATTCCGTGCACATTGTTGACATTTATCCATAGTAATTATTGCAGGCATTGGGAAAAATATGCTGTTGGCGCTAGCATGTGGGACTGCCACAGTGGTCAGCGGAAACCCCCGCCCAAACCCGAGTAAAAGCAAAAGCAATAAGGCTAAAGAAAAGACAATGCTCTTTTATTCTATATTTGTTTTTATTTTTCCACATTTTTTATTTATTACTTTATTTGTTCACCTCTATGTTTCCACATTTATTTTCTTATTCTTTTACAGATATATTCTTTTTCATCATTCCATAGCAGGTTCATGTCTACTGTACAAATATGAGGTATTGATCAATTTGATCTAACTCTTGGCAATAAATTGAATAAGAGTATTTCCCCAAATGTTGAACTACTTCTTTTAATTTGACTGCACTCATTTAAACATCTCGGCATTAAAATACTGCATCCAAATCAACGCTTTACATGAAAAGCCAAGGGGGCAGCCAGATTGTATGTATGTGTTGTATAAGAGAGGAAGCATGTTTAATGGACGCCATGCATAAACCCATGTGTGTGTTCAAGTGTGTGTACAACCACGGTTTCCACAGCAGACGCAGCTGTCTGGCCCGTAGGACCGGGCCTATGTCCCTGTAACTCTATTTTGAGAACCTGTGTTGTTCAAAAGGTCAGATAAAGAGGCAGAGGGATCCTCACAAAGCAGAGGGTGGGGGTGATATCCACAAACCAACACATTCAAACACAAGGGAGCCCTGACAGAGAGGAAGAGAAAGTCTTGGAGTAAGAAGCAGAGAGAGGGACAGAGGAGTAACCCTTGACTAAATTAAAAGTTTTTTGGGAAGGCAGAAGAGATTGTTCAAAAGTCTAAAGGTATTAGTTTGACAGAGACTTTGATCTGACCTTTGATCCAGTTTGTGGACATAATGGATGGAGAATCACAAACCCAGGAGACCTCTGGGTCTACAGAGGCGACCAGTCAGACTGACACCAACAACAACAACAACCAGGTCTGTGCTGCATGTTCTTATTAAATAGCTGCACAAACGTTTTCACATTTGTAAAACCCACAATGATTGGCATTATGTTCTGTATACCAGGAATAGGTCGTAAGAGTATTTGCAGCCATGTCAGGTGTTGTATTTGGACAGCAGGGCAGGAGAAGTGTTGTGCTACACCTGTTCTAACTCCTGGCTGAAGAATGACACGCACACACAGACACACCAGGTCAGGCCTTGCGATGGTGACTCATCAGTGGGAATAGGAAACTCCTTTGTGTGTGTGTGTGTGTGTGTGTGTGTGTGTGTGTGTGTGTGTGTGTGTGTGTGTGTGTGTGTGTGTGTGTGTGTGTGTGTGTGTGTGTGTGTGTGTGTGTGTGTGTGTGTGTGTGTGTGTGTGTGTGTGTGTGCCATTAACAAACAAGCTACATGGGCATATTTATACTGATATATTTATTGTTAGAAATATCACTTTGAATTATAGTTGTAGTATTTGGCCATTTAGGTTCTGATTCTGATCTTTGGGCATTCTTTTTTAAAACCTTGATATTAAGATTTAGAGTGAACTATTTTGCATTATGAGCAGTTCTTATTTGGATTATGTTCACTTGTCTTTTCATATGCATATATGATGTGGCTTAAAAACTGAAAAAGACAAATTTTCCATTTAAGGTTTAAGCTCTTCCAGATCTAAATGTGAAGCAAATCCCAGACTGGAGCTGCAGGTCTCACATTACAAGGACCATTGATCCTTAGAGTGATGTATGGTCACTAATTTTAGTAGGCCTGCATCTTACGTAATGTTGCTGTTTAAAAAGAGGCAGGTAGTGTTCCTAATTATTCAAATAAGCCAACAGATCAATTAAATCTTCTTTGTGTTTGAAACCAAATAAACTGAAACTTACACTTATCCTGAAGCAGGACAGAAGCCAAATAAGAGCAAAATGTAGGCTTCCACTTGTATATCTTTTATTATTGTGTCGATATCTCTGTTTGATCAATGACAGGCCAAAACATTTGCAAGGATTCTTGACAGGACGATGTAGTAAAACTTTTCTCAACAAGACAGAGCGATGAACAAAACGGCCGTAAATGTTCGCAAATGAACAACTGAATGAAATAAAGATGCTGCTTTGAGTTACACTAATGAGAAAACATGTGATGTAGACATCACAAACATGTTGAAAATATTCAATGGTAGAAGCAAGATGTATTATTCACCCAACATTTGGAAAACTCAACACGATTGCACAAGTAAATGGTTTGGTTTTCTCTGTAGCTGATCTGTTTAAAGTGTAAAACCAGATGCACAAAGTGGCAAATTACCGTGTAACTGATCGATACCAACAGTGAATCCAACCCCCGAATTATGATATGTTGCTATGATAAGAATATAGAAGTAATGAAGTTGATGCCACAAATATTTGCAATTACTACGGTATAGTGTTGAGGTTTGTCATCATATCTATAGGTCAGTAAAAGATGGTGGTTATAGAGTACCATATCTACACAAATGTGTGTATGTGACTGAATTATTGCACAAAATATACAATGAAACACATTTTAATTTTTCTTGTTGTCCAGGCGGGTGAGACGGGGCCGGTGGAGAGTAAAGAGACAGCAGAGACAGCAGAAGGTCAGGAGGTAATGGAGGTGGGGGAGAAAAGTGCAGAAGATAAAGCAGCTGAACCGGCAGGAGACGAGAAGACTGATATTGGAGATACAAACGAGACCCAGACCGTGTCAAAGTCTGCTGAGGGGTTCACTGAAGAGGCTGGACCAGATAATGAAAAAGCATCTACTGCTGTTGATGTGAAGGATACTGATACGCCAGGCGGAGAAAAAGATGGAGAGGGAGAGGTGGCTGAGGACAAGAAGGGAGAGCATGAGGAAGACATCCAGAGTTGTGAGACTGAGAGAGATGGAGGGAAGATGGAGGACAAAGAGATGAGTAAATGTAAGAAAAAGGCAAAGGAAGAAGAGAAAAGTGTGAATGAAAAAGAGGCAAAAGGAGTGGAGAAGAAAAAACAAGTGAAAGAGGTGGATGCAGAGGCAAAAGATAAAGGAAAGATTAAGGAAGCAGAAAAACAAGGGAAGCCCAAAAAAAAGAGTGGTCCTCCCTCCTCTGCTCTGTCCCGACCAAGACCTTCTGCACGCTCTATCAGAGCATCCACTAAAAATGAGATCATGGCCAAGTTCCAACAAGGTGCATCAGAGTGAGTCACTGCACGACAGCCAATACCTCAAAAAATGTCTCAAGAATGACAGCAGAATATGCTCTGATAAAGGTTTGATTAGAAACTGTGTGATGTTGTGACTTTTTTAGGACCCCAATAGCTCGTAACTTCAAAATTCAGAGGTCATCTGCTTCGATGACTACAGGGGCTTCGATCAAACAGAAGATGCTTCAGTGGTGTCGCAGCAAGACTCGCAACTATGAGGTGAGTTCAACATGAAATCTTTACCTATGTGTCAGATCTACGTAACTTCCAGATTTTGTCAGGACCAAATAATGAACGAGAGAAGACGTTGATGATGCTGTATAGTCAGTTGCTGTCCCTGGATCTTTTTAGGGCGTCAACATAGAGAACTTCTCGTCGTCCTGGTGTGATGGGATGGCCTTCTGTGCTCTGATCCATCGCTTCTTTCCAGAAGCTTTTGACTACAGCTCACTGAATCCACAGAAGAGGGAGAAAAACTTCACACTGGCCTTCCAAACCGCAGAGTATGGACTATTTTATTATCTTTCTCTCTCTCTACGTCACTTAAATAAATGTACTTGACAAAATATAAGGAACACCTCTCAGTATAAACCACTAAAGTTCAACTGTAACAAAAAGATTCGCTCCAAAATCAACACCTCTCTGAATCAGACTAAATAACAACTGGAAATTATCCCAGTAGCTCCTGATGTCCTACTTACTGATGTCCCAGTAACTCCTTATGAAGCCTCTACCTATCCTCTTCATCTATTTATATGGATTCATTTAATCCAAAATGCTGCAGGGACAGTACTGGTGGGATTTAGCAAGAGTGATCATATTTCTCCATCCTCCATGCTGCCTTCACTTCTTATTTCATGTAAAATCAAGAATAGCATTTGAAATCCCTCGCCTTACATACAAGGCACTTAATGACCAACTTCTATCATACCTTGAAAACTTCATAGCCCCCCAATTAGGCTTACTTGTGGTTCTTTGAGTTTCCAAAAGACGAATAGGAGACAGAGCCTTTAGCTTTCAGGCTAAAGGCTTTCCTCTCCAGTGGAACCATCTCCCAGTTTGGCTTCAGGACACAAAAACCCTCCTTATTTTAAAGATAGAGGCTTAAAACTTTAATTTTTTGATAAATCTTATAGGCTAGTTAGGGCTGTCCCATATTACCCTGAATCATCCGTTATGTATGCTGCTATAGGCCTAAGTAGTTAGTTTGAGTCACTGCTCTGTCTCACCTCAACTCTCTTCTTTCTTTTCCTCCGACACCATGTCACCTCCGTCCCTGCCAGGTCCCTGGCTGACTGCTGCCCTCTGCTGGAAGTGGGTGACATGATCATGATGGGTAACAACCCGGACCCCATGTGTGTGTTCACATATGTCCAGTCCCTCTGCCACGGCCTCTCCAAAATAGAGAAAGAGAGGAGGGACAAAGAAAAGGAGGAGAAAGACAAGGCTGGTAATGAGGGAGCGGAGGATGATAAGGGAGACGGTATAGCCGCAGAGATATCAGTGGAGAAGAATGAAGAAGAGTCTGCTGAGAATGAGACGATGGACAGCCAACAGGAGAAACAAGGAGATGGTACAGAGACAGAGGGGACTGGTGAAGAGGAGGATGCTCCAAAGAGTTGTGAGATGGCGGAAGGTGAGGGAGTGTTAGTAAAATACTGACAGCAAACAAAGAGACTGAAGAGACCAGAAAGATTGATGATACTACAAAGAGTAAGTCTTATCTGTTTGGCGTTGGATCGACAACTGTCACAGTAATGAGGCCTATCAGGTGAAGTTCTCAACTCAACTGCTGGTAATTTGGTTTTCCAGTTTATGTTTCACAGTTTATAATGCTGTGTGTGTGTTTTTTCATTCACTGCCATGTTGATCCTTGTTTTGAGCACATAAAACAAAAATGCTCACTCCCTCCATCTGTGTGTGTTTATTGAAAAAAATGAATGAAATTATGAATTTGTTCATTTAAGTGTTGCGCAACAAAAAAAAAACCTTTGTGTTGAAGGGATATGTGATGGCAGTTTGATTTTTCACCAGATATATAGCAGTATGCTATAGTGAACTAATTATATTACTTTATAATAGTAGGCTATAATGCCAAAAGATCATGTCTTGTGATTTCTGTCTGAGAAAAATCATTGTGTAGAGTTTGAGCCAGTTGAGGCAACTACTAGCCTATTTTCTGGCCTGTCAATGATAAAGCTATTTTTGTTGTATGGTGTTCAAGGGATGACCTAGAAAAATAACTCATTGAATAACTCAAGCCCTGCACTCGAGGTAATTGAATATTTATTTTGTGCCACTTGCGACTTCCACAACATTATGATGCAGAGCGAGATACTGTTTTTGTTACTACACTACATTACCTACTTTTTACTTTGCAAAGGAAGTTTTTACATACAAAACAGACAAAGTAGATTCACCTCAACCAACTAGGCCACATGTGGAAAATTATGCAATAATGCATCCATCATAGTTGTTTAGTGATATACTAATACAATAGCAATACGGGTCACCAACACAAAATGTAAGTTAAGGTAAATTTCTATAGCTAATTTTAATTAAGGATTTGAATCCATACTAGGAAACGGGAGTAAATGGGATATGATAAATGCCTGGGAATAAATAAATGAATAAAACACCAAAAAAAACAACAGTAAAGCTCAACAGATATAAAGAAGAAAAACAGAATTACAATATATAACAGCCCAAGGAATGAAAGTGCAAAACAGCCTTCAAGCCATGCATCCAACAACATCAATCCAAGCATTGACACCCCAATGGCTCCATCCTGCTCGTTCAAAATGGATTTAAAAACAATCAGTCACAGAGTTTTAAAACTTTCTTCAACATATTCCAGTCCGATACTACAATCAGGAGAGGTTTTTATGAATTGTAATTAATAATATGTAAAATATTGGCTATACGTTGCCTCTAATAGGCCTATCAATTAGGCTTAGTCAAAATATTTTTGATTGTAGCTGAATAGCTGATTACTAGCGGAAATCCGAGCCTAAATCACGAAAGGATTTATACGTTGATCAAACATCAACATTGATTACACAGAGCAAGCAGGGGAAAAAAAGAAATCACTTCAATGTGCCTATTTTCTAGGACTTACGGTAACCAGCGTCATGCTACCAGGAAGGCCATTGTGTTGTCTCTTTTGTAAGCTAAGCCACCGACTGTGTTTCGCTTTTTTTCTACTACAATTCTCGGCGGCAGCGAAGTGAAACATGTCTACAAACATGCCGCCGGGCAGCCTGAACCTGGAGTCACAGCTTCTGTCCATCATGGACGTGCTGGTGAAAGCGGCGGCGGCGGAAATCAGTCAGCTGTTCTCGGAGAGCTCAGCGTCTCTCTGCATGCATTTGACCCAGAGCTTGAAGGAAAACGAAACGCTGAGGATGAGGATGAAGGTGATGAGGAGCGAGCTCTTCTCCCTGAGGCTACAGACCAGGACAAACCGACCGGCGAGTCGGTTTTTTCCGATCAGAGGAAATATCTCCAAACCACGGGCTAAGTCATCACAGGGTAACGATATGTTCACTTTAAAATACTTCATACTCGAGTACGTAACGCTCCCCTCTAAGTAGGTTTAAACGCCCCCTTTCTTCGAATAACAAACTACTTTCTGAAACTATTTAAAAGTGCTGCAATGATTTCTTGAATGAGTTTAAATACAACAATGCAGATGTACTGAATTAATTGCAGCTGCTGATCATATGGCACATCAGGGACTCAATGGGTTCCACTCAGGACATGATCGATCAGTTTAGAAAATATGAACCCCTACATGCCTTATGCATGTTTTAATTCAATTCTGACTAGTTTAAAAAAAAAAAAAACATGTCAAAATAACTTCATTTTGACACGTTCAAAAAACCCTTAAAGATAGATAGATAGATAGATAGATAGATAGATAGATAGATAGATAGATAGATAGATAGATAGATAGATAGATTTTGTGACGGTCCCTATTAAAATAAATGCAGTTTTACATAGGATTTGTCTGATTAAAATATGACAATTCCACTTTAAATTTAAGATATTTATCACTTTTTTTTAATATTGCATGTTACCTCACAATACGTCATTACCTCACAATTGTATTGATGCATTAAGAACCAAAATTAAGTCAAAATACTAGACAAACGACTTGTACAGGTTAATAATGTATATCTTGAGTCGATGTTCATTTTTTAGATAATTCCTCTCCTCTCTTTTTATCTTCCTGGAATATGTTATATTTTTTTGTCTCAATTTACTATTCTAACGAAGTGAAATGCAGCTATACATGTTAAACATCATCATTTTAAATCAAATGACATCAGAGCACTAATATAATGTAGAACAGTGGCTCTCCACTGGTAAAGCCTCAGGATCCTCACACCCTCCCAGCATGGAAAATTTAGTGGTATCTAGTGGCTAGGTTACAGATTGCAACCAACTGAGCACCCCTCGCCTCACCCTTAACTTCAAAGCGTGTAAGAGAACCTATTGAAACATGTTGCACTCCATGAAAGGAGACCTGCTACCTCTGTAGATATAAAGGACTCACGATAAGAAAATCTAATAAAAAAAAAGGTTGTTACTTTCAGGTGATTACACTCCAATGAAAACCTGATTATAATATTACATTCAATTTATGCCAATAGATCATCCTAAATCCTTGACACTGTTGCTTTATGTTGCAACAAATTTTTGGCATCACTCAAGTTTATTTCACAAAATAGTGCAGTGATACACAAACCCTTCATACTCTTGTTAGAATGATTAAACTACAAAAGTGCACAAAGGGCTAACACCAATTGAAATAAACAGGCTGATTTAAACTCTGGTTTACTCAAATGAGAGCAGGAATTTTGTAGACTTTAAGATAAAAGTTCTCAACTTTTTTTTTCACAGACACATCTGACTTAAAAACTTAAAAACCAACTTAAAATGTTCCTGCCATTCACACATTTAAAAAAAAAAAAAAAAAAAAAAAATTCGGACTCCCTTAATCCTCCATGATGATAAACTGAGTATCTTTTGGTTGAGGACTACTACAACCAAAATTAGCCACCACAGGTTGGTTTTGTGATTTTGCAAAGCTTTGCAATTAAGGTCATGCCATTCACGATATATCTAGGTAGTCCTTTTCTAAGTTGTTTATGTGCACTTAATTCATAATTCTGCATTTAAGGACAGTAATAGTACGCTCCTCCTCTTCACCCATTCTACAACAACACTGGTCCTGACTATTAAAATGTCTTTTCTTTTCCTCCTTCAGTTGTCATTAAGGCACAAGTGGCTCAAAAAGCTGCTGGGGAAGCTGCCTCCATCACTCTGCAACCAGAAAACAAGACTCCCACCACTGCCATTCAAGTGCAGGTAAATACAGCACATACTTGTATTTACCAATATTTGTATTTGTGTTTGCTCATGCCCAATTGTTTTTATTTGTAAGGGTGCAGATGTGGAGAGTCCGGATGTCATTCTGATCAAAGATGAAGATGACATTGGAGGATGTGGGCCAGTTGAGGGTGAACAGATTTTTTTTAAATAATGTAGCAGCACCGGATTGTCTGTTAGTGAGTCACACTGGCTGATGTGAAATCTGTCTTACTCACTACCTCATTCTGGTCCTTATTCATTTGATTACGCTATTGATTCGATTGCAGGATGTTTTTCCTGCTTCCGAAATACATTTCAGCTAAACTAAAGCTGCTGTTTTATAGACACCAGCCCTCACAACTGTTAATTTGTTGTAGTTTTTTGTCCTTTTAGGTCAGGATGACTTTGGAGACCACAGTATGCGGGGTGGTGTTGCCACAGGGGCTCAAGATTTAGAGGCAGCTGGTTCCTCCTGCTTGACAGGCGATAATGAGGAGCTGAGAATCGTGAGTGTTCACGGCCGAGGAGAAGGGCCTCTGCAGGAGGAGAGTGACGCCCTCTTCTCGCCCTCTGAACTCCAAGCTTTTAGCTCTTTGTCTGACCACAGCGACAGTCTACTGAATTTCTCATCTGTTGCGAGTAACAGAGCACCAATGAGAGTGATGCAGGATGACAGTGTTGGACTGGTGAGAAACAGCCAACTTGAAAGAAATCATTCCACTCCAATGGCTTCAGCAGCATTGAATCCTGCATTAAAACCGCCATTAGTCGGAGCAGACAGTCAAGTGGGGCACCCCAGTCACAGCAGCCAATTCTCCCAGCAGCAGAACGTCTTCCCTCACACCGTCAAGTCCCTGGACTGCAGCTTCTGTAGCGAGCGCTTCCTCAGCCGTGAAGACCTGATTGTACATCGGGCGAATCACACCGGGGAGTCGCCCGTTCTCTGCTCCTTGTGCGGCAAGTCGTTCGTCAACAAAACCACGCTGAGCATCCACATGCGCATTCACACTGGGGAGAAACCGTACGCTTGTCCGCAGTGCGGAAAACGGTTCACGCAGAACGGCAGCCTGAAGATCCACCTCAGGACTCACTCCGGAGAGAAGCCATACACCTGCAATCAGTGCACCGCCAGCTTCAACAACCCCAGCAACCTGCGCAGACACATGATCACACACACCAACGGGATGCTCTGACCATGAATGATGAAAAAGATTTAACGAATTAATATGGATTTTACATTTCTCGGCATGTTGCTTTTAATCTTACTTTCGCTGCCATGTATTTTTTGGGGGAAATGCGTTTGTCACGGGCTACCTATATGTACGCCAGTGTATCTTAACAACTTCCCACTAAAATGAACAAACCAAACACAAACAACCATAATCTCTACTCAACATGATGACCAGAGTCGGGTTCGTTTTCATTCTAGAAAAAAACAGCATTAGACAATAAACGACAACACAAAGCATTTTATTTTTTGTTATAGTAAAGGTTTTAAACTGTGTGAAGAGCAGACAAACATGGATGTCTCATGTAAACTTAAGGCAAATACACCTGAATGTAACTTGAGTACCAGCCAACTCGGCATTTTTCTCACCTGGTGTGCGCAAAAGATGTTGACGCTCAAATGAAGAGCGTCACTGAAATAAAGAGGAAATGTCGCACAGGTGGGTGATATGGATTCAAGCTT
Source organism: Brachyistius frenatus (assembly GCF_029030835.1). NCBI lineage: Eukaryota > Metazoa > Chordata > Actinopteri > Embiotocidae > Brachyistius > Brachyistius frenatus. Next base: position 5,918,053 of record NW_027210616.1, read on the forward strand.
TTGTAGTGTAGGCTGTTTCTTCATAGGATATCATTATACACTGTGATTTTAGTGCATTTTCTGAAAACTCAAGAAACAACATTTATTGCGATTATAGATAAATACCCAAATTGTTCTTCCAATATCTTAAAGCAGTCCAGATTGATTGATCCAATACGAGCATCTGTCAGGACAATATCTCAGTTTATTCTGTTTCTGTGCTTTTGCAGTTTATACTTTCATATTACCCAACCCAGAATATAAATTTCAGATGTTTTTTTCATCAATTTTAAAATTAAAACTAATTAGGATTTGAAAATGTCTAACTTACAGGAAAATGACAAAGGCCGTTTCCCTCTCTGGGATATATGTATGTGTTTCCTTTAAATACAAACTACCTCTACTCTTGTCTCTGTTGGAGCTCTCTTTTTTCCTCTTTTTGTACTTCCCAGATGGTTTCATACTGGGCAATAATTAAGTTAGTGTGGATTTTTATTGTGTATATGCAGTTATGAATAAATATTGGTTTTTTGTTTTTTTTAACAAAAAAAACAGCTTTCAATGTCTGACAAGTCATTTTGTACCTCTAGAGTGCAGCATTGTTTTCGTTTCCAATGTCTACTGTGTCTCAGGTTTACTGGGACTGAAGCAGTGTGGGGGGACTCTCAAGGAAACTACGGGAAATTCCTTGCATTGTTCTTCTTTCCACCCTGCCCACACTGAAACATCGTTTATCAAATGTCTAGTTGCCGTGCTTTGATTTAATCCAAAATGCTAGAAAGTCAGAAATATATATTAAACTGGAAAGAAACTGGATTTAAAGTGTAATAAACCCTGTTAAATTTTAAAATGCAAAGTAAAAAAAAAAAACAAGTAATTTGAATGTTGCTTTAGAAGGGCAGTCATGAGGTGATCTTTAAAATAGTTAAGGTCAAGCATGATTCATGTAAAAAAAAAAAAAAAGGGGCTGTTTTTCAGCACTGATGGAGCACATGTGATGTGATGGTCACCGTTAATGGTTTTATGTGCCAAAAGTTTTTGTCGTGTTAGTGTGGAATGCTGTTGTTGTACTTCCCCCATGAAATGCAGCTTCCTCCCAGACTATTGTTCTTGGGCAATCAATGAAATGACATCAGTGAAATAAATGGGAGGAGAGAGGAGGCGGTGGGAGGTAGCTTCTTTACTCCACACGCAACTCAATTTAAATCCCCGTTCTTCCATTTTGTGATTACAGGCTTTCTCACATCAGGCTGTTTTTTTAATCTGGGCAGGTAATACTTTTGTTCCCCTCCTCCTCCTCCTCCTCCTCCTGGTACGGGTGTGGACCACAGGGCCCGCCTGGGAAAAACGTGCGGAAAACACCTGTACGGGAGAAGGAATCCTGCTCTGCGCCGTGTTTACGGTAAAGCCGCTTGTTGATCCCGCCCTCTCTGTGAGAGAAAACTCGGTGATGTCGCTTCGTCTCCAACGAGTTTGACCCAGAAGTCCAGAGAAGGAGGGCAGAAAACAACGAACAACGGAATAGTCTGGAAGGGGTCGGGGGCAGGGTTTCCGAAAGCAAGGTGAGTCAATGCACAAACGTGAGCAGATATATCGGGGAAGGAGGGAGGGTAGAGGTTTGTTTTTTTTTGTTTTGTTTTTTTTTTTTTTTTTGGTCACATATAGCGGGTGCACTGCAGCGTTGGCAAGGAGTGGTCACATCATCGACAACACGACTCCCCTCGGCTAACCTTAGCCACCAATGCTAACTTTAAAGTTCAAGCCGCGCCTCCTTGTGATTCAAACGAGCCTTTTAATGGCAGCAGATAAACAAGACAACGTGGTCTAAATTAGATTTAAAATGCCGCCGGGCTTGAACGCCCCCCCCCCCCCCGACTCCGGCTCTCGCGGCTAATCTTTGTGTGCTATGCTAACGCTAGCGCTATGTGGGTTATTGTGATGCTAACGGAGCAGGACGGACGAACCAGGTCACACGGGAGCATTCAAGCCCATCTGGGAGGAGGAGGAGGAGGGAGGGGGGTGATCTGATCTACAGCATCCTCGTTTATCTGGCCAGAAGCGTTTTAGCACAACTCAAATGCGTGTTTCTTTGTTCGCGGGAGTAATTTAATAGCGACGGGGCATTTTGTTTTGTGCCCCACAATTATTATCTTACGTTAGCGGGAGGAGGAAGGAGGAGGAGGTGCTAAGTGTTAGCTGCTCCAGATGGTTCACGGACAAGATCTCCCAAAAGTTGACAGGACACCGTGACGGTCAGGCGGGTTTACACAGTGGTTCCTCAGCTGTGTACATTTACTGTGCTTGGACCTGGTTAGTGACACAGCTGAAGACTCATCTGAGCGCCTTTCTTGTCGGTAGCAGACGGTTTTCATCAGCTGGAGGAGGTGAAGAGATTTCACCACCTGGCTGGGAGGAAACCCTCCAGGGAGCTGGGAAAGGTAGTCGGTTGCCTCTCCCAGTACAAAGCTTAGGTGGAGCACTTAATGAATGCAAATGAATGCGAGATCCTATTGGGAAAAACGTGGGAAAGACTTTTCCCACTAAAACTACACATGGGTGTTGTTATTTATTACTTGTTCAAGCGTTTAAACTTTTTTTTTTTGGAACATCCTACACTGATTTGGAAATAATAATGGATTGTTTGTGTTTTTATAAAAACGTGTAAAATCCTCCCCCCCGACCTCCCACCAAACACATGCACCTTCCAAGAAACTTGGGGAAAACACTGGACCCAACATGTGTATTGAGTCTTACTTGTGTATTTGACTGGTGGTCTGCTGCCATTTGTCGTCTGTCACAGCCTGAGATTATTAGCGTGCCCGCCCGTGAACCTGTTGGGTTGGTCCTGTGTGAACTTGTTTTGTCAGGGAAATGCCTGGGTGGGGATAACTGTCAGCCAGAGTGTGAACAAGTAAACTTGCTTTTCCCTTGTTGTAAACACTGGTTTCATGGAGTGTGATTAAGTGCCTTCATGACAGTCCTGGTTTATGTCGTATGTCTGCTTTCTGTATTACTAGATCCTGTCTGCAGCTGATTTTAAGTGCCACAGGTGCCCCTTTCCTGTGTCCAAGTCATTGTTTGATAGTTGATGCATGCTCCCAGCACCGACTTCAATTGTGTCTGCTCTCTTGAGTCCGTAGGTTAATCCACAACGGGCCTTAATGTGTGTGCGTGTGCGCGTGTGCGTGCATGTTAACATCACGTGTGTATGTGTTAGGAGGTAAGTGGATTAGGGGGCTAAAGCTTCAATCCCATTACAAACCGTGCTCATCTTGAAGAAACACCGGCGTGCCGTTACACTGATCAGCTACCTTGCGATGTGCCAACAGATGTGCATTTGAACAATGAATGTGTTGCTACTGATGGAGTTTTTGCTGCTTGCAGGTGTAGGCCCTTACTGCAGTAGCAAGAGTTTTCATTAAGTCGACAAAGGCTGAATTGTTGGTTACATGTGCTTGCGTATGATCGCAGATGTCTTTCTGACTGGGTTGAGTGAGTCATGCTGACTGATGGCAGCAGAATCAGATGGAGATATCTGACTTGTGGTGTGTCAGGGTTTGGTCAGGTGTTGTTGTTGACCTTAATGGTGCTTGACATTTTGAACTTATGTTACCGGGACAGTAACATAAGTTCAACAGGGCATGACTGTGTTTCCTCACCCTTTCAGAGAAACCCCCCAAAAAATAGTCAATTTATTTTTCAGAAATAAGCGAAAATGTGATCCATCGGCTGTGCAGATTCAGAGATTGCTTCCAAAAGGTAATGAAAGCAGAATTGTAGCTGGAGAGCAATATTAGCAAAATGGGAAGTGGTTTGTGGTCATATGATATCCATATTGCCAGTGGGGGATTTTCACCACAAAAAAAGCACTCTGTTAAATGGAGCACCAGTGTTCATCTTATAGACTCTCATGGTTTGTGTAAAAGCAGTTATGTTGTGGAAAAGGGCTTCTGGTGAGCCAAAGAAGCCATCACATCCCTTTACTCATCTCTGATGTTCAATCCATAACATCCTGTTTCTCAGGAAGTGGGTAAGGGAAAGAGGAAGGGGTCTGGCTACAGGGCGACATTGATTGTTTTCATTGTTCAACGAAACTCACTGCTGACTTTCAAGGCCAAAAGTAACAGCTGTGAGGGGGGGGGAGGGGGGGGGGGAGGCAGACGGGTGGAGGGTAGAAGTCATGAATATGTGATGCACACACACTCAAATGTGTCCAAAGATGTTCTCTGTGCTCTCCAACTCTTTTCACACTTGAGCTAGTTGCTCTAGTTTGCACAAACTTTTCATTGTTCCACCAACCTCCCGGACTGACAGCTGCAAATTCCCTCCTGAATGTGGTCAAACCACAGACACCCCCCCACACACACACAGACACACCCCCCCCCACACACACACACACACAATCACATTCTCATGTACATTTGCCAATGAATATCAATCACAGTTTGTAATTTATCTTGTCTAAATGACAGTCGTGCCCATTAGTGAAATAAGATCGCTTATAGACCGTTAATGATTATGAATTTCTGCGCGCGAGATAAGCTGAGGAGTTGGACTGTTTATGCGTGGAATAAAATTATGGGAACATACTCTCTGAGGAGAGATGGTTTGTTTTATTGTGTTTGGGGCACTGTGACCCATCAATTTACCTTGAAATGCCACAAAAGGACAGTAAACACTGATATCTGAATGAGGATTAGCCAGTGTCTTGCTAAGGTCCTTTCACAGTGGATGAGTGGGGGGGGGGGCTGCTGTGATGATTTGGCAGGAGACAATGCCAGGAATGCAAGATTAGCTTTTATCTTTTGTTCAGCACTCCTTACCTTATCTCAACCCCTCCCCTCATCCTCTCTAGCTCATGCTTACCCTCTTGTTACCTCTCTTTCCTTAGTCCTTATTTGTTTGGGGCTCTTCCACTTTTCCCATCTCTGTCTGCCCTGTACTGGAAATGACCATATATAGTCATGTGTGGTACAGCCCAGCAGTTTGTAATTTCCTCAGGTAGGAGGTTATGACTCCAGGTGAGTGTGTCTATGTGACATCATGTCTCCCTGTCAGTCTGCCTCATCCCGCATACAAATCCTGGTTTCTGTTCTTTCAGATTCTTTTGTCTTGGGAAATGCACTTTGGCCACTCCTCGTTTTCTCATCAGGCCATTCCCACTTTTCCTCAGTTTTAAGTCATTTATGTGGAAGTCTCTCTGTGTGTGTGTGTGTGTGTGTGTGTGTGTGTGTGTGTGTGTGTGTGTGTGTGTGTGTGTGTGTGTGTGTGTGTGTGTGTGTGTGTGTGTGTGTGTGTGTGTGTGTGTGTGTGTGTGTTAGTCATTAATGTGATGGACACACAGGCGCAGCCTGGACAGGCTTCATTTTTCCAGCTTAAAGAAGCTGGTAAAATGACTTTTTCTGTCATAATAGTCTGTGTATGGTGATGTAATTATGTCTGTGTCTCTTTTTTTTGGGGGGGGGTTACACAACCTCATCCAGGTGAAACTATGAGTCATTCATCACCATCTCCGGAGCTCATTACTGCTATGCTCGTCGCTCTGTTAGCACTTGCTCTACCTGTCACACACACAAGAACACCTGCTGCCTGAAGTGTAAATGCAGGTCCCTGTTTGTTGCCCAAACTCTGTGCTCTCTGAAAAGTGTGTCTGTGCATGTTGGCCAGTTAGAGGGAGAAACTGATATTTGGTCGCCCCTCCTCTACCTTGTCCAACCGGTCATGCAGGTGTGTGTGGCAATGTCTGGGTTTATTCCCCTCTCTAGCAAGAGCTCATGAGGAGCCAGGCTGCTGCATCAGAGGGTGTATCAAGCAATAAGAAGATCTGAGTCTGTGTGTGGCTCTGCTTTAACAATGTCTTTTTCTTTTTTTTGAGGCCAGATAACAAAGGGATATAGGTATGAGGACTAAAGGCAGCTAAGTCCAGAGAACTGGAGCAGTGTTGGACCTGAGGTAGATGAAAACTGATTACACAGAAAAAGCTGGAAGAAAAACAACAAAAAACCGGAAAAGTTCAGCTTGAGAAGACAAACAAGAGTTGATAGGAGAACATATGGTTCTTGAAGGCTGTTACTATCTCTAAAAGCTTTGTGTTTTTGCTGACAGTGGATGTTCTCTGGCCCAGAGAGAGCTGCAGGTTGGTCCACTTCCCACAGCTGGCTGCTGTACACAGGCCAAACGCTGAGTAAATACAGGGTGTGTCTGAAAGGCCGGGGCTACTGTATGTCTCTGTCTCTTGCTGTGCTTTTCTGCTCACAGAGCAAAGCAACCCTGTTGACACACTTGTACGGTTTTCTCACTGTATCGCTGTTTTTCAAACGGAGGTGTCTTCACTGAAACACCTCTCTCTCTCTGTCTCTCTCTCCTTGTTATTCTCTTCCCTCCAGCCCTCTTTATCTGTCTCTGCAGTTCATCCCTCCTTGTTTCTGAGCTTGGCTGTTCGGTGACCTTCCACACATGCACAACTAGAGAACCACCTCTGACCCTTGGCGTGATCTCTCACCTCTTCTACCAAACCACGCCCACAGGTGAAGGTGTGTATTTTGGATTTTCTGGCCTGACTTTTGAGAGGTTGTGCTTTGTGCTTAAACCATCAGGAGAAGTATGCAGTTCTCTTTTATTGAATGTTGTGCTGTGGTGTTAAGCTCCCTGCTATCGTGAAAAGCCATAAATGTTTGTTCTCTTTTTGTGAAACAGGTTTCATCATCTTTCTTTGAAAGGTTTTTTGTTTTGTTTACTGTAGATCTCTTTATCACCGTAATTAATGCTGCAGATGCATGAATGCAAATAAAATTAGGGCACAACCAAGGTTTGCATTTTGACTGTCTTTTCCTGTTGCAAAATTTGAGATTAATGAGATAATTATGTACGTGTTAGCAAGACGTCACATATCCTTTAAATTTAAATTTACATTTACTTTCTAGTGTAGGATCTGTGGGGGTTAGAAGCCCAGTGGACACCTCCATGCATGATAGGGATGATGCAGTGTTTTCTTGAAGTGTTGAAGACTTAGACTTGGGTGCCCATATTTGGTGGGAGTTTTGCCTCCCGCACACACAAGAAATTTCAGAATATGCAATTAATTGATTGATTATTATTATTATTATTACTACAATATTTGTAAAAATGTTCTAAATTTGGAGAAACTGGGGCAGCTAAATTAACGGCATTCAAAAGGCTTTAAGACAAAACTTGCTAAAGAAGTCTATTGTGGAGCAGCAATAACTATTAAATCTGGAAAAAGTCATTTAGTTAGTTTTGATGCTCTCCACATGAGGTGATGCCCAGAAAACAGCTTTGGTGCTGCACCCAAGTTCTAATGGTAGGAAAAACCCTGTGATGTCGACAAATACGATATCAGTAACTACCTTCACATTATAGGGATTAATATGTTGCTGTATTTTTGGTCAGTACAGGAACCAGGGTTTCAAAGCGTCTGACTCTACCCTCTATCGTCATTACACACTTTATCTTGTATTGTGTCGACCTCAAATTCCCAACATTGGGTAATTTGACGTATGCTTTTCGATGGCACCAGTTGGGTAGATTTTCCTTTCACACACTACAACCCTGGAATGATTTCACTGTTGTGACTTCAGTTGTAAGTGATGCACGTGGGAGAAAAGAAAAACCTGAATGAGTGACTCAGTCGTTACAGTCTTTCCAAGCAATAGATGTTGTGCAAACCCTCAAGTGAAATTTAGGAGTGATAGAAACGTGTCTTTACAGGTCAAAACAATCAACTTTAACATTTAAGATTAAATATTGTGCTTTTCTGGAAGACATCTCGGCCTCGGTTACCAAACAAGGTCTTTTAGTGGATACATTCAATAGGTTGAAAATAACCCTTCCTGCTTACTATCAGCCTCCAAAATCCTGAGTTCACCAGATCTCGCTCTACTTTGTTTTGGAGGGTCTGTTTTTGTTAGACCCCCCCCCACCCCACCCCCCCACACACACACACACTCGCTGTGCTTTCGTGTGTTTGAGGCTGTATGGATGTGTGTAACATCCCGCTTTCTCCCCTTGGGGCCATGTAGTGTGTATGGAGCAGTGTGAGAGCGCAGCGGCTCTGCTGGAGTCGGTCAGGGAGCAGGAGGTGCAGTTTGAACAGCTGACCCGGGCGCTGGAGGAGGAGAGGAGGAGAGTGGGCCTCCCCGCCACCAGCCCCTCGACCCTGGGTCATCCCCTCCCTCACATACAGGTAACACTCCCCGAAGAACCAAAACAACCCCATCTCGAGCCTCTTGTAGCCTCCATCTTTTACCTCCACCTACATGGCTCATTATTCCCTCCATCCAATCCTTCCAGTAAATTCATGCATCATTTTCTACATTCATCCATCATCCTGTCTCTCCTCGGCTCGGCCTCCTCTCCACCAGCGCCTGGCAAGTTCGTGTGTGCGTTTGCGTTTGTTATCATTAAAGACATAGAGTCGGCGAAGACGGTTAAATACCATCTGTTCCTCAAGCTCTCATCAGCAAATATATCAGCTCATGCCTGCACGTACTTTAACTACGCTACTGTTACTAATAGCATGCCTGAGGGAATCGTCACACTTTATGCATGCCTTTAGTGTCACTCACCGGATGCACTCTGACACACGCGTACACCTTTCGTTGCCCCCTGTTGTGGAATTCCAGTCATTTTCCTGTCTGTTCCAGCATGTCACAATGTGGAACGAGGTCATCTGTCGTGCATGTGTCACATGGTCCTGCATCCAAAAGAATCTCTTCACTCTGGAGTTTATGCTTTCATTTTCATTTAAAGCACATTTATCTCTTTTGTTGTTCCTGCGGTACACTGCATATTCTTTTGCATGCAATTATCTTTTGTGTATTGATGGATTTTTGTTTTTGTCTCCATTTATGCAGTTATGTTGTAAAATCACTAGTATTTGTTCTTTCTGCTTCACAAGTCTGCCCATGTGTTGGGTGTTGTGATCATATAGAATATGAGATTATACAAAAGTTTTTAACATCAGAGACTTTAACATGCTCTTCAGAGCTGCATCTATTTTATTTTCATAAGCGGATTATTTTCTCAATTCATTGTTTTGTCCTATAAAAATGTCCATCACAACTTCCTGAAGCACATGCTGATGTATTCAAATTGTTTGTTTTGTCTGAATCCCAGGAAATTAAAATTACTACCATAGAGAACTATTAACATGTGGGCAGTGACAAAGTTTAGGAATGTTTGCTTTAAAAATTGCATCAATATTTAATTGAATATTAAAATAGTTGTTGGTTAACTTGTGGCAATTATTATTCATATCAGCTTTAATTCCACAAATATTGTTTGTTTGACTGTTAATGGCAGCATTGAGCATTTTTGTAAAGGTACTTAATTTGATTGTAAACTAAAACCAATTTTGTTCTGGATACAAGTCATTGAATTGGTCTTGCTAAAAATGACTTCATGTCTGTTTTTAAGTTTAAGATCAGTTCAGATGTCTGGAGAGGTTCAAGACTCCCACTGTGCATTTTTATTTAAAGTTGGACACGTTCCTAATGTTGCCGTCTTGTTCCATTTTGTAGTTTGATCGGACCGTAGTAACACAGAGCTATCAACATTATTCTTTCAGGAAACACTCGTTCAAGGGTAGAAATGTTAACTACGTTTTCAGCTTTTGTACACTGACAGAGTAAAATAGTTTAAGATCTGACTGCTTTCCTTCCTTTGAGGGCTTGCTGACATGGATTAGATCTTATGTTTTGTCTCTTTTGAATCCTTGAAAGCATAAAGACTAAGAAAGCATTATTTTGTGTTCTTGGCCTTGTGATAACAGTCCAAGTTTTATATCCAGAAATATTAACGATGATAAAGACATGTATGCTCTGCCAGCTCTGCTTCAAATGGTTGCCTGTAAATGAGGACATATTGCAGGAAGGACTGTAGAGCTGTAGCTAGAGAGGAAGTAAGCCCTTCTTGTTATCTAAGCACAGTCCACACTTCCCCTTGCTTTTTAAAAACAGCCCTGCCTCCTTGTGGACATAACATTAGGTGCGGTGGTTTCTGTTGCAAATAAGTTGTGACTCTGTTTTTGATTAGACGCCTAAATTAGTTTTCAGTTATTTTAGTCAGAGGTATGACACTGAAACTGGTACAAATCAAGGCAGAGGGACGATTGCGGCAAAAGATTTCCAAAGCAGCCCGATTATGCAGTGCATGCATGTGATTGCTGATATCTTAAGGCAGTTATTGCATTAAGAGTGAACGGTACTCTTGAGTTAGGTGGAAAGCGTTCAAGTCATTCAGTGTGACAGTCATTGATTATATAAGAGTTTAGTAAGAAGTAGGGTGTGAGGAGGAGTGGCTGCGTTCCAAAACGTCCTCCTCCTTATCTGGCATTGATTCACAGACCATAAGCATGCAGGGACGGGAATGTGCTTCTCGGCAGTAATATCATCTGCGTGCTTGTCAGAAAGTAGACAACACTGACTACCGGGAAGCATGCTTTTAACCTCACGTCTCATGTTGTTTCAGCGAAATGATATGATATTTAAAATGTCTGCACCATGTGTTTCACAGTTGTGTCTTTTCTCTCTCATCCCAGAACGGGCGTTTAGGGGATGCAGACATAGAACGACTGAAACTAACTGACTCGTACATAAACGGCACACAGGTACGTGTCTTTGTATGTAGTCGATCATACAAAATTAATGGGTTTTGTGGTCTGCAGTAAATGACGGAGATTTAAACATTTACATGTGTGGCATCTCTGCTACAGTACAGGATGGTGGACCCTGCACACGGCGCTCAAGATGAGAGCTACACACCAGAAGACGACTCCCAGGAAGTGCACTCCGTCTTTTCTGACGAGGGAACCACACGGCGGTCAGACAATGGGGTAAGTTAACGTGACGCATGTTTTAGCTTCGTTGACATCATCAGACTTGATTGAGGTCTAAAATACCCATAAATGTTTTTGATACATTAATCTTGTGATCTCACCATCCCGCAGATGAAGAAACCAATCTCGCGCACAGTCCTGCCCACTGACTCGATGTCCATTGATGGGGGAATGTCGATGCCCGGTATGGGCGTCTACAGCGCCACACTGGACCGTCCTTACAGGCAACCTGGCGGAGGAGACTACCCCACGGCCACAGTACCCCGAAACTACCATTATGGCCCTGTTGGAGGTTACGACGACTACCGGGGAGGTCCGCCTTCAGAGGCCTACACTAGTCTGAGCAGGGGCTCGCACATGGACGAACGTTACAGGTACAGGGGCAGAGACAGTTGTACTGATTGTTTTGCTGTACATCCAGGAATATGTTGTCTTAATGGGTAGTTCATCCGAAAACACGACATGGTAAATGAGATTTTTGGTTTTTATCAGTGTGTAAAGTCATAATTTCCTATTTTGCTTCATTAAAATGAATGCATCACAGTTATATCATCACTACACACAAACTCTGTGCTTGACAAAAGCCATATGTACACATTTTGTTCCCATTCAACCACTCAAACCATAATATCATAAAACTGACCTCTTTCAACCACTAACCTTATTTTTTTTGTTCTCTAAAAGTGGGCATCCAAATATTTGGTGAAAACTTTCAACAAAAATTGTGGCCAAACTAGTTTAACCGTGATTTCCTTCTTTTATACTCTCTTTTCATATAACATGTTCTTATTCAGTCAGGTACATCCGAGACTGAACGAAGAGAAATTTGTTGTCGAGAATTTTAGAAGATGACGCCATATTAATCTGACAGTAGTCTGTGAACACCTGTTCCTCATTAATCCTCAGACCCTGACGTGTCAGACCTAGTTTTGACTCTGGTTAGAAGCAGGGTTTTGAAACTACCAACACATGTTGATCTGTACCTTTTTAACAGCGCTTATCCTACAGTCTGATTATACTTCAGTGGCTGTTTTTACTTCCCATCATTCCTCAGGCCAGTTGATGGCTACAGAACTCTGGACTCTGGCTACCGGGCTCCGAGCCGTCAGCAGCTTGACCCATATGCAGCGCAGCCCCAGGTGGGCCGGGGCATGAGGGCCATGGGCTCTGCCATGGAGATGCGGTATGGCCACGCCCACTACGGTCTGGAGGATGATCAGCGCAGTGTGGGATACGATGAATATGGCATGGGGCCTCAACCCATGCACCCTGGAGGCTATGGGACCATGCCACGCCTGGGGCCGGGCCCCGGGGGTATGGACAGACGAAGACTCAGGTAAAACTCAAATGTGCTGTTCTGAAGTTAATATGGATTATTTAATCTATAATTTGTGACGTTCTTAACAAAATGTTTCTCTGTCTGTTGCGCCTTGCAGGAGCTGTGAGGATACTTTGGATGGTGACATGGGAGGAATTGACCCTTACACATGGGGCGTTTCCATGGCAATGGAGAGGGGCAGCATGGCCTCCCTGGACAGCACATTGAGAAAGGCTCCTCCCACTTCATGGAGACAGCCAGAGCTACCGGAGGTGATCGCCATGTTGAACTACCGCCTGGACCCCGTCAAGACCAACGCTGCTGCCTTCCTTCAGCATCTCACATTCAAAAATGACAAGGTGAAACAACCCTCACAGTCACATGCAGAATATTAGCATTTCTCTATAATTTCTCTGTTTGTGTTGAAAATCCCAGTGGTCACACAGCCAACCTTTTTTTTTTAATTTTACGTTTAGGTTAAATCAGAGGTGCGTCGCCTGAAGGGCATCCCTTCCTTGGTGTCACTGCTTGACCACCCCAGCAAGGAGGTGCACCACTCGGCCTGCGGGGCACTAAAGAACATTTCATATGGGCGAGACCCAGACAACAAGATCGCCATTAAGAACTGCGACGGAGTGCCTGCTCTGGTCAGGTTGCTGCGGAAAACCCACGGCCAGGACCTCACCGACACCATCACAGGTATCACGGCTCATATGATGCCCGTTTAAAATATTTCGGTTATATTTTCTGACGTGTAGCTTCTCGTTGAACCCTTTAAGTTTCTCTCATGACATAAAACGCACACCTAGTTTGGTCATTAAAAGCGTAAATGTAATACATAAATTGAGTTAAAAGATATCAAATCAAATGTGACATACAAGTTATTATGGTGTGCTGTAATAAATAAATATGACTCGGAACATGACATGATCACGCGAAACGACTTGACAAGTCGGAATACACAACAGGGATGAACGAAGGAGAGGAGATCTGACTTTTTGAGAACTGTAGCACGATTTATTTATGTGTTGTATGTTCTCATTTTTAAGGGATATTGCCGTAACAGTGACGGTATATATTGTTTTGTCCCAGGCACCTTGTGGAACCTGTCCTCCCACGATTCAGTAAAGATGGAGATCGTGGACCACGCCCTGCACGCCCTCGCCGACGAGGTGGTAGTTCCCCACTCGGGCTGGGAGCGAGCGAGCAACGGAGGAGAAGAAAGCTGCAAACCGCGCCATCTGGAGTGGGAGACCGCCTTGACCAACACTGCCGGCTGCCTTCGGTATGCAAGGGATCAATGGACGGGAAGCGAGAGGAAGTTGAAGGAGGAGAGAGAGTGGCTTATTTTGAAAGGAAAACATGCAATTATGTGCTCAAGCTTCTCTCTCTCTCTCTCTCCCCCCCTCCCCCCTCTCCAACAGGAATGTGAGCTCGGAGCGCAGCGAGGCCAGGCGAAAGCTGAGAGAGTGCACGGGACTGGTGGATTCACTTATGTACATTGTCCAGTCACAGATCAACCGCAAAGATGTGGATAATAAGGTAACTGTTAGACAGTCACAGATTCTTACGCCTGGCATGTCTCATCTCTGGGTTTTGTACCCGAGATGAAAGCACTTTTTCTCCGTGTTTGATCGTGTTGTCTTCCCTCCCGCAGTTGGTGGAGAACTGTGTCTGTCTCCTGCGGAATCTGTCCTATCAGGTTCACCGTGAAGTCCCTGGCTGGGAGCGCTACGCAGAGACCATACCCCTCAGCCAGGGCCCGGCTCCAGCTAACAAAGGCGGCTGTTTTGGCTCTCGAAAGGGCAAAGGTCAGTGTCAGACAACCATCGCATCTCAGCGTTGCACTGCGTCGGAGAGATTAGCCGTTAAAAGGCAGGCAGTTGCTGGTGGGTTTGAGCTTGTTGCTGGAGGAAGCACCTGTCGCTGTTTTTCACAGTCTACCACTGTTTCCCCCTTTTCCTCTTCTCCCTCCTTTCTTCCCACCCTCCTTCACTTCGCCCTTTCTCTCTGCCGTGTTTAGATGAGTGGTTTTCCAAAGGTAAGATTCTGTGTTGTCATGAATGTCATGAAATACTGACACCCTCTCATCACTTATTTTACTAACCCGCAATAAACCTTCCCCAGAGACACGTCTAATAATGTTGACTCCACATGCGTTACGCGGGCATGATCACTTGATGTCACACAAATGACGTTGCATGCCGACGGTACTTGTTCCACTGTTTGCATGTTCGCATTTCAAACAACAATGTGCCAAAGTAGAAGACTGAGGATATCTACACGCTCATCTCACCTGACCTCAATTAGTCTTTGTTTTTTCTGCTCAGTCTCTGTTCTTATCTCCTTTTTTTTTGTTTTTTTTTTTTTGTCTGCAGGAAAGAAGGACGGCGATGATGGAAGTGGAGATCAGGTTGATATCCCAAAGAGGACAACACCTGCCAAAGGTATGTGTGTCTTTTAATTTATCAGTATGTAGAGAAACAAAACAAAAATCCCCTAATGTCCTAATTAGTTGTCTCAGTGCTGCCATCAGCTTTTTTTTTTTTTTTTTTTTTTTTTTTTGCAAATGATGAAATCAAGTCCAAAACGGGACGCCTTTTTTCAGTGGATGTTTGCACAAGTTTTATATCCGTCTCAGAAAATCTCTTCTGTTTGAAAGATGAGACTGTTGGTTTGTCTTCTTCAGTCCCATTATTTAGATTAAGATGTTTCAGGTCAAGTCTGAGAATTCCCGCAATGCCACGCTCAGCTGGTAGCGAGTTGGTTGGTGGAGTGAAGGTTTTATCTGTGTCCAGCGAAAGTGTTGATGTTGGTCAAACTCGGTGAATTTAAGCTTTTACTCTTCTGTTTCTGTGGGTTTCAGGTTATGAGCTGTTGTTCCAACCAGAGGTGGTCCGTATTTACACATCGCTGCTCAGCGAGAGCAAGAACCCCTCCGTGCTCGAGGCTGCTGCCGGTGCCATCCAGAATCTGTGTGCTGGCCGATGGACTGTAAATACCATTTCTTATAAACAATGTTTCCAGGAGAAATGGAATCTTTTAAAGTGCATGAACCTGCTGTGATGAGGTCTGTGGTTCTTTTTCTTGAATTTAAACCAATGTTCATCACGTCCTCTCTTTGCTTCAGTATGGTCGCTATATCAGGGCCACTGTGCGTCTCGAGAAGGGTCTCCCCATGATGGCAGAACTGCTGGCTCATGGCAATGACCGCGTGGTTCGAGCGATGTCTGGAGCCCTGAGGAACCTCGCTATCGACAACCGTAACTGTGAACTGCTAGGTGAGATTGTCGGTTTCATAACATGCCCGGATATCATTTAAAAACATGCCTCAAATGTCTCATTTTGCTGGATATCATAATCGATGCACTTGGACAAGTTTGTGTGTTTTTTTTTTTTTTTAAACAAAATTTTACAGTTTAAAATCATCACATCTTGACATGCGCAAAACTGCTTAATATCGCATGTATGTGATCGCCTTAATTTTTCCCACCCACATTCTGCGACGACCCACATCTCCCCTGACTGATTGGCTAGTACTTGTTGTTTTTGTTTTTTTTGTGAGGTTAGTGAAATGGTTTGAGTAGGAATAATAGGTTCAGAGCCAATCAGAGGCAGAGTAGAGGTGGGCCACTGCAGAATGCGGGTGGGGAAAAACTGTCTATCGTGTGTTTAGCGCATTATTTGCCATCATTGTGCTGCTTTCAACAGCAGTAACAAGAGTATCCAATAATGTTCACTTTTCTGCCCTACTTATGCTGAGTTATGCGTTTTATATGAAGCATTCTCACTCTTTGTGTTTTTAGACTGGTTTTAATTTGCATCTTGGGCTTCGTGGAAACGCGGCTATTGTTTCTCTTGTAGGTTTGCATGCAGTGCCTCACCTCGTGGCCAACCTGCCCGAAAGCCAGAGTCAGTCTGGCCGCGCTCTATCAGAGGAGACGGTGGTGTCGGTACTAAGCACGCTGGCTGAGGTGCTCGGCACCAGTATGGAGGCAGCAAAGACCCTCCGAGCCTCGGGCATAGAGAGGGTGGTGCTCATTACCAAGGACGGGTACGTGTGTTCTCAATAGAAGTAAAAAAAAAAATAGTGCTTTCAGTGTGTTTTCTGTTGACCAGGTGCTGTTGCGTATACAACAGTGTGTTTTATGATGGTAGGGCAGATAAAATGGATATGTTTAAAGAAGATATCTCCGTATTGTACCGATAAAGAGCCACCCTTGAAAATAAATATGCCAATGCAGTATTTAAAAGCTAAATGATGATTTTGATCTATATATTCAACAGAAGCTGGGCTACGGGTGAAGTGTCTGACTTTTAGTGAATTTAAGAAATGAACACGTGATTAATGTGAACGAATGTCTTGTGTGTCCTGCAGGAAGCGCTCCGATCGTGAGGTGCGGGGGGCGGGCCAGGTGCTGCAGCTCATCTGGGCTCACAAGGAGCTGCGACGGCCTCTCGAGAAAGATGGCTGGAAGAAGACAGACTTCATGGTCAACCTTAACCCCAACACCAGTACCAGCAACGGCCCCAGCCCCCGAGCTAACGGCACCTACGAAGACAGCACCACACCCTTACTGGGCAGAGGTCGGTGGGACGGAAACGATTTATGCTCAAAAGCATTTTGAAAGTGTTTCCATCGTATGGCAAGTTTTTATTTAGCTTAACTTGTGACTGTTTTTGCGCTATCGCAGGGGAGAAGAGAGATATGATTCCACTGAATGACCTTGGCCCTGGTTAGTAATTCACCTTTGCTGCTTTTTTTTTTTTTTTTTTTATTAAAACAAAATTGTGTAGAAATGATGTTTTTCAGGAGTAAAACTGTGGTCATATTTTTCATCCACTCAGAAGCCTACTCTACACTGGACCAGAGGGAGAGGAGACACACTCTGGATGAGACCACAGACACTTTACCGGTACTTTTAAATCGTTGGCACGCACCTTCACAGTTTGGATTGCTGACTTCATAACTACACTAATCCCTAACCACCTGCACAACTGTAACTATTTCCTGACTGTAACCTTTTAAAACCTCACAATTACTGACACCTTTTCTTTTTTCACACTCACTTCCTGTCCATGTTCTTTCTCTCTCTCTCTCTCTGGTTGTCTCTCAGCGAGGGGTTTATGGGGGCAGAAAGGGCTCCCTGCCTCTGTTGGACTCCTACGATGGTTAGCCCTTCCCCCTCCCCTCTACCCCCCTCTCTGCATGTAACAGCATGGTATGTCCAACTGACCTCTAATCCTGCATGGACTCTCTCAGCTCTTTTCCTTTTGTCTCTTATAACTTTAAGCCCCCAGTGAAACCTGGTCTGTGTCTATGATGGTGCACTGAAACACAGGCAGAGGTCTATTGTACTGGTGCTCAACTATATGACTCCCTGATGTGCTGTGTACATGCTGGTATAGTATGCTGCAAGGTGCTCCTTGTCCATTGTGGTCCATGCAGTCTGTCAGTGTAGATTTGAACCCAGGCTGATAACTAAAGACTTAAACCCCAGAATAATAACTGCAGTTTGTACAATAGTATTGTCACAATACCAGAACTTTTGACTGTTATCAAAGCTAATTTTAATATGAATTAATAATGCAGTATCATTTGGTGTTGTCTTAGAGTATCAGTAACTGACGGAGAGGACTTACACTCCCTTTTAAGAAGGTAGTTTAGTGTTTCAACACTGTCGTTTTGTTACTTGATGCCAGTGCGGCATGATTTATGTCCGAAAGCACTTCCTAGTGGTTATGCAGGGTACTACAACAACACAAGCACCAGAATGTAAGATTTAATTTATTTGATTGTTTGAAGTGTGCCATGGAACAGGCAACCTATTACTAATTATTTCATGTCAAGAAAAGAATGGAGATTAAACAAGGAAAAAGTAAACGCATAACAACAAAGACTGAGAGAAGAAGGGGAAGTAATGAAAAGAAAAAGAAAGGCATATGAGTTCCTCTGAAAAAATAATTGATAACATTACAGTCCTGTAATTGTACTTCTGCTTCACTTTAATGAACACATGACCAGAGCTGGTGGGATTGGTTTCAGTATATGGAAAAAATGCTCAGGACACAGTTCAGGCCATCACATGACAAACCACACACTGATAGCATGAGGAGCACTTCCTGTGCTTACATTTATTTAGGGTATTGCAGTTATGCATTTTGAAAGTGCAGTCAAAAATAAAAAAGTAATGGTTTGAATACTAAAATACATAATGGAGCAACAGGCCGAAGTGGGTAGGGAGCATTGTTGGGAAGTGGTCAGTGGTCATATCAACTTTCCTCTAATTATAGATTTTATGCAAAAGAAAAGTCTGACCTCAAAATAACTTCAGATAACTGTGAATCTTTTTCAGTGTGTCATTAAATGTAAATAATTTCCAGACGGCCAGAAACAGTAATTTAATTAACATACACAAGCACAGTAATATACACACAGTAGGATGTACAAACAAGGTTTTTCTGCATTAAAATCGTATCTGTACTTCAGCCTGAGAAGGATGCCACAGTATTATTGAAGGGGTCGATCATTGTGACAGCACTAGTGTGCAGCGTGCCATACTGATGCCGCATAATAAGTCTGTGTGTTGCTTTTGTGTTATTTATGCTTTCATTTTTATTTCTACGCTTGCGTTCTGATTCTGTTTTAATCGATGTGTTTTCGCTCTGTTCCTCCAGAAAAACTGATAGTGTGCATCACCCAGACTGGGCCTTCCCTGCCCTACCACTGCTACTGAGGAGAGAAGATCCCGACTCTCTCTCTCTCTCTCTCTCTCTCTCTCTCTCTCTCTCTCTCTCTCTCTCTCTCTCTCTCTCTCCTATCACCACACAGATGGTATCAAAAGATGAGGGTTGGCATCCAAAGAAAGCGGCTGTGTTGCGAGCAATAGAGCAACGCGCATGTACAGAACACGTACTACTTTTTACCAATTCATTCAACTGTAGCAGCAGAAATATATTCCGTTTATAAATTATGATTCTTCTGTAAAGGCAATCACCTTTGTTGACAATCATTTAATTCTGGTGTTGTCATCCTGCTTGTTTTTACTTCATCTCGCTCTCGTCAACATTCTTTGGTCAATTTTGTCATGGTCGACATGTTGCTGCCAACACCTGCATCCTAATGATGAATTTGTATTTAGACATCCATATAGGGTATATACTGTATATAAAAAGAAAACTGGGATGACTGCATTAGTTTTGGCTCATTAATTTAAATTATCCCTTCACTGGGATTGTTGGGAGGTCGGGACACGCTGACAGTCCACCCTGTAGATTGAGAATGTTGTTTATATAGGAGTTATTTTCCTGTCTAGAGTTATTTTCTCTCTGTTTGGGATGAGCACAGGCATAGACCAGAAAGGGCAGGAGTGTGTACATTTGTTATACAGTAAACCTATGGCCGTGCGCGTGTGTGTGTGTGTGTGTGTGTGGGCGGAAAATGAATATGGACCTTTTTGGGTGTGTTTTTTGTGCGTGTGTGCACGGACCAGACCCATAAAACACCACATGTTAATTTTTCCATCAGTCATGCTGCCTGTTTTTTTTTTTTTTTAACTGTGTGCCCCTCTTCCTATGATAAGTTTTTTTTTTTTTTTTTTTTTTTTATATATATATATGTACCTACTGCCTCTTTTTTTGTGTTTTGATACTTTACTAATTTTTACTCCCCAAGTGAAAAAAAAAAAGATCATTTCAGCTACTTTGTTTGAGCTTTTCTGTCTGGATTTAGCTGAGCGTACCACTACAACACATACAATCTGGTACTGAAATGTGAAGCTGTGAACAAACACTACTTAAACCACTAAAATATGTTGACCTACATCTTCAGAAACAAGAAACATTCCTGTCTCTCCTGTAAAAGATTTATGCTATAGAAACAACCTGCTCAGCAGGTTAGTTTTTGACAAACAAGACTATTTGGAAGAATTATCTGCTATTGAAGTCTTGAGTTTTTTTTTTTTAAACCTGCACATTTCATTTCAGTTTATACCGTTGTACATGAAAACAGTTTGGGAGACTTTTTCACTCGGAGGAGACTCGAGTTTTAACAAACAGATCGGGGAGAGACGCTGATGTTTTAATTTAAATTAGGAGGTGGACAAAAAGCACATGTTGGTGATGATCCATTTGTTTTTACCTTTTTTTTTTTTTCTGTTCTACTTTCTTCCCTTCGTGTCCGATTTGTTTGTATTATTTTTTGGGGTTTGTATGTGTGGAAGTGGCGGGTGAGAGCATTATGCAATTTGTTCTACTTTTTATTCCCACTTCCACAACCAAGTTGTTTTTAAAGGCAAAAGAGACCAATCATGTTTTTTTTTTTTTTTTTTACTCTTCACACACATAGTATATTTGTACTGTTGCCTATCCATGTAAAGTTATGATGTACCATTCATACCTGCCTTGGCTCTGAGAAGTTGCTTTTTTCAGTGAAGTATGTAACTGGTAATACTGTTGTTTTTATAAATAAAGATCTTTTCTTAGACCAGACTTGGTACCGTGTGATTGATGTGGCTGTTGGATGAGGTGAGAAAGGACTTGTGTATCGTGTAGATAAATTTGTCTAATTAAAGGGGCAGTCTGTAATTTCATCCCCTCTTCTCCTTTTTAATGCAAATGCCAAACTTTCTAAAGTTGACGCCATGTTTGATATCCACTTTCTAATATCGGTGTGCTCTATGAAGGTAATTATCAAAGGCTTGCTGTCTGTGAGTGTCACCAGACCTTTTTAAACTCAATACCAGCACATTCATGTTTTAAGACCCCAAACTGTCCTCTGTCGAATGCTCATACCGACAGAAAGCCGATTTAACTCTCAAACATAATGTTAAATACACTTAACATCGTTCATATTCCCAGCTTTGCTGTTGTCTTCGGTTGCACACTGACCTGCACGTTGAACTTCTTACGGTGTCGTGTGTTTGTTTGTCAGGCTCCTGACATGCCACAGAAATACGTGGGGGTTGTTTGAGGACATGAAAGTTGCATTTCCAGCATGCAGCACATCTGGCATTCATCCCAGACGGACTGAGAAGCAGCTGCTGGATCACGAGTGCGTTGAGTACATGTCGAGGTGTGAAAGTTTGAAATTAGTCAGGCTATGTTGTGTATGCGTCGGCCAAAACGTCCCCTTTTAATTTAATGAATAAGATTCAGGGCTGCATAGCTACTGAGATCATGTCTAGCTACATGACGGAGTTTAGTTAAACAAAGTTAAAGACTTTCACGTTTGTAGATAGATCAACCTAAATTTTACCTGCAGCTATTATCAGTTGATTGGTTGCTTATCTTTGATTAGTTAAGTCTACAAAATATGACATTGTGGGGAAGAAATTGATTTTGTTCAGCAGTGAAGGAAAGAAGTTATTTTCCATTATTTTTTACTTTCTCTGCACTTTTATTTTTGCTGCCGTTTCCTCTGAAGATTTTACTCTCAAAGTGGAACATAATGAGTATTGTTTTCAAGGAAAGTTAATGAACAAGATGAAAAAGAGAAAACCCAAAGACATTAATGAACAGCAAGAAGAGAGATGTGCATGAACACTGTTGCCCTTTAAATGTCTTGCGTTGAGCAATATAAACACTGTTTCACGCCGTTTTACTTTTCAGAAATGTTGAAAGATGATTAGTAAACAAATCCAAAAATCTGACCAAGCATTCAATAGTAACTTTCATTACCTAACCACTTTAAATGCTAAATACAATGAACACATTTGTGTTGGTGCTCGGGTGAATAACAAGGATAGTTAGCACCTTAGTAAAAGATTTAACATTTTCGTTTCGATGCTGAGGGAACCTGAAACAAAGAGGGAGTCGGCCATTACAAACGCCTGTTTGGGATTAGGCCATTTGATTTGTCCAACTCAGACAGCTGACATTTTAAAACTGTATTTTGTCTGTGATCACTTATCACATTAGTAAGCACTTTCTTCAATGCTAATAGAGAAAAAGACCAATTACAGTGCCATATAACTCCTGAATTGTACATGATAGACATCTGAGTGTTGTTTTAAGTCTTGGAAAAAAAAATGTGAATCTGTACTTTCAACAATCGACACTGTAAAGTTTCACTGCCATAATTATAATTCCTTTGTGCTGGGAAATGTAACTTAAAGAAACCATCATTGGAACAATTGGCTTAAAAAATAAAAATATGAAACATGTAAGTATCTAAAACCTCACCACAGCTCTGATTAGATGTGAAGTGTGAAGTTTACGTAAACGTCCTGTAGCTGCACCTGCCACAGAACTTCTCGGTTAGAGTTGTAATATTAGAGCTCTGATATACTGCAAAGAAACATAACTACATAAGAAAAGCAGATATCTAATCGCAGATGTATATATGCTAATCAAATGGTGTGTAATGTTTATAACCTGTGGAGCTGGTACACACACACACACTCACACTCACACTCATTAAACCCGAGACCACTAAATGCAGCAGATTCTCGACCCCTCCTTCCATTTGGTGTCATATCTATTTAAGTCTCCCCTGCTGTTCTTCATTTCCTCTTCATCTCTCCGTAAAGCTCAAACACAAGCAGCGTCACTTAACTTCAACATTATGTGAGCGAAAAGGGCAGTAAGGATCAAGAGTAATACAGCACAGGAAAAGGAGAGGAGTGACTGTTGTGTGGAGTTCAGCACTGGGTTCATCACAGCGAGCCAGAGTCATTCGGGAAACCTCCGTACACGGTAAGGTAGGGGAACCACACCACTGGGAGATTATGTGTGGCTTTCTGCGTCCTTCCTTATGACCCCTCGAAGAAAACGAGTACAAACAGATCATTTTTGGAGCAAAGGAACGTCTTTGTCTTGACTTATAACGCATGGATTCACTCGGCGTGCCAAGTTTGTTCTCTTCGAACTCGGATGACGAGTCACCTAATCGCACCCCGGTGCCAGATTCCTCCCGAAACACCTCCCACACTGGCAAGCAAAATGGACTCAGCGGCCTGGGCTACGGGGTCGGGGTGGTCTGGCACCACCTGAGGCCCTTTATTCCATTCTTCCTCATCAGCTTCATGGTGGTGGTCCTCATCTACCTGATGCAGGCCATCATCTACGGGGGGCCCTTCAAAGACCCGCTCTTCTTTGTTAAGTTTAATGAGCGCTGGCCCCGTCCGACTCCACGCCAAGAGGACTCTCCGTCCCCTGCCAAGGTTTTCAGCCCGGTCCCCTCATCGCCATTTGATCCAGTCCTTGCTTTCCTGGACAGAAACAATGAGACAATGTGAACCGGATAAAATGCTTCTTTTCTCTGTGAACATAAACAACAAGAGCGCCCCGAGGATTACACCTGGTCCATTAACAGAGGATATACTGACATTTGACCGGGGGACATTTATTCTTCCATATTTAAGTTGTAAAATAACATGCAAGGTTGGGTGAAAATTGATTTTCTTCCAGCAGGTGCTTCTCAAATCAGTGTGCTCCAGTGTTTTAATATCTCATAAAACACAAGATGGCTGATGGTGATAAAACATTTTCAACAGCACTGCAATTTATAAATATAGCCTCTGTAGTAACTTGTGTGACTTTGTGCGATGTTGTCAGTCATCTACACTGAAGCTGCTTACACAGCAAAGTTGGTCAAAAATGTTTAAATCCGTATTAGTTTGATGAATGATTTTATAAATAGAAAATGTGGTTGGTTCATATTTACTGTCAATGTCGGGCCAACATGTTTGTCTGAGACAGCTGATGTTAACGCTGGAGCAAAAGCTCGAGGTAAATTCCTGCTTCGTGTGATACTATCCCACCTCCATCGTGGCTCAACAAGCAAACACTGACCATTGGAATTCTGTCCTCTAAAGAATGTAACTTTGGAGGCTTGATTTGTCTAATTCAGACTGCTGAGGCCTCATTTTGTCCCCCCCATCACTTCAGCTGAAACATGTTTAGTCAGGGATCACTTTGCAGCTTCTATGGACTAAACAACCCTTTCAATGTACATTAGGGACACGTGAGCGCTGTGTCACCCTGACCTTTAACCTTCCCTGCAGTCAACACTGAAAAGAACAGACAACAGTGGCAGACTCAGTTTTCTCCGACCTACTAAGTTACCATTAAGATGCAATAATGTACCATAACATATGCAGAAATCATTCATTATCTCTCACAATAAACAGGCACATGACACGTACTGAAACTGGATGATATGCTTAAGAGTACGGTTTGCTTTGTTCGCTTCACCTCTGTCTTTCGCCATCTTAACACTAACACAGCGACATCTGATATCCATACTGTGCTCATTATTATCACTCTAATCATAAATTTCTGGACAAATGCTCAAACAGGGAGGCTGGGATTGACAAGCAGACTGGAAGCTGCGTAAAAACAGGACAGCCTACAGGTGGGTAAAAATACTATCTCGTTTGTTTATTCGTATTACTCAATGACATAGTTTCCAATGTCACTCATTAAAAGTGTACAGCCCAAATTAGACTGTGACTGTGTTTGAGTGATAACTATTAACACAGGATTATCTTTTATTGTGTCCCTGCATCTCTGTCTCTGCAGACATGGTACTTGTGCCATTTATAGCACCAAAACATGCTTCACCATTATTTACGAATGAAATGAAAGGAGAGACTGAAATGTGATGAGCTGACAAAATATTACCAACTTAAGTCAGAGAACACTGCTGTTATGTGACAGCAGAGAACTAAATTAGACTGACATTTTGGGGGGGAAATACTGTATTTAATCCTCCTTTAAAGAAGGTTAGAATTGCTGGGAAGTGCTGAACCAAAATAATTGTGAATTTGTGGTCAGTTGTGCTGATTTTAACAGCTTGAGGACTTTTAAAAAAAAATATTTTGTCTTCCTCATTTATATCAATGAAGGTGGATTACATATTCAACACTCTTAAGTGTATTGCAATACAATTCAGCAGTATCTCAAATATATATTGCTGCATCAGTCACTTCATCAGACACTTTAACCCTGAGTTAGTAACCTGTCTCCATATGCCAGGTCCTGTTTCTAATATTATTTTTTTTTTATATTATAGCTCCGTATCTTTTATATTGGCTATTTACTGTTCTTATCTATGTACAACAACCAAATTTAGCCACTGGAAACCAATAAAGGTTTGGGTTTATCTTATCGTAGACTCCTAGATTACTTTAAACTAGGTGTGTCTAATTAACTGCCAACTAAATGAAATGTAGATTTTTGCAAATACATTTTGGCCTCTTCACACGACTCTGAGGCCACCAGCCAGGTCGGTACATGTAAACACAGTCGCCCCCTAGTGGCGCAGCGACGGACAACACTACCGTCCGGGGGCTGCGGGCCATGCTGACCTGTGGTTGACCTCACTGAACCGGACAGAAAAACGAAAAAAAAAATAAAAAGAGCAAAACAAAATACCGTCCGTTAAATTTACTTTGAAAATTAGACATGTCAGGACGAGCCATTGTATTTTTTTTGACGAAGGAGCGGATATAAAGAGTATTTTGGGAAACGCAGCAGGTGAGTGAAGCGACTGTCCTGTCACGTGTCCGCCTTTGACCGTAACGTTAATTAGCCAGACAGGAGAGTGTGGTTCAAACACAGCCTCGGTACGCTGGAAAGTGCTGTTAAACTACATCATGTGTTGCTCGTGATATGTTAATCAATAGGTGGTCTGTCATGACTTGCTTACGTTTCTCTGGGCGGTCTGGGTGTAGCTAGTTGTTAGCAGAGATGCTAACCAACAGGTGGGCTTCAATTACTTTGAGATGAGCTGGGCATGCGCAGATTGGATCACCTGCGCTCGCAGCACAATGCATGCCTGTTTTTTTTTTTTTAAAGTGTCGGTGCTGTTTATATGAACTGGATTCTCAGAAAAAAAATTAATGAGTATAACCGACAAGTTTTATTCATAATAATAATAATAATAATAATAATATTAACAATGCAAGCCTGTTTTGCACACATTACCATTATAAATGAATGCACGAGATGACCATGAGCCTGTAAAGCACTGAGCAAGCATGCATTATTCATGCGCATACTGTAAAACTTGTTTACATATGTAATGACTGCAAGTGCGGCCTCTACCACAAAAATCTGTTTGGTTGTGTGTGTGAAACGTGAAAGATTATCTCTTTATTTTAAGTGTAAAACCACCTGCAAAATGGTCCCAGAATGCTTTACAGTCACAAGATAACACATTAGTAAGGAAACAAATAATTAAAAACACATTAAAAGATTATTGGTAAAAAAAAAAGAAAAAAAAAGCTACTCAGACCTTAAGCATTATGATTATATAAGGATGATAAGATTAATCAAATAAAAATGCCTGATTAGCCTAATGTTAAAAGTAGAGAAGGTTTTCCTTCCATTCTACTTTTAATCATCTTTGAAACCCCAAGTAAACCTGCAGTCTGATGTGCTCTTTCCAGATAGTAAGGTACTATGAGGCCCTTTAATATAAGATAGCGCCTAATCATTCAAGGCTTCACAACTCATCTCAGCCACATTAAAGTCCAACTTTTTTTTTATGTCCCTCATATCCTTTACATTTCTGACCAGCCACACATCTCTTTCTCCCTTAGTTCACCCGCACTCTCCTCCTCTGTGCTCCTATTCTGAAGTGGATGGAGAAATGTGGCGCTATCAAAGACCAGGATTCGAAGCCCTCCTCCTCGCTGAGCTGCAGAAACAGCAGCAGTGCGGCCAGTTCTGTGACACGCTACTCAGGGCAGAGGGTATAACACACACGCACACGCGCACGCACACACACACACACACACACACACACACACACACACACACACACACACACACACACACACACACACACACACAAAAGCAAAATTACACACATTAAATGCTATCCTTTAAAGTTTGTTATTTTGCCATATGTGTTCTGTTAATTAGCGCTTATTGTGGGACGTATGCATATAGATAATATTCTAGCTTCATGTAGTTGTGGAAGCCTGTATCATTATTGACATGTTCCCTGTCCTGCAGGTATATCAGTGCCAGCACACAGTTGTATTTTGTCAGCTATCAGCCCCCAGATCTCCTCCGCTCTGTCCTCTGCACCGGCGCCCCGAGCAGGGCACAGCCACGTCTTGGAGCTTCAGGCTCTGGGTCCCTGCAACCTTCTCCACATGGTCCGACTTCTGTACTCCGGAGAGATGTCAGGGGAGGGGGAGAGGGAGAAACAAGAGGCTATTTCTGCTGCGGCCAACATGGGCATCCACGGGCTGGTGGAGGTTACGGAAAGGGACCGTAAAAGCAGAAGCGGGGAAGGAGTCATCCAGTCCACAGAGGCGGGAGTGCAAACGGAGCCTCTGTGGACTGAGAAGAATGAGAGGACACAGCACAGGTGGAGGAGAGAGGTGAGGGATGGGTGCACTTTTCTGTGGAAAGAGACACTGTCAGATGGCGGAAAAGACATGTGGACTCAGACAGAAGAGCTGCAGATAAACACAGCTCCCTCTATTTACCCAGACTCCTCATTTGAGACCATTGATGTGAGTGCTCTCCAGGGTTTAGAACAGATTGATTCCCATCTTGTTCCCCCTCAAATAGTCCCCGTGTCCCTCGTCTACCCACCAAATGAAAACCAAACACTCCAACCTTTCTCTGCTCTTTCAGCCTCTGTCCAAGAATCCACAGCAGCCGGAAGCACATCTGTGAATGTTGTGGCGCCGCCGTACACATCAGTCCCCCCATCCCTCGCTCATCTTTCCAGCCAACCAACCCCATGTGCCGTTGACCCTCAGAGCTGCTGGGTTGGTCCTCAAAGAGACAATAAAGGCGTCGCAGCAGATGAAGAGTGCGAGCAGGAGCGGTTCGAGCAATTTAAAGACAACATCCCCGGATTCATCCTCCACTTTGTGAACCGAGACAAAGAAGAGGGCAGGGGGAGAGCAGGAGGGAGGCGAGGAGCAGGGGTGGGAGGTGCCAGGAGAGCCGGCACAGGTGAGATGAAAGCCAGGAAACCACGAGCAAGACCAGGAGGGAGAGGACAGGGGGTGGGGGTGGGCAGGCTGCAGAAGCGGTTCCTGCACAGGTGGGGCATGAGAGCACCCAGGACGGGTCAGGGTGGAGGAGCTGTCGGCAGGAAGCTGTGCCTGAAGACCAGAGAGCTTCTGAAACCAGCCAGCAGAGGTCCGAGAAGAGTGCGCAGCAAAGTGTGGGAGATCAGCCAAAATGGAGCTGTGCTGCTGCGCAGTGGGGGAGGAAGACGTAGCACCCAGCGTGGACAGAAAAACACTCCGCAGCATGTGAACCAGGTGAGCGTGCTGCAGTGTGCCATTAGTTGCAGTAACAGTTCAAAAGAGCTCCAGCTCATCCAACTGCAGCAGTTAAATCCTGCTTTAAGTTTAATGCATTTTACTAATTTTCAAAAGGTAGAACTAGGCTTATGATTAAGCATTTGTTCAAAAAAATAACCTCCTGTTTTCATTCCTTTAGGAGTCATTGTAATGTATAATAAATATAATAATAATAATAATTGTGAAATACCCTATATTGGGATATTTTCTGAGATGTTTATCACACCGAGAAAACATCTTGGAATAATGGACGTTTTGCCAGTAACAGCCCTTCCAGTGCACGTAGATATTGTTAATGTTGCTTGCCAAATGGGCCTTAGTGTCTGACAAGTCATCAGATATGGCTCTTTTATATTATTTGTTACACAAAAAAATGCAGTATGATGTACATTATAATGCTATAGAGCTGCAAGTAACAATTATTTTCATAATCAATTTGTTATTTATAGAGGAACTTAATGATTGGGTTGTGTTAGACAAGATAAATGGGTATTTATGGCTTCACCTTGTAGTAAAATGACAGTGATTTATTAAATGGCTGCTTTGGCATGAAGTTGGTTCCTCTGCAACCGATCCATTACTTATAAAAGGTCGAGCTCTCTGATTGTTCAATTAAGTTGTACGAGCAAAGTTTGGACCAATCATTAAAGAGGATAATAACAGCTCTGTGATTTGTGAATTTACTCAGATTGTTAACTCAGTGAAGAGTCATTGCTTTAAATACATGAAAAAACATTGATGCACTTTTCTATTTCCTTGTACCTGCTGCACTCTGTGTTGTTTAGTATTTAATACACTTCTCTCCTTTGTTACAGGACAGTCTCCCTGTCACCTTGGGTCAAAGTTCAAGGGCCAAATCAACAACATCAGTTTCCTTTCCTTTCCCACCCATCCACTCCTGCAATGCGTTATGTGCCTCCAGTCCCTCCCTGCAGCCTTCTCCTTCTCCCAGCCTGCCGTCACCTGCTGCCTCCTACGCGTCTCCAGCATCGTCCCTCCTCCACACCACCTCCCTCCCTCCTCCGGCCCCTCCACCTCACGAGGAACAGCCCGAGCACATCGACCGTCTTCTGGAGGAAGTCATGAAGGGGCTCGACATTTTACCAAAAGACACCAGCGCTCCACATTCTCAGCATCCTCTTCCAACAAGTACCAGCAGCTGTACCTTGGCCTCCTCCGGCAACACTTCAGCCCAAAACAAACAGCAGTGTCTCGCAACTGGCCTCCACAGGTCCACGGTGGCTGTCGCTGTCGTAAGAGGAGCTGATTGTAGTCGTTCCGCCAATGGTGAGGTGCCTCTTTTGCAGCAGCAGTGTGAGGGAGAGCTGAACGAGATGCTGGAGCAGTTCCTTCAGTCGTTTGAGCAGCATGTCGAAAGCTGTAGTGCCACGGAAGAGAACGACACGGGTGGCGAGAGCTCCACAGAGGCAAGTCAGCCTTACACTGTCCTGAGAAAACACAAAAAAAATAAGAATCAGACCGCAACCGCTGACGCCCCTCGCCTACAAAATATACATGAGCGGCAGAGTGATGAAACGAAGCAGAGCCGCTCCCAAACAAGCAAGGCTTCTGCTCGCCATCCCGTTTCCCCTGAACATACTGAGGGAACCCCGGGGGACGTCAGAGCAGCAGCCGGAACACAATACAGGAAGAGACCAAGACAATATCAGTTCTCATTAGAGAAAAAGAGGAGGAGAAAAGCAGTGTCATCAGCAAAGACCAAAATCATTCATGATCTTCAAGACAAGCAGCTACGGCAGGTGCCTGTGGTGAAACTGGAGAGAAGTCTGCTGCCAGCCATAGTGACACTGCAGGGACACCGCTTACAGAGTCTGCAAGACAAGGTGACGCCCTTTTCTAACTTCTCTCCACTTTTTGATGTTTGTCTGCTGTCACCAGTCTAGCAAAACACAAACAAGTTAGCATTTCCCAGCATGCCCTCTTCCTTTGTAACCGGTGGAAAAAAAAGCAACCAAATTCAAGAAATATATTAGTTAGAAATACTATAAATTTTTAATAGAACATTTCAATAAAGGCAGATAAAGCTAGCCCACTCGGAAAAAAAAAGCTACGGCTCAAAACTATAAGTGCATAAGGTAGGAAAGTGGCATATTTCCCTATCAGAATACATTGGGATTGAAGGCGAGAAGTCAAGTGGACATTTTGTGGATTTAAATGAGCAACAACCAAAAGACCTTACCCCGAAGTCATACATGGGCTCCTAACAGCTGATGGCTTGGCATCACTGTCAGTGGTGAAGCCACCACACGCATGTGTTTTAGGGAAACTTGATATTAGAAATAATGTTTAATTGGGTGGTCTTGTGCTCACGAGCAAATGTAATTCTGCCGGCGCCACTGACTAAACAAATATTAATATGATGGTGAAACTGGACAGTGACTGTCTCAGAATGTAAACAAAAAAATTAAATAATTTAATGGTTCTTATGCGTGTGTTTATTTTTCAGGGTGTTGCAAGAACAAACACAGATTCATCATCAGTAAAATACTGCTGCGACGGCCTGTCTGGAGAGAATAAGCCACTGTTGTGGAGCCGACCCAAGTCCTACCCAATTAGAAGCAGACTCAGAGACACGCATATGATGGTAAGCATTGACCTTTTTTAGGAGATCAGTGACCTTGTGTGTCTTCTGATTTAATGACAGAGGCACCAAACTAGCGGGGAGGCCCTATGAATGAGATGTCGACTGATCGATTGGTCCAATTGGTTTAGACTGATTGCCATGATGT
The DNA here is from genome assembly GCF_029030835.1 of Brachyistius frenatus. NCBI lineage: Eukaryota > Metazoa > Chordata > Actinopteri > Embiotocidae > Brachyistius > Brachyistius frenatus. The sequence goes on from NW_027210616.1 coordinate 5,949,235, forward strand.
TTTTTTCCTAATAAACAAATGTTTTAAAGTGTACAATATGGATTGGCACGAAACTATGCAACGGTATTTATGGTTTCCAGACAATAAATACTAATTCTTTTTGAAATCTTTTACTTTTTCATGTAGCGTCATCATCTTGTCCCAACTTTGCTTTGTTCCATTCACTCAGTTGTATTTTGTGTTCGGTGCTAAATAGCATGCTAACTTAATGATATGAATGTGAGCAGCATTAGTCATTGTAAACACGTTAGCATACAGCTCAGGGCATCACTGATATAAGTTCAGCTTTGCAGAGTCACCTGCGTGGCTGTAGAGTCATCTTTTTTTGTATTTGTTTAATTTAATGAGGTTAAATTGTTTTAAAAAACAATATCACCTTTCTTTAGGAGCCCCGTCAACACAAGCAGTCACCCTCAGCAGACCAATCAGGCTGTGGGGGAGGCAGGCCCAGGAAAAATGAAGAACTTCTCAGTTTATCTAACAGCGAGAGTACAACGCCGCAGCCTGTGGATCCCAGCGGCACGGATGAACAGCAAGAAAAGAATCGAGCCAGACACGAAGAAGCGACTGTCCGGCTGCAGGAAGAGGCAGAGGGACCTACAAGGACGAGAAAAAAGAGGAGCGCAAAATCAAACGACAACACAAGTGGCGATGCCACTGTGACCAAGAGGGTTTGCGTTGAACAAGTGACGCTGCCAACGTGTGCACCGTGCACACCAAGCGCTGAATCTGCAGATTTGGTCTCCAAACCAGCAACCAGAAAGCCAGAGGAGGTCATCGACGCAGAGACCGTTTCGCTGACCAGTTTACAAGAAGAAGAACGAAAGGAAACACCGGTGGGAAGTGGAATCAATCTCGGAGAAACTGAGGAGAGTTTGATGGATGAAGAGACGGAGAACAGCGCTGATGAGATAATTGATGTGGAAGGAGACGACGAAGACGCCGAGCCAGAAAAAGACGACTGCCAGAAGAGAACAGCACCGACTCCCATAAAGCCTTCTGCTTCACCTCCACATCCTTCTGAGAAGTCCAGCCTGGAGTCGGCAGGAAGCTGGGGAGTGGGCAGAGACGAGGATGTTGACGTGATCAGAGGCTCCAGTCCCGGCCTTGATCCGATGATCATCAGCTGGACAGAGTCTTCAGAGGGCGAGGAAGAGCAAGGAGACAAGGACGTTGATGTTGTGGGAGAACAGACAGACTACTCTTCATCAGCGATCTTCACTGCTGTGAGTAAAGGTGAGCTCGTTGGCAGAAATTGCCGGACTGAGGTGGTGTTACATTAGCATCTGTGATGTTCCTTTTTTTTTTTTTTTTTTTTTACCCGTGTCCTTCTGTTTGTGTCGTTTCGTTCGTCTCCCAGAACACATTTCTAAGGTTGTTTTGTTTAGCTGTGAGATGCGGGGCAAACGCGGTTTCATCTTAAATGTTTACAAGTCATGTTTTAATTGTCTTGTGTTTTTATTGTGTTTGCTTTCATGTGCAAACACACTGACAATCGCGCAAAGGATTTTTGTTTTTCTATCCCAACGATGTTCAGGAAAAAAAGAACTGAGAGCAACATGTCGGCTGTTTGTTTTCAATAGGAAAAAAAGAAAAAGACGATGCACATCATGGTGCATAAAGACACGAGAGTGAGTTTAATCAACAGAGACAAACCAACAGGAGGCTCTAGTTTGTGTGCAGATATTTAGTTTCAGTGTACAGATTATTGTCAAGCTGTCAAAGGCGGCTGGGATAGTTCTGAGATATTTAGGCAACGATTTTATGTACAAGGTTTCTCCTGCTAATTCCTTGCGACTGTTAAGCAGATGCGTTCAGCAAAGTTTGTTTTAACTGTGAAGTGCTGAAATCAACACGAACCCGAACAGTTTACACAGCGTTTTGCTGCGGAAAGAAATCAGGAGTGTTTTATTAGTTGTGCATACAACTATGACTTTGTTAGCTGTGAATATGATTCATAATGTCAGCCTCTGTTCTGCCAAAAATGTTCCAGGAAAATATTAGTCTTCCTTGTTTTAGTGTCGGGTTTTGTTTGGCAACGTTCCTCTTGGCACTTTTGGTTCTGATTTCTACAATAAAGATCTCTCAGTTTTCCGTGTGTTGCACAAGTTCTGCACAGTAGATGAGCTGCTCGATTGTTGTGGCTCCTCTTCACATCCACGTCACTGAAAGTGAGGCTCATCATCAGTGTGCATGTTGGTTTTAAATTTTTCTCCCTCAACATGTGTTTGGAATTGAAACCAAAGACCCAAATAAACAGTGCTTTGAAAAACGGACGTACAGCAGTCTGATTGACAGTATTGATCACTTATAACCTAATATTTTTCAAATATCAACACAGATCTTGTGTCTAAACATTTTTCTTAATTGTTCTCATACAGTCAACTTTACGTGTACTTATAACCCACAGTTTGATTGCCTACATAGGTCTGCACTCTTTAAAATCCCCTTCCACTCAAATTGTGTCTGGTCATTGTTGCTCCTCTTCGATGTTTTAGCTTCACCGGGCAGATCGATGTCTTTTCAATCTTGTTGCCACCATGAATGGTAAAGTCTGCACTTATGTCGCCCTTTAAACCCTGCCCTCTCTACATTAGTTCTCACTTCCCTTTATGCTGTCTGCCTAATTCAGTCCCTTATGTTAGACTTCAAAATGCAGAACAGCATCAGATAATTCATAGAAACGTATCAAACCAGTACTGCAACAACTATAAGGAACACAAATAACCATTCATCCATCCTCAGGCTGTAATTAAACCTACACACGGACTTAAAAATGATAAAAGAAGACTACATGAAGTGAAAATGAGTTTATTAGTGAACAACCTGTGGATCAACCTCCTACACACAACAACAAAACCCATCTGAGCTGCACCACAACAAAGTCCGCCGCAACTGACGAGGAGGAGTGCCGCTGGGGAGGTTTTCCCAGACATGGCGCCATCGCCGAGCTCAGGTGAGAGTACAGCGCAGGTGTGTGTTTGTGTGTGAGCGGGTAGGGACCTCTATACCAAATAAAAAGACACTGTGCGAGTGTCAGTTGTGTTATGTCAGTGTGTGCGTGCGTGCGTGAAGTGTGTGTTTCCCTGTGCTTTAACAGTGCGATATTGTCTCTTATCACACTCTGGCAGCGGCTGTGAATCAGTGGTGGTGTTGTCGGGGCGGCTTAAGTCAAGAGGAAGGAAAGGATCGAAGAGAGAAAGAAAGAAAGAGAGGAGAGGGTTATGGGTAAGGGGAGCGGTGGTCGAGGGGAGCTGCTGTCCGCGGGCCTCAGTCTCAGTCTGTCCTCCTCTCAGTGCTGGATGCGCCTGATGGACTGGATCTGGGGAGTCTGACAGTGGGAGCCCCAGTTCTTCCAGTGCTGGTAGTCTCCACTGTGTCTCTCACACTCCATGATGTACTGCTGGCCCCTGTAGCCAGGGAACTGGTAGCACACAAAGCTGTGGGACGGACAGAGAAGGCCGCAAGCGTTAGGAGGACTATTTTAGGAGGGTTGGGATTTAGGGCTTTCAGCTGGTTTGTCTATTACATTCAACAGATGTTGATGAGGGATTACAGGGATTCACAGTGTACAGTTTAGACAATTAGAACATTTAGACACAGTTGCCAGATTTGAAATGGATAATTAAGCCTCACATACATACGCCGTCATATTTACATAGAGAAATGGATAAAAAAAAACTTACGCGCCACACTGCACGTGCATGGAGCCAACCTCGGGCATCATCCAGCCCATGGCCTGCAGAGAGGGGTAGTCGTCGCAGATCTCCACGCTGCGGCCCATGAAGTTCTCCTTTTCGAAAATGATCATGCGACTGCTCTGGTGGGACTGAACGAGACAAAAGAGACGTTGGATTTCAGAGCTGGTTGTTGATTGTCAGCTGGACGGTGGAGATCATGCACACTGAGAGGTGTCACTCACGGCGCAGTAGATGGGGCGCAGAGACATGAGGCGCTCCACGTGGTAGGAGAGGGAACCACTGTAAGCGTCCCAGTGGGGGTACTCTCCTCTCTCCAGGATGAACTGCTGGCCCTGGAAGTCATGGTGCTCGAAGCCCACCCAACTTCACAGAGAGACAGAGAGAGAGGCCTGGTGACATAATCGAACTTCCAATCTCAAGACCTTACTTTGTTTCTAAAATGGGATTCGTCGTAAACTAACACGTCTTTTTTTTCCCCATTGACCAACATAGAAATATAACACACATTTAAATTTGAATCTTTCTTATCTTCTGTTTCAGTGATGTATTATGCGTAAATCAAAAAGGTGATGATAATTTTACGCAGATTTACCTCATCAGTATGTTTAATTAATTGTAGGCTACGTTGTGTCAGTATACTGGGTCTTATTTTTGTCTTCTTGTTACCAGAGACAAAGCTTGTGAGACTTACGCTCCGCTCTCCACCCTGATGGAGCGGATGTTGTCCAGACCGCACTCCTGGATGTTGCAGCACTCGGAGGTGAACTCCAGGCACTTGCCCTGGAAATGCTCCTGCTCGAACACGGTCACCTGCAGAGACCAGAGGAGTTAAGGTTGTATATCATTCACCATCCTTCACATCAAGCAGAGATGCACAGATCATATCAAACATCTCATATCCATGAGTGTGTGTTTTACCTTGAAGAAAGGAGCCATGCCCATTCCTGAGTTGACCAGCGGCTGCATCATTGGGGATCTTGTAGTTCTGTACATCTTTACTCCTGAGGTGGCAAAAAAAAAAAAAAAAGCAAGAAGAGGGGACATGAAGGAAAGGGCGAGAAGGTGTGTAAGAAACAGTGTTGGAGAGACATATCCTTCAGAGATGAATTTAGAGAATCAGTGATTTAACAGTTCAAGAGTATTTGGCACATTGCCTCAGTGTAAAACATGATGTTCACTTTCTACAAGCAGAAACACCACTAATCCTTGTGAATCATTCAGGCTTCAATTATTCTCACAACAGTCTAAAACATCTAGAGGGGGTCCGGCCAAAAACAGTTAATTCACTTTTTAAAGTTTTCAAATTCTGTCTGATAGCGATACGAGTGTGGAACAGGTTTCAGAAAGTGCTTTTGGATTTCAGTTTCAGTGTGAAAGCACCTTGAGCAAACCTGTCTGTGACCCTGAGCTGAGTTGAAAGCAGAGATGCAGCCTTACCTAGATTGGCACTTTACTGGAAGAGCTCGGGAGTGGTACGCGCCTACCGCCTGCCTCGCGTAGAGCTTTGAGAGAACCTGGCGCTTCAGTTTTATACCGACTGTCGGGGAGCGCGCCTGCCACTGCGCGTCCGCGTCTCTGGCTCGGACCGTGGTAACTGTCCATTTGGCGCGGTAGCAGCGGTATCCAGGCGCGCTCCCGGCGTCGCTGCGCGGCCGCTGGACGCTGTTGTCCTGCTCCGGCGGCTTGCTCAGCAGATCCCATAGTGGTGCTGAGGCTCGGAAACAATAGGCGCTCCGGTGTGTTCGGACCCCGGTCAGCAGTCCGGCGCGTGCCCCGGCACAAAGGGCCGGGATCCGGGTGGAGAATGTGGGGATTAACGGCGCAGTGGAGAGGAGAACACTGGGTGGCTCTGAACGAATGTATAGAAATATTAAAGGGACAGTAAAAGTTTCATTTTACTCGTTTCATACAGCAATATCTTATTTTCAGACGCTGTTGCGCGCGCACTTTTACCTGTACTGCTGTACACCAATGGTTTAGCAGATTGATAAGTCCTAAAGGCCCAAATTTCATTTATTTTTTAATCTTTACAAGGCAGTGCAGCATGATGCCACAACATTTAAAGCTTCACGTGCAGTCTTCATCCGTCCTCAAATGAACCTGTAATAAAGAACTTTAACAAATACATAACACAAAATAACCCATAGATACATCTATTAAAAACACAAAACTCAGAACTTACTGATCAGGATCCGTTTGAAGACAAATAAAATGCATTACATCTGTTTCCCTCCAGTTACAACCCCATTTGACAGTTAACCATTCATAATCTCACAGCTGGAATCAACCAAATATCACCTCAGACTGAGTTCTGATATAAACTTTTGAAACGGGGCCCTGTGGTCTGTGGCTCTACACCTTAAGGTCCTCAACATGAGAAAGTTTGTAAATCTTTGACACTTCACAATACACATTTGTATTTATGTATCAGGTGTGAATGAAAACTGGCTGATCAAGATCAAAGTAAAAACAAATCGTCAATTAAACATCTGACACTTCATCACATTGTTGGAAATACTGCCAGATGTTTGATGCTAGTCAGTCACAGATTTATACATCATTACACAACATGCAATCATAAGTACTTGATTATATTTGGAACAAGTGAAAGAGAATTATAAATTACTGCGGTTTAAGTCACACCGACTATTTTGAATTGGTCAGTCTGTTACTGGCTTCTGTCAGTCCTCTTCTGCCTCCACCCATCCCCTCTGTCAGTCCCTCTCTGATGATGTGGGGTTTCTTTTGTCTCTCATCTCTGACCTCAGCGGGTTTGTTTCTCTCCCCATAATCCCTCTCCTGTGGGCGCCAGCGTATAAAAGGGAGGGGCGCACTCCGAGCCGCACACACTCTGAGTGAGTCTCGGCACAGGCATCGCACACACAGGCAGGTAAGGTACACACACATACTGTACACCTGCAGGTGCATGGGGATGCAACACCAGCGGAAGAAGCAAACATTAGACCAAAAATATACAGATTATTCCGTTCACATTTTTGCATTTAATTCTATCTTTGCTTTGATTTTCTGAATTGCCTCACATTAGTAAACACAGGTTGAATTTGTCACATGAACAAACCCTGTCTCTGTTTTCTCCACTCTCTTTCCACCCAGTAATCATGTCCACTGGAGATAAGTCCAAGACTTCTTCCCAGACTGATGGGAAGGCTGCTCAGGGCAAGAAGTCTGAGATGGGAATGATGTCCTACAAGGTGGGTGGCTTTCTCACAGGACTCCTGCTTCGGAGTCAGATAACAGTGGCCACAATGAGACATGTCATGTCACAGACTCCTACTGTTGTTGTACTGACTCATGTATGTCCCTTTGTTCCCTCCAGATGTACGTGTTTGACCAGGAGAACTTCCAGGGTCGCATGATCGAGATCAGCAACGAGTGCATGAATGTGTGTGAGATGGGCATGGACCGCGTGCGCTCCCTGCGTGTGGAGTGTGGACCGTAAGTCTCTCCCCTCAAAAAAAGATATTTTCACATGTAAAATGTTTGTGTGGATACTTCATAATGCCTTCTCATCTGCAGCTTCGTGGGCTTTGAGCAGATGAACTTCTGCGGTGAGATGTACATCCTGGAGAAGGGCGAGTATCCTCGCTGGGACTCCTGGAGCAACTGCCAGAAGAACGACTACCTGCTGTCCTTCAGGCCCGTCAAAATGGTAAAAACATCCGACGCCATCCGTTCACTCCTCCCTCACAGGTTCTCCTTTTCATCTTTCCTCTCTAAACAAGTGTTTCTACGTGTTTTTCCTCCGCTCTAGGACCCTGAGAAGCACAAGATCTGCCTGTATGAGGTTGGAGAGTTCAAGGGCCGCAAGATGGAGATCATGGACGACGACGTTCCCAGTCTGTTCTCCTACGGCTTCACCGATAGAGTGGGCAGCATCATCGTCAGCTGTGGAACGTGAGTGTCAAACACCAGTGGAGCTCAAACATCAGCTGTAAAACAAAAACAAAAAAATCCCTTCTATACTGACATGTTTCCCCCTTTTTTTTTTTTTTGTCCCAGCTGGGTGGGATACCAGTTCCCTGGATACCGTGGCAGCCAGTACCTGCTGGAGAAGGGTGACTTCAGGCACTTCAATGAGTTCGGCGCCCGCTGTCCTCAGTTCCAGTCTGTGAGGCGTATCCGTGACATGCAGTGGCACCAACAGGGCTGCTACACCATGGCCAGCAAGTGAGGCTCAGGGAAGGAGAGAAAGAGAAAGTGTGGAAGTGAGGGAGAGGGGCGGAGAAAGAGGGAAAGGGGGAGAGATGTCTGAGGCCTTTACCTCAGCACTTTAAAAAGGTCTATGATCTAACGAAGTGAGGGGAAGGGTGAGGATCTTTATCTGCCCCTAATCGGAGACAACACCTCAGTGGAAGGACCAGCTGGACCTCAACAAACCGCCAGACCACCCTCTGTTCCTCTCTGTCTCTATGGTTCTCTTTCTCCCCTATGGGCTGAGCTTTGCTTTCCCCCCTTTTCTCCCTTTTTTTAGTCCCTCACTTCATTCCCCTCTACAGTCCTCCGAGGCACCAAAGAGGGAACACAACTCCTCTCGCTGTTTTACACACACGATTCTTGGCTCAGGGTATGATGCACCATGGGAAACAGAGTCCCAAGAGCCCCCGATACCCCCGTGCCCCTGACTTCTTGCCCTTGTGCATCGCACACCCTCTCTGCTGTACAGAATCCTGGCCAAGTTTTCAATAAAAAAGGAAAATCTTGATTTCAAAAGTGTTGTTGTTGTTGTTACTTATTACTGATAAATCACCCAAATGAACAAAACAGACAAATTGAATAATAATAAAAAGGATTAAAAACGTCAGACAGTAATCAATCACTGATTTCTGAAGATCAGCGTTTTGGACACCAAATATCATTACACGCTTGAAAATTTTAAATAATGTGAACCGCCAGTATGTTATTTGTTTGATACGTGTGTTCATAGTTTGCCTCGTATGCTCAGTAACAAGTAAAGCCAATAAACGCTCATATTTTGTGAGTGTTTTTTGGCAAAAGTTTGCAAAGACAGCCACAAAGAAAAAACTACCAGTCATATAATAGTTTCTATAAAATGAAGTTCAGTGTATAGCAAAAGCGAACAAGTTGCCCAACAGAGCAGCTTCTGACCTGCTGATCATGTGACCTGTTGGTGTGGAGCCGGCTGGATTTGCAGGACACAACAAAATTTCTGCTGATGTTCAGATTCAGTTCTGTTTTGAATTTAAAATGGAACATGCGCCAATAAACTCCATGAGGCAATCATATCACAATAATATGGAAGGGCCCCAAAAAACAAAAACTTTATGAAGATACAGTAATTGATTAAATGAAATAGAATGAGTAAAAAAAAAAAAAAAAAAAAAAAGTTTTTTATTCATAATGTAATTTTTTTTAAATTGTATTTAGAAATGTAATTAATTGTATACTAAATAGTAGGCCTATAAAAATATGTAGAGTATAAAAATCAAATCAATAATATAGTACATCATCTAAATTTTATGGGAATTTTACAGAATACAAATAATCTGTTTTAATCGGAAAATAAGCATTCTTCTTAATCCACTTAATTCATTTCACTTTCCTCACAGATGGCTAAATTTGAGGTTTGTGTATTTTTGTTGAAGCTCTGAGCTGCTGAACTCTGGGGGTGAAATAGGTCTAATTAAGAGGTCAAATCAAATGGACTCATCTCTATTGTGGGCATTGTATTTGTGGAATAGAGATTAAATCCTTGTTGTTGATGCAGTATGGCAGATTTCGACATGTTGTGGAGCAGGAACACAGCGTGTCATAGTTCAGGACTATAAAATGGGTTAAAGGCAAACATTACCAATTTTAATGGTGAAAACTTTTGCTTTTATATTTAGGAAAATATGTTTATACATTAGGGTATATTACATATTTTCCACCACACATTGTTTTTCTTGTTGAATCCCTGTTTAGGCAGTGAAGCATCTCTTCTGTCTATAGATTACTCAACAAACCAGTTGACTGTCAAATGTTGTTTATGTTATGAACTCCATATTTGTTGTTAACATACTGGTTTGTTAATAATGTGACTGTAAACATGGTCAGAATAATTTCCCAATTCATCCCATTTTGTTGTATTCATTTATTAATTTAATTTTTGTAAAAATTGATTTTTACAATTTTACAAACAATATTTTAATCTCAAAGAACAAACACTCATATATAAAAATACATCTAAAAAAAACAGAAAATCATATGGGTGATGCGTCTGATATGTTTTAGGACATGCTTTATCTGTATGTTTCACCTCAAATTCAGAAGTCTATTTTTTTTCTTTTTGCATATATTTTAATATAAAAATATAATTTCAGACGCATGCTCTTCAGAGCAAATGAAGAAAGTTCACTACAGTAGTCTGTTCTTTGTTCCAGCAGCAGCAGCATAATGTTGGTCAGCGGGACATCATTCGCACAAACTCTGAAAGGACAAGAGAGAGGAATCAGAAGGATGAAGAGGAAGAAGACGAAGGTGATCACTTCACAGGTCCCATCGTGGCTCTTTTTTACCCTCAAAGTCCACCAGGCCGTCTCCGTTGAGGTCAACATCTCTGAGGATCTCGTTGATCTCTCTGTTGGTCACCTGTTCTCCCATCAGCTTCTTCATGGCCTCGCGCAGCTCTGTTAAACTGATCTGACCGTCACCATTAGAGTCAAACTGTGACACAGAGAGACAAAAATAGACCCTCATGATACGCGTAAAATCAAACTGAACACGGATAGATTTCACTGCAGCTTAGCATCTGTTATTGTGAAGTGTCATTCTTCACCAGAAAACAGTAAAGTAAGAAGTTTTGAAATCCTTCAGAACTTTTCACAGCACGATGACATACTTTGGAGGCTGAAAAAGTTTCACACCTCGTCACAAGAAAACTACAGTACAGTACATGCAGAAAATGTTTTTTTGTTGTTCTTGGATCTTTTTGTTCATGACATTTGTGATATTTGGATGGTACTCATTAACTCCCATCAGTTTAGCTTGTTCCAGCAGGAAATACGCAGGCTGTAACCAATAACACAAATTAAATGGCTCAGCATGCCAGCATGCACTGCAGCCATCGTTACTGTAAATTATTCACACCTAATTTTTTTCTGTTTAGTCTACTTTGAAATAGTCTGCCATCGAAATAAGACACTCCACTGAAGGAATACATAAAGACTCTCAGGTGTTGTCTCTATATCTGAAACTTGATGAAAACCCACCAAAGAAGAATCAAGTTCGGGGTTTTTTCAGCTCCTGTGTTTGCGCATCTCTTCTCCACATTTAAAGATTTTAACCTGAGAAGACCACCGTCTGTTTGTGTTTTGTGCATACTTATTTGTTCATTGTTCCCTTTTTTACAGCAGACATTTTAACTTATGAAAACATATTTATTCGGGCTGGCATTTCCAGATAAGGCCCGATTTTTTATTTTGATGACTGCTAATGTAGATCTTTGGGTTTTCTTATGACTTGTGACTTTGTGCATGACTATGTTTTTAATGCTTTTTTGTTTTGCTCATTTGTTTTTCCTTTCTTTTTGATAGCCTAATGTGTTTTAATTCCAACTGAAGTTTTGCAGCACTATGGTCAACGTATGGTGTGTTTAAATGTGCTATATGAATAAGCCGACTTGACTGAAAAGAAAGCAGAGTTGTTACTGCAATGCAATGCAGCAGTTAATAATGTTATTCACCTGTTTAACATTCAAAAACGTGGCTGTCATTGTGCCAGATCAACCAAATTGCAATTGTGTCAACCTCCAGTGTTGCATTAATATTTAGGACTGTTGCATTTAGAATTTAGGAAATATCTGTGATAAGAAATGACAGAATATGACCAATATGAAGTATATAATACATCTGAAGTCAGGGTGAAAAAACTATCAGCAGCGATATTGCATTAAAGATGTCATATTTGGGTGTTGAATGACATGTTTAATACTGCACATAATCACTGACTTGAAATGACAAATACACAAATATTGCACCAATGTTAGTAGTTTGATGAGATGTCTGAGTTCAACCATGCAATACCTGTGTTCGATAAGTTAAAATGTCTGCATGCCTTTATGCTTTAAAATAACAACATGTGTATTCTGACTTCTTTGAATGCATCTCGTAGTTCTTTGACTCCGATCATGTCGGCTGTCTCTGCCAGCATCTTTGGTCCCATCAGCGCCACAAAGTCATCAAAGTCCACTTTACTTCCACCTTAAAGACACACACACACACACACACACACACACACACACACACACACACACACACACACACACACACACACACACACACACACACACACACACACACACACACACACACACACACACACACACACACACACACACACACACACACACACTTATATCAAAACTACCAAGAAGCTGCTCTCTAATCCTTTTGTTGTCTCATCTTGATCACACACACAATACATTTTTCATCACCTGCATCGCCAACAGTAATTACTACAATGTATTCCACTCTAAACAAAAAACAACATCTTTTAAGTCTTCATGTTCCTTTTCTTGTTGTGTTATTTTCAGTTTAGTTTTCTTCTACTGTGCACTGTTATCTTTCAGTTTTCTGTTCTGTTCTCCTCTGCTCTTTTCTGTCAGGTATTTCACTCACAGATCTGCTGGCTCAGTTCGATGAGCTCCATCTCTGTAGGCATGTATCCCATGGCCCTCATACACTCCCCCAGGTCTTTATGACTGATGTAGCCTTTCTTGTTCTTGTCATACTCCACAAACGCCTCGCGGAGTTCTGGCAAAAACACATATCAATACTTGTATGTCACGTATCACGTTCAGATGCCTTCAAGTTAAAACACTATGGTTTGCTGCAGGGAAGTCATCTTACCATCAATCTCCTCTGGTCTAAGTTCTCGATCCTGTTGGAGGGAGAAATTTCACACGTTAGCTTCCTGCTTCACGCAATGCAAAATCTCACACACACATAACTTAGAAATACTCATGCTGAAAATATTTAGAAAGTTGGTTTGACAGAGTACACAGACATAAACACAGGTATACCAAAAAGAACAGCATCCAAGCACACTCACAAACTTGTTTCACTATCTCCATGGTGATTTTTAAAAACATAATACCTTCCACTGTGCGCTATCCTAACCTTGATATCATTTTAACCCACATATCCCTTAAACCAAATATTAACCCTCAAAATGCAGACTCTACCCCTGAGGACCTAAATTTTTTGTCCCAACAGTAACACACGTCCCCATGAGTTGGAGTGTATTCTGGCTTAAGTGCCCACCTGGATGTAAAAACAGGCCCACACATACACACACAAACATACAGTATGTCAGTTCATGAGGGCACACTGAACCGGGAAGAAAGGAAACTCAAACACAAACATTAAAACAACACTGAAAACATGAACAATGTGGAAAATTTAATTGATATTGTCTGTCATGTTTTTCAGTGGTGGGATGTTCAGCCAATATTTGATGAACGAGTTTGTCTTTACATGGTTGAACTGAGATGGAAAATGTATGCAACAGTTCACGGTATTTTTACATTGAGTCAAACCAAAGGGCTTTATACTTCAATTCAATTTGCAACTACATTTCTCTGTTGGCTGTAATACAAATCTAGTGCATTTCAAAATAAACAACAGAGTCTATATCTATATGGATTAAATTGTAAATGGTATTCAGTGTATGACAATTCACGTATTACAACAAGTGACCAGATTAGTTGTGAGTGGTTAGGAGAGATTAGGAGATTTGGCAGGTTTAGGTTAGCAGAGATCTTTGGACACATGTCTGTGTTCACATATATACTGTATGTGTCCATACAGAGCTCTCAGCACACACAATGGCAGTGAATGATTCAGAGAGAAACAATATGGGACAAATCCTCTGACATTATTTCATTTACTTTGATAAAATCTCCAGCCTCATTTTCACACAATAAACTAGACATATTTTGCCTCATTTTCAAACCAAATCACAATTTAAGTAGAGATGGTCTAACTTTATAACAATAATTTACAATGGGACACACCAACAAAGTAAATGAAAGTAATTTTCTTGCTTTAATATTGATACAAACAGTAAAGAGATCTGATTCGCAACATTGGAAAAATGACCTCCCTCAACCCCGAGGTGTTGCACTAATCATTTAATGCGAGATCATCTGTTTCAGTTGTATAAATGCAGTAAGCGTCTAGTTTTTGTTGAGTCATATTCAAAGGACTGAAATAAAGTCCAAGAAAACTTAAGAAAGTTTGCATCCTACGGCTTATTGATCACTTTTGTTGAGACCATTTCTGCACTTGTATGTTAACCCACATGAAATAAAGGCCTGCCTGATTTTGTTGTCATGTGAAACCGAGGACACTTTTAGTATGTGATGCAGCCACAAGGCCTACTGTTAAATTAATGCCCCAACAAGTAACAAGTCATTTCTCCAGTATAAGCTGTGCTATGAGAATATTATCCAACATCAATTCATTTTGTGGCCCACTTTCCCTGATTGGACATTCGACCTTGACCTCCAGGTCACTCTGTGCAACACATTGCAGAATATAGCTCCACACAGACAGTCAATGATTTCCAATGGAACTCAGTGATCGACCTCTTTGAGCATATGTAGTGTAGGATTTGATTGTCTGACCCGGGCCAATGATGCGCCGGGATGACACAGCTGGCGTGGTGGAGGGCAGGAGGGTAAAGCCACGATGTGGGGATGAGAATGAATCGACACGAACGGAAAAAGTTGCACTGAGGTTGTGTGAGGACGTGGTGTGCACACGTCTGTTACATACGGGCGTCAGAGAAAAGCCCTGTTTAAGGAAGACGCAGGCCGGGCCCACGATGTTGTTCAGCATGTTGCAGTTCTTCACCAGCGCGCCGACGGGATCCCTGAACGGCATATCCTCCACATCCTGATCCTCCTCTCCCTCCAGCTGCAGATTCTGCTGGCCCACTGCCCTCACTTTACCCCGCAGGGGCCTCTGTTTCGCCCCCTTTAGAGGCAGACCAGGCTGTTAAACCACCACGATCACTGTCGGTCCCACTTTCTGTGTGACTAACTTCTTCTTCTTCACACATAAAGAACATTTACATCTTTTGACACAAGTGAAGAGCAGCTGTTTTCTAGTCACGCAAACATTAGACAGAATGTGGCAGTAAACCACATGAATTACATAAACTGCTTATTATTTCGGGGCAATCCAGTCACATCAGCTATTATGCTTACTGTGAGAGAGCGTCTTGATGCCAACATCCTCCTAATGTCTCCATCCTGCTGCAGCCTTATTCTGCTGACACTGAGAGAGGTAATTCTGCTAATTCTCCGACTTCTTATGTCCATGAAACACCAGCACAATTAAACAATGTCCTTTATGAACATTTTTGAATAATATATTCAGTCTATGTGAAATTAACATAAAAGTAAATATTTTATAGAAGGTGGTTTAAAACAATTAGTGCACCAGTTTCAACAAATTGTTTCCTGAATTTACTAAATTTTGCACCTATTAAAACTATAAAACTGTTGGAGTAAATTAACAAAGGCAAGATGCAAAGAAAGCTCCAAAATCCAGAAAGTAAGTAAGTACAAATGAAAAACAGTAAACATGGAAGCAGGAGCATCAACTTCCAGGTATCCACAGTCTGAAAAAGAAGAGACTAAGTGCTCTTACCTTCTTCATTTTGTCTTTCATAGATGGTTTGGTGCAGTTGCCCATTACCCAGCTTCCCCTGGTCACCAAGCAATGTCACCCCGACTCTCTCCTCCTGCTGCTCAAATGCTTCTCTCCTCTGTCTCTTTTTTCTGCCTTTATTTGTCTGCCCTCCTTTGAGGACTTCTCGGTGGTTCAGCTCAAGTTTGCGCTCCTAAGCTGAAGAAAATCTCTCTGAGTGTCCCATTCTGGTTACTAGACGTCAAATCGGATATCACAGAGATGAAACACAGCAACTCTAATCCATGCCAAAACAATCCTTGCTGACTCCACCCATTCCTATATGAACCACAGTCAAAGACATGTCACCTAACAAAGCAGCCAAAAAAAAACAAAAAACAAAAAACTGGACTGTTCAGAGAGCACATCATATGTCTCTTTGCAGAAGCAGCATCACTCTTTTCTCTTCACACAACGCTTTAATCCTCCCCGCTACCCCTCCCTCCCCTCTGTCTTCCTCTCGCATTCACATGTTGCAACAGCATTCAAATGACTTCATCTACAGTATGAAGAGTTTTAGAGGGAGAATTAAGAAGACATAAACGGAGGCGGATTAATCCCTACCATTTTAGATTAAAAAGGACGGGGTGATGAAAAGGGAAAAAACAGAAAGGGATACAAGAAGGAGATGGAAAAGAAGAAACAAATACGATTTTAGTTTTTAGATAAAGCAGGTTAAGGTTTTCAGAGGAAATTAACCTATTTTAATGGACAGATCTAAGAACAAAGAAGAAAAGCAAACATCATGTTATCTTGTCCACTATCCTTGCTGCCCTCTTTATCGGCAACAACATTGGTAACAATATCATTGCTTTGTCTTTGCTGAACAGTTTGTCTTTACCCAATATAAAATTGAATAAATATAATATAAGCTACATTTAGCATAAAAAAAAATGAAACATGTTGCAGCACACATGACAAACTATAAACAAAAACAAACAAAGATTGTTTAAGATCAAATGTTCATTAACATAAATAAAAATGGTGGAAGATCGTAAAGAGAAAACATGGGGTGTATGGAGACCACACTTCAAATGTATGGAAAATGAAGATTCAATATGTTTCTAGTATTTTTTTAAAGTAAAGAAGATAATATATTTCTGGTCAATGATAATTTTGCACTTTTTAATGGTACTGTAAATTGAGGGCTCCCACTGAATGAGAATTTTAATTTCAAAATTTTAACTTTTTAAAGTAAAAACAAGTCCAAATTTCTTCCTGAAAAGTTTGTGTCGCAGCTGTGACTTTACGTGTTTACCAAGAAGAATTAGGCAATGTGTCACAGTGCAAATTGTGATGATCTTTTTCCTTAATGAAAGAGTCAGCTGTAACACTTTACTGTAATTACTGCTTATGCAAGACAGTGAGACCCAGAGAGTCTGCTGGTGTTCGTGTCAGCATTAATCTCAGGTCACTCAGCACGCAGGATGTAACAAGAACAACGTCTGAGGGGGTTTGAGCTCTCGCTCAACTTCACCTCTTACATTTTAGGATGAGTTTGACCGAGCTGTCCGAAGAAATTGGCAAAGCTAACATCACAAGTGGAGAATATGAGTGCGAAGCTTAGTGGTCAGCTGAGATTTTACGACGCATCTGTCAACAAGTCTCTCCAAAAGAGATGTCACTCGAGCACGGTGAGACAGTGCAGAGCCTCCTGGCATCATAACGTCATCCCTCTCTGCATGAGCAGTTGTCTGTTGCAGTGAGCAGTAGTCACCACTAGAGGCCACTTCAGGACCAGGTTCCCATGTCTTTATCTGACAGCTGCTGCAGTGAAATGTCTGAGGCATAATGATACAACTTCTATTTTTAGCAGAACTTCCAGGCAGACTGAGTCTTCAGTTGCAGCTGAAGTGCGTCAACTGTAAATTAAATTTAACTTTACTTGGAAACTTTCTTACACAGAAACCAACAGTTCAGGACGAGAGCCTCCTACTGTGAGGGATCTGGCCAGCATGCAGACAGGTGATAGGAGTGTCGTCGCTGGGATTACTAGTATGGGATTACAGTATCTTTAAAATGAAGTGATCCTGTGTACAAGATCAAAATGACATTTGCTTTCAGACTGCGACAGTATTTTGCTGCTGGTGACAGCGACCAACCGCTGTTTTCTGTCAGTAAAGCGGCACAAAGTCTTGCCATAACTGTCTTTTAAATTTTGATTTAATAGTAACAGACGTTTTCTTTTTTTGTTTGGACACAATTACATATGGGAGAAAATATCCATTTCTGTATGTAGAAATGGATCAAATGCAAACCCTGGTCACATACAGTATTTCCGCATTAAAATGTATGTATATACTGTGTTTGTATTTTCTTTACATCCATTCAGCTTCAAACCTCAACGGAAAAGTGTGACTGACAACTTTGGATGCAAATCAAATATGTGAATATGTGAACACGAAAGTCACATTTCCACCTGTAAACTGTTTCTGCACACGTGTGTGAAATATCTCACTGTATGTAATAAAGGTCTATACATCTGAATTTAACATTTAACATCTGAAAAGTAAAGAAACACTTGAATTCAACCCAGAAGAGTTAAAAAAAAAAGTATACGTTTGAAAACCTGCACTCATGTTTTCATTTACATTTCTACATTTCTTTGTATCATTATTACAGGATATCTTGTCTGAATAATGTTATAATTGTGTACTCATCGTCATCACATCTTTGACACTGAGACCTAAACCTTAAAGACCAAAATCTATTCATTTCAGCACCAAACAAAACTATTGCATCAGTCAATCCAGCTGTTACAGATTACGATATGACTATTACAAAGAATCCAGATTGTGTTATCAGTGAGGGACTATCAGCTATACACAGCACACTTCAACCACAAGTAATCACTTGTTTCTGAGCTGCAGCAGTTCCTTCATGATTCAACTAGTTAGTCATGTTAACACAAAACTGACACCAGTGACACACAACACCGTTAAACCTGATTAATTACCACGTTGATCGTCTCTCACTGATGGGTTTAAGTAATAATGATCTGCTTTTGGTAGGTGTGTTTGTGTCTGTGTGCGTGTGTGTGATTGTATGAGTGGACACACACACACACACACACACACACACACACACACACACACACACACACACACACACACACACACACACACACACACACACACACACACACACACACACACACACACACACACACACACACACTCAGGTTTATTTGTGTTATTTGGTTTCAGTTTTGATTACTTGTCTCCAGGGCTGTCGGCATTGAATGACACAAAGAGCTTGAATTTGTTGCTCACACGCCCGGTTAGTGTCCAAAGTGTGTGTGTGTGTGTGTGTGTGTGTGTGTGTGTGTGTGTGTGTGTGTGTGTGTGTGTGTGTGTGTGTGTGTGTGTGTGTGTGTGTGTGTGTGTGTGTGTGTGTGTGTGTGTGTGTGTGTGTGTGTTTGAGCTATAAGAGACGGGCAGTCCTCAGGTAATGTGACTCCATCCTATGTTTTGGATTCAACTCTTGGGCCTTTCGTGATGAACTCGTGTGTTTATCTGTGTGTGTGTGTGTGTGTGTGTGTGTGTGTGTGTGTGTGTGTGTGTGTGTGTGTGTGTGTGTGTGTGTGTGTGTGTGTGTGTGTGTGTGTGTGTGTGTGTGTGTGTGTGAAAGCAGGTAAACCAGTAGATATATCACGTACTGATCTGGTTTCAGATTTACATCAGCTGGTTTCCAGTAAGGAGAGCTATCATGCAGGGAAACTTGAGAGGAGACAGAACAGACGAAGCGTGGAGGACAGAAGGAAGAAAGGAAGGAAGGAATGAAGATATGCAGCAGTGGCAAAAGTATTCAAACTCCTCTGGTTGAGGAATTATAATCAAACTGTTCATATTTTTAATGTAGTTGATCAAAGCTGAGTGTATTTGAACTCCTTTATATTACATTGGGTGAAATAAAAGTTGACGATAGCTGGTGTAACCTGAAGCGTCTTTAGTGAGAGCGCACCCGCTCACTTTCACACGCAGTTCAACATATATGGAGGATATGTTTGCACTGAATAAATTATGAATTAATACATAATGAGGTTTAAACTGAGCCGTTATCTGAGGAAGATTCTTCCAGAAATATGACACTACATGTGAATTCAATAACGACAGTGAACCACTGCATGTTGTGTAAAACTAGTCTCTCTTCCTCTCCCTCTTCCTCTCCCTCTCCAGACTCGCTCCCACTCACTCAGCCACTCTCTCTTATTTTGGATCAATTGCATCACCACTGACATCACATCTTTTCTTTTCGACATTGATTTTCTGTTTCTAACCTCAGCCTCACTCATCATTGGCGTGTGCAGAGCTTGCTGACGTGATCAGGTGGATGTGACTCTTCTTTCATATCAGAAAATGTCCTGAGTGACTCACCGGCCGTGCTGAGCTCAGCAGCAGGAGGCTTTAACTTCTGTGTAATCTCTCTCCATTTTATTTTCATACACAAACTCACCACGATGCCACATGTCTGAACCCGGGGTGACAGATTCTGTAATGGTGCGATGGCCTGCCGTGCCGTGTCGTGTTACGCGTCTTACCATGTGAGTGACGGCATGTGATGTGATACCAAGCTGATACAATGGCTGCAGCAGAGATAGGGTGTTCATCAGACCTCTGGCTGACTATGGCCGTATCTGTTACGGATTACACTTTCGCAATATTTACCAAAGTAAAGGAGCTTAAATCTGCTCAAACACACGCTATGGTAGCTCTGGTCCTCACGCTTTGTACATCCCGCATTTCCACGAGGATTTGAGGTTAAAGGAGAGGCCAAGATGCTTAATGTCTGCTGTGCTATGGTGAGTTTAGCTTGATGCTCTTCTGCCCTGTGAGATCAAAGAGGACGGGTGTGTGAGAGACTGCTACTTACAAAAAACTGGAGCACACCAGGGCTTTTAAATTTTAATTAAGGGCTTAAAGTTTCAATCAAGCCATTGGTGAGACATTCAATCAGCCAGAAAACTTAATGCAGCAGCAAATTAAACACACACACACACACACACACACACACACACACACACACACACACACACACACACACACACACACACTCACTCACTCACTCACTCACTCACTCACTCACTCACTCACTCACACACACACACACTCACTCACTCACTCACACACACACTCACTCACTCACTCACTCACTCACTCACTCACTCACTCACTCACTCACTCACTCACTCACTCACACACACATTTCTCGTGCAGAGATGAGTCATACATTCTCCTACCTGTCCAAAGACAGAGTCCACGATGGGCAACAGGTCGACGGGCTCCCCCTCCTTCTCTCCATCCCTCTCTCCCTTCTGCGGCCCCTCCATCATCTCGTCCAGCGTGTCGTCCAGCGCCTCGCTGTCCTCAGATGCCTCGGCTGGCATCATCTGGGGTAATTGCCTGGATTTCTGATGGCAAAGAGGCTGAGGAGTCGCAGTCGGAGTGTCTACTGCTCCCCTATCCTGACCGTTGCCTCGCCTCTTCTGCTTCTCCACCTTCTTTTTGATGGCAGCCTGCACCTGAGGGAGCAGAGGGGTGAAGGAGAGTCAGGCTGTATGAAGGCCAATGCACACAGCTATTTTTGACATATTTAGTAGTGATTACACTTTATAGATATGAATCTATACTTTGAAAATGCAAAACATGTTGGCTAGTAGTTCAGACGTCCTGAAATATCAACTGCATTGTCTAGAACATGTCAAATATCTGGTTATTTAAAATTCAATACTGCTCATTATGAAGCACATTGGGACATTTGATGCAGGAGGATGCGGTATAAATAAATGCAAATGCCAAAAACACAGCCTGTATCCCCCAGATGTCAACAATTTCAGGTAGATTAATGTATTTTTTTCAGCAGAAGACACAAGTTCTTTAACGCATAAAAGGAACATTTGCAGCCACTCGATTTAGCTCAAAATGTAATAGTTTAATAAATATGGAGACACGCGCTTTCCGCTAATAAACAAAGATTCATCTTTTACATCAATACATTTCGTTACTGGTTTAAGACGATCGTTAAATCAATTCTTTTTAAATAGGAACAAAATCATACAAACATGCAAAAGCATTTATTTCTGTGTGCCACTTAAATCAACATAAAATGGGATTTAGGCACACAGACAAGCATAAGAAAAGCTATTTATAAGGACAAAACATAGAGGAGAGAGAAAATTACACAGAAATATACATATACACAGGAGCTGTATCCGTGCTACACACCTGTTTTGCACTCCTCTCCTGCGGCGCGCTCATCCCTCCAGTACCGCCTTCTCCGGCGGACGGCTCTCGAATGATCATGAACATCTCGGTGTCACAGGCTCACGCAGACGCACTCTCTCTCTTCCTCACTCGGCCTCACCCTCCCTCACCCTCTACCGTTCCTCTTCCCTGCTCTCCTCTCTTCAGCAGTAATTCCTGTTTTTTGTTTTCTGACTTCAATGTGCTAAAATTCCCCACAAAGTTGCCTGAAAAAGTCCTAGGATTTATCAGTAAACCTAAAAAAAAATGTAGCTAAAAATTCTGGTCCATTGAGGTAATAATGGCAATTTTTTTTCTTTGTTACGGGTAAAAAGAAAAAAAAAAGAGAGAATTAATTCAGGGGTTAAAGGAAAAATAAGCTTAAATATTCTCCTCTTTCCTCCTTTCAGTCCTAGTAGTTCCTCCAGCTGTTTTCCTCAGAGTTTCACCGTGCTTCTGTGAATGGTAGAGATGGTAGAGGGAGTCTCCTGGTGTGAGCAGGTGAGGAGGTTTTTATCATCAGCTCTGGGATTGAGTTCCTCCACCTCTGCCCCCGCTCGCTATCTCCTGATCCTTTAGGTGACACTCTACACTTCCTGAGCTTTACCTCTCTCGCGTTATCTACCTGTAACACGCTGACCTGTCTCTCCTTCTCTTCCTTCCTTTTTTCCACCTTTTTCTCTTCATCACAGGTAACCGGGAGCTTTGTCTCTATTACCCCTTCCTGCCAATATACAGCCTTCATAAAATGTGCTTTGGTTCCCAAGACCTAGTGTTATCATGCCATCTGGTTCCATCTCATCTTTATTTTTTCCTCCCATCCTTCTCTCTTTCTTGTTCCCATTATTTCACTCCCACAGTAATCCTTGCTGCTCTCCACGCTTCTGCTTCTTCCCGTCTCTCCAATATATCTGCCCTCAATTCCCTGTCATATTTGGAGGCTTTGTTGTAACACAAATTAGATTTTTTTTTCTGCTGTGCCTAGGTCAGCTATTCATTTAGTGACAGCAAGAGATCGAGAGGGATGGAGGGATACGACAAATTCAGCAGCTGTGGTGATGAAAGACTTTTGTTTAGCTATAGCGCATCACCTCAGTGTTGTTCTGCATGCATAATCTCATTCATCAAGCATGGCTGAGCACACACAGGTGAACATGTCACCACTGACCTAAATTTTTAGACAGGAATGCTCAAACAAGCGTGTAAACATATTACTGTGCTTTTCATCTCTCTAAAACAGACGAGTAGCTTTGTAGCACTTGTCTAAAGCAACCAATTCCACTAAAAGCATCAACTTTCTATAAATAAAAGGTCATATCAATGTGTTTTTCCTCTTATCTCCCTCCTTCCAGTTGAAAACAGGGACGTTGGCAGGTGTCTGGCAGCTTTGAGCTGATAACACATCTCACTCTTCCCTCTATTTTGCCCTTAACTGTCTCCCCTGAAATCTCCTTCATCACTGCCTCTCCTGCTGCATCTCCTGTTAGCCTGCATTAAACATCTCTCTTAAATCCAAACCCTTACAGTGTATATTCTCCAGACTTGATAATGCATAGCTTGACTTCTCTCCAGTTCCTAATGAGGTTTCCATTAATCACCTTAACCCCATCTTTCAGCTACCTTCCTGTCTTCCTCCAGCCCCTCTCCTCATTGATTATTGATGCGAGGGGAGAGGCAAATTCTTGAGTGGAGGCAGAAAAGAGATCCGTCACAGAAAAGCTAAGTTACACAGCAGAGGGTTAAAAATAGTGCAGTGTATTTTGGGAACAGATCAGTCATCTGAGAGAGGAAATATGAAGGATGAATGAAGAAGATGAAGCGAGAAATGGTCTCAGAGAAACTGACAAGGAACTCTTCTATTTTCAACGTCTCTCATCTCAGACTTTTCTGTTGCCTTGACCATCCCTGAAACGGCTCAAAGATGAGGCTGAATGACAGCGGGAGCGGCCGCTGAGCAGTAATGTAGAAGTAAAGGCTCGTGTTACTGGATGTTGATCAGCCTGCAATAATATCTAATTACAGATCATGACAGTTAAAGGAGAGAAAGGCCAGACAGCGAACAACCCAGACAGGTATAGATAGGCCTTCGACCAGAGGCCTATGGTTAATGTATAGGCATATACACAGATAGAGCAGACATCAAGAACAGGTACGTTTTATGTGGGCCA
Organism: Brachyistius frenatus; assembly: GCF_029030835.1. Taxonomy (NCBI): domain Eukaryota; kingdom Metazoa; phylum Chordata; class Actinopteri; family Embiotocidae; genus Brachyistius; species Brachyistius frenatus. The sequence goes on from NW_027210616.1 coordinate 5,973,060, forward strand.
GACTCATTCTCATTACTTATTTGTTCGTAATAGTAGTCACAGATGACCGAAATGCTTAAGTGGCATGAGGGGAGAGGGGACTCATTAACCTTGCTCACAGTGAGAGGAACCTTTTGTGCGGATCTGTGACAGGTAAACACCAAACTCAGTCACAGTGATCACCCAGCTAATCAACTGATTATCTTGAGAAGAGCCAGAAAACACATTAGTGAATCAAATGTTCAGTTTTTGTTGAGCTTGTGTCAAACATGATGTTGTGGTGCTGTGTTACGTTGCTCCCCGATGATGTGAGGAGCTGCAGTTCCGTCGGCACTTTTTAAACCAGCTTAAAATGTACTCTGTAGTCACTGACCATTTTATCTTACTATCTTTATGACTTTGTTTGACAAGCATACATTTGAGTTGCTTTTATGTTTCCCCTTGTATTGTGAGCTTTGTGAGTCCTTTTTTGTATAACGTAGAATTTTGTACAGATGCGACTCAGCGTAAAGCAATAACACGACATGGTGCATCAAATGATGAAATTTATGTTTTAATCTGTGCATGCTCCCTTTTGAATAAAGTAAATATATTGTAATATATGCTGAATCAGCCCCTCTGACACATCATCAAAGAAACAAACATAATAAGCTCCATAAAGACTTTTTCCAGGTCTACATGATGGAGTTGAGGTTGTGTGGCTCAGATCATGTTCCTGTTACTATATGTTTATGATACAAATTAATAAAATTGTCATCTAGATTTTCCATGTTGTAATTTTGCTGCGTTGGTCTTATTCATACGTCTCTTGCATGTCTGTGCTCCCTGCAGCTGGATCCGCCCTCTGCTCCTTTTCCTGATGTTTCTTTCATAATTTTCATAACTTTTGTTGGAGTTTTTCTTTATTCAAATTAAAGGTGTAAGAACGGAGGGTGTTGTCCAAATTGTGAAGACAATTGAGGCAAATGTATGTCTTGTTTATGTGCTACTACACACATAAAGATTGACTTGAGAGCTCTGATAATTGTTCAAAAATAAATCCTCATCACGTTTTAAAGAAAAGATTTTCTCTAAAAGCTTTGAGCGTGCTTCAGCATGAGATTGGCTACCATATGGTTTGTAAAAGCTCATGGTTGTATTAGAAAGACTGAAAAACAGAGTGATGCTGCAGTCAGAGTTGGTTTTGGGTGCCCTCTGCTGGAATCAAATGTGGAAACAACAACCTCAGAAGGAAATTTTATAATATTAAACTCTCACGCCAAATATCTCCCATGTTTACTGTCATCTGAACATGGAGGCTGCAAAACTACATTTTAAAAGAGTAGTGTTTAGAGGAGAAATATGATGGTGTTGGAAGATGAGGCCTGACCATCGTAAAGGTATATACTGAAGTCATAACTACTGAAAGAAGTTGTTACTTTCATTTCATAAGAATACCAGCACTGGATGTAAAAATCAGTCAAATATGATGTTTATTCTTCAATGTTTTTACAAAAAACTGAGGAATATCTTGCAGAAAAATTTATAACATTTTAAATCTTTCCTCTGAGTAAAGTCTGATCACAATTTTAGCAACCAACATACCTTTTCTGAAGTGCTCAAAGCCGACACAAAGTCAACTCTAAACGTTTCTTACCATCAGCAAATCCCATAAAAAGACCAAAACCAACAATGTGTCGGTCTTTTACTTCACGAGTCCACTCATTTCCAATTAAGATGTAAATCTATAAAATCAGTCACAAATATAAAGATTCATGTTTTTCAAATGTAAAAGTCATTTCTACAAACAGCTGGGCACTGAAGGTTTTGGCAAACGTTGCTCAAAAAGAAAAACAGAACATTGGTTTGGAACTATCTTAAGGCACGGATTAACACGTGTTTGGTGCACTGGTAGGTCTTCAAGGCAGCAGGAGAATGTATTAGGAACTGACTCAAAATAAAAGCAGAATGTGTATTGATCATAATGAAGCATCATGTCATGAGGCGAGTTGATGTGTGAATAATAGTTGCCAAACAACAACAATGGATCTCTGTGGCTCAGAGGTATAAAACTGATCACGTTTTAGATGCACAGATCAAATTTGTTAGAAGGGTCAGTTGATTGATTTTGGTCTTTTAATGCGTCTGTTGACTCTAAGGTCTTAAAGTGTTATCTTTCTTTTCCAGTCTAAATACCAGTCTTAGGAGAATTACAGAGTTATCTGCCTGTTCGTCATCATGCAGCCGAAAAGTCTTTATGATACGGCACATGTGTGAATGCTCGAAACATGAGTCCATCATCGAGTTTATTGCCTGATGAATCTCTATTAGCAGTTTAAACTTGAACCTGTTGGTGCACAGCGTCCGTCCTCCGATAAAAAGGACGTCTATCCCCAGCGTGGCATTACTATGGTGAGCGGCTCCTGGTTTAGTCCATTGATGATTGGCCAGGGATTAAAGTAGGGGAAAACAGGCTCCTTGAATTCTGCATCATAGAAAGTGAAGAGGTGACTCATGTCTCCTGCATCGTAAAACGCCACTTCACCACGGCCGTAGTCCAGATAGACCCCCACCCTCCTGGGGGGTTTGGAGGGATATAATAAGCTCTCCTCTGAGTCAGTGCACGCTTCATACTCACTGGTGCCATTGCCGTTGTCCCTCAGCACCAGGATCCAGAAACCATCGTCCGGGCACAGGCTGATTTCATCCTTCCTGTTGACGGAGGCTTTGGCCACGCCAAGACCCCACGCTGTCTTCGGACCCACCTCCACCTCCCAGTAGTGTCTGCCCGAGGAGAAGGCTTTAGAGCCCAGGACAATGTTGTAGCGGGTGAAGCGCTCGGGGTTGTTGGGGAGGTTTGGTTGGATTCTTCCCACCTGGACGCTAGTGCAACACGGAGAAACCCAGAGGCAGGGGTAGGCTGTGTCTGGGTCAAGGGTCACCACAGTGACAGCTGGAAGGGCATTTATAAAAAAAATAAAAATAAAAATAAAAAAAAAGCATAAATAAATAAAAGAGTTGAAATACAACAACATGTTTACAGAGAATGACCTGAGGAAGACTTCTTAGCAGTGACCTCAGCAAGATACTGAATATCTACTTGCACATTTAGTGTAAGACGAGCCGGATAAGAGCATCAACAGCATGGCTGCAAATAAAATATAAATGATGTACCCGTGATGTAACTCCAGAGATTAATTTAATCCCTGGAGTCTTGTCTAGTTTTACAGAATCAACAATAAAGGTATAAAGACAGGTCAGCAGTAAATGCCCAGAAATACCCAAAATAAGTGTTTACACACATGACTTCATCCCAGTGACAAACTGGTTTAATGAGAAGAGTTTAGAGAGCAGATGCAGACATGTTTGAAACTCCTCCAGATAGAGCAATCTGATGATACACTGAACATTAAATGCAAAGCACAAAAATGCCTTTTGTAGGTTATATTGTCGTCCATTGATGATTGGCTAGGGATTAAAGTAGGGGAAAACAAGCTCTTTGAATTTTGCATCATAGAACGTGAAGAGGTGACTCATGTCTCCTGCATCGTAAAACGCCACTTCACCACGGCCCTAGTCCAGATAGATCCCCACCCTCCTGGGGGGTTTGGAGGGATATAATAAGCTCTCCTCTGAGTCGGTGCACGCTTCATACTCACTGGTTATTAGTTGTATAGTTATATAACCATATCATTCCAAAGGGGCACTCCATCAAAGCTTTCATGTCAAAGTCAACGCGCTAGTCACCGACAGCACTAATGAACCTGTGACAGCAGTTGTATAATGTCTCAAGTTGCTCTTCAGGAGCTTTGAAAATGACTGAAAAGGTATCTTTCGAACTACCATTTTAAATGGTAAATGGTCTGTACTTGTATAGCGCTTTATCACCTTTCGGTCTCAAAGCGCTTTAACATGGTTTTCCCATTCACCCATTCACACACTAATGAGAGAGATCACCATGCAGGGTGCTGCCATCAGGAGAACATTCACACACCAATGGTTCACCATCGGGAGCAACTTAGGGTTCAGTGTCTTGCTCAAGGACACTTAGGCATGTGGACAGGAGGAGCTGGGGATCGAGCCACCAACCTTCCGATTGGTGTTCAACCCACTCTACTGTCTGAGCCACAGCCTCCCTTCTGAGCCACAGCGTCCCTAAAGCATTAAAAACTTTAGGTGTGGCTTGAATGATGTGGGTGTTTACCAGAAGAGGAAAGAAAAAAAAAACTTGGTATCGTGTTGCTGTGTGTTTTTAGATTTTGACTTGTACCGGAGACTATAAATCAGGATATTCCAATCTCTAAATTAAAAAAATATTTGTGTGTGTCTTCATACCCGGCTGAAAAGTTGAGCTCATCTTCCTCCAGGTCCTGTACTGCAGAGGTCCCAGAAACTCTCCTGCCTGCAGATCCACACCCACCTCTCGGGGGCGCTCAAACAAGCTCTCAGTCCTGAGAGAGGGAGAGTGTATTTTGTTGAATTACCAGATGTCAAAAACTGTACACTCAAAAGAAATTTTTAACATAGCAGAGAAGAAGTCATTCTGGATTTTACTCTTTAGATTTAAGTTATGTGCAGCACTTTGAGAGTTTGGCCTTCAAGTAATATCTTCATGATAAATCTTAGCTATTGCAGCTATTTAAGAAGAAATGTAAAAAAGAAAATGATAAAACCTACATGTTTGAAATTACTTTCAGTAAAAACGTCAAATCCATAACGGCCTTAATCGCTAAACCACAATCATACCCTCATTTCCTGTTTCAACAAGACTCACATTAAATTGCAAAACAAAACACCATTTTCCTGTGACATTTCACAACAGTCATATATACATGAAGGGGAGTTGACCTAGAAATGAAAGCAACTCAGTGATAGATTTCTGCTGTTAGATGATCTTGTCAAGATGATACGCACCCGCCAATGAAATCTTTGATTCCCTGAAACAGAGCAGATCAAAACAGTTCTGTGATTACAAAACGCTTCAGTCTCTGCTGAAACATCCAGATATCGCTCTGTCAATGCCGTCATAGAGATATTGTTTAAATAATCTTTGGTATCTTTCTTTTTAAAAATCTGCCAAAGCCAAACAACAGTTGTATACATCCATTCATTAATCTTCTCCTCTGCGCTGACTCACCTTGAGTTGCTCAGGGTTTTCTTCTTCCCTTAGTTTGAGGCGAAGTTTGTCGGCGGTACTTTCCAGCTGGCTGATTTGCTCCGTGGCCTGAGTGAGCGCCTCCTCCAACAGGTTGAGCTTCTCCTCTTTCTGCTTCTTCAGCTTCTCCTTAATGCGCTCCTCTTCCTCAAGAAGGAACTCCTTCAGACGGCCAAACTCTACAGTGACCAGCTCCTCCAGATCTCCTGCCTGCTCCTGAAACACAGAGAGGACTCCAATCATCAAGAACAAGCACTCAATTATAGTGCAAAACAACAAAAACAAACACATTTTCTGCCCATATAAACTTAACTGAAAGAAAATAAAACCCTTGTTCAACAAGTTATTCATGTGAAGCGTCATTAAAAGTACAGTAATAGTTCAATCAAATATTAACATGAATAGAAAATAATCTTAGTAGGTTCAAAATAAAACACTTTACAATTATAGTGAATAAAATAATAGACAGCCACATGAAAATATTCATGCCGAGGAAATGTTAAAACAACCTGAAATAGTGGCATACAGAGAGCAAAAAGAGAGGATAACTAGGGGATGGTTCAAGGTCATCTGAGCCAGTCCTAATTATAGATTTTATCCACAAGGAAAGTTAATCTCACAAATAACAGAAAACCCTAGAAACCCACAAGATTTAAAGTTCTTCTTTATACACTTTATAACAGTATCAACAAGTATTTTGGTATAATAAATGTTTGGCCACTTGGGTGCAGTGATGTGAATACAACATTCCATCTATTATTACCTCATGATATTGTTATGGTAAGTATGCTAATAAATAGTTTCTTTATTTACACACCCAGCAGTTACATAACACTGCATTCATTTTGAGTTTGTGTCAAACTGGCAAACAAAAAGTCTGAATTCTCTTTCATCTCCGTTTTGGTCTCCACCAACTCCTGTAGAAAATATTGTGGCTTTTTAGGTCTCTACAGCTATTTGAAAACTGTGTCAGTCTACCATTTAGTGCATGGTGTGTAAAGTACAGGTTTTTAGATTTTTCACAGCTGTCGTCTTCTGCCGTAAACAACGCTTGTGAGAGCGTTGAGAGTGAAAACAGAGAAGCTAAGTTATGAGCTAAAAAAAACAAAAATCAAGGCTCTAAAATTCTTTGCGGAGCTGTGGGGAACTGCATAGACTTCCTGTAAGGTTTGTCCCCTCATGTGACCCAGTTCAAATTGCAAATATTTTCACTGTTATAAATTAGTGCAGCTGAGACACACAGTGCAGTTCCTTTTATTTAACAGTCAGATTTTTTCAAAAAACACATTGACCAAGTTACCACCTTAAGAAACAGAGAAAAAACAAAACAAAGAATCCACCACTTCCTCTGCACCAGTGCAGGAACAAACCTCCACTAAATCAAAGGACAGAAAACTCACTCACTGCTCTGTTTGGATTCAACAAAATGAACGGATCATGGTTGATCTTGTGCAAATGTTAAGATATATACCCCTTCCTGTTTGACTTTAAGGAAGTACCACTAAAGCCTGACGTTCCCTCTTCATTTGTTTGTTATTCTGTTTTTATTGTATCATTTGACCGGTTTTTGCCATCATACTCTAATGTATTAATGCTGGAAATATGGACAACATCTTATATTTAAAAATAAATATTAAGATCAAAATTACTTTTACAGTAGTTTATTTCTTCTGTCCTCGAAAACATCAAATCATTACTTCCTCGTTACTCCTGTGGTCTTATTTCCTTCCTTTGTACCTACATTAAAGTAACACCAGGAAAGTATTTTCTTTGTGCCTGATTGAGGTTACACTGTAGATTGTGATACTGAAATATGTTGTTTTGTACAGGTAGTGCACACAAACAACAACAAGAACAAGAACAAGCACAAAACCCAAATAGGCATGTACGATTCCTCTGAATTTGGCGGATGGACAGATGTTTATCATTTGCCACAGACCCACAGAAAGAAAAATTTACGGGCAAGGACAAATTGACAAACTTCCTGTCGACCTTGCTCACCCACATCCTGTCATATTGACAGAAATGGAGAAGTGAAAATCTGTGAATCGGCACCTGAACTAGGTCAAACACACATACAGCATAATATACACGGTGAGGCAGACATTCAACCAGACAGACAGACGGGAAGAAAAGAAAAAGACAGTTTGTAGTAACCTCAAGCAGAGATATGTGAAGTTATCTGCTGCTGCAGAAATGCTCCAGGCGGTACACACACGACCCTCATATCTGTTTCTCTCTCTCTCTCTCTCTCTCTCACACACACACACACACACACACACACACACACACACACACACACACACACACACACACACACACACACACACACACACACACACACACACCTCCGTTTTAGGTGACTACAGACAATCTTCACTCTGTCAGCTGTTATCTCTTTCTGTGAGGGTATGTCACATGCAGTTTTTGTACATTCATACGTGTGTGTGGGCAGGTGCACACACACACACACACACACACACACACACACACACACACACACACACACACACACACACACACACACACACACACACACACACACACACCTCTGTTTTAGGTGAATGCAGACAATCTTCACTCTGTCAGCTGTTATCTCTTTCTGTGAGGGTATGTCACGTGCAGTTTTTGTACATTCATACGTGTGTGTGGGCAGGTGTGCGCTTTTATCAGTGAATAAAAGAGGGCGTGAGGAAGATAAAGAAAATGTGACATGTTCATGAATGTTTATGAACCAGCTGTTTTATTTCCAGACGCACCTCTGGCTAAACATGAGCGTCATTATGTTAAAACATCACTCAATAACAACCTGATGTGTCACCGCCAGTCATAATTATTAGGACAAGTCGTCAGTCACGTCTGTCAGACAGGTAAAGGCAGAGGAACGCAAGTGAACACTGCCTCCCTACCAGAATTTCTGGTTATATTCAAAAGACACAAACATTGGTTTTGCAGGGATTAGTTTACAGCTATGTTTTTACTACCTTTCACAATCCTTCACAAACAAATAGCCCACACACAGACACACAAACAAGCACATAGATACCTTAATAAGGAGGATCTTTTCATTGGTCTGTCTTTGGAAGATTGTGGCCTCCTCTGACTGCAGCTGAACCTTCTCGAGAGCCACAGACAGCTTATCCTGTTGGCACGCACCAGAAATAGACAATCACATGCAAACCGTTGTTAAGAAGTAGTGTAGGTAAACCAGGTTATCCTTAAACGAACAGTTAATTTGATTGGAGCCTCAGTGAACAACAGCCCATCTCTAATGGGAGTCACATGATGGCTGCCCATTTCCAACAGAAACAAATTCAAACAGAAAATAGGAATTTAGCAGAAGTGAAGCATGTTGAAACAGAGGCCTCTCAGAGCGACTTGCCAAACAAACGGATGAAGGTCAGGTGCAAGGTTTAAAGTGTTGTTGAGTTTTCAGAGCTCACGGAGGCCTGCTGAATTCCTGTATAACTCAAAGTGCCTGAAGGCTGCCAGAGCGAACAGAGAATGATCTTTTAAAAACAACTGCCATGTCACAAGGTCTGCTCTGTGAAAACAAACAGCGCAGTTTTCTGTTATAAAAAAAATTTGATTTCAAGTTTTAGGAATGTTTGTCAAGTTTGAGATGCATTTCATTGAAAGGCACTCCTTCAAACGTCAACTCCAGCTGTTACAGCAGCAACATTATAGACCAAACATGGAGCCAAAAAGATTTATATAGTAGAAAAACTCAAGTTTGGTGAGCCATCTTATCCATATTTAGGCATGCTGTTCAAATGATAATATTTTACCAGAAGTACTTTGTGACTCATTGGTCTGTACAGGCCTGATTTCAGACCTGATGTAACCTGAGGAAGACTGGCGGCTTGCGCAAACAAAGGTGTCTCAGGTCAATAAGACAGTACCTTGTAGTTCTCAAAAGCCTCGGTAATAGGGATGACATTGTGGTTCTTGTGATCCCGGGACATGCCGCACACGAGACAGATGGGGAGCTGGTCGTCCTCACAGTAAAGCTTCAGCTTCTCCTCGTGCTCGTCGCACATATCCATACCGAGGCGAGGCCAGTGCCCGATGGACGAGGCCACGCTGCTCATGCTGGACCCGGGCTCGCGCTCCTCCGGCATCTCCAGCGCACCCTCATAGTCCCATCCGGATGTCCCCGCGGCTGCGTCCATGGCGCGTGCTCTCCGCACACTGTCCACGACGTTGCACAGAAGGGAGTTGGGTCGAAGTTTGCGGGCGCACGTCTTCCTACACTTCGGACAACTCGACAGCTCGTCCGCCTTGGCCTCCCAGCACTGGATGATGCACACCTGGCAGAAGTGGTGTCCGCACTCGAGGATCACGGGATCATGGAACAGCTCCAAACACACGGGGCAGGTAAGCTCCGACTGCAGCTCCTCAAGCGCACTGGCCTCCTCCATTCTCTGCTGTGCGCATAATCTTCCTGAGAAGAAACGCCTGGTGGAAACACTGTGGCAAGTAAAAACTAAACTGCTCTTCCGTTCCCACTGAGAGGGAGTGGTCTGAAGCTGACAGCGGTGCAAATGTGTTTACGGAAGAAGACGGAGGGCGTGTAGAAACAGGCGAGCGAAGGAGCTGCTCCAAGGCTGCAAAACGCACGTCTTCATTAGCCCGAAGCCAAACGTTTTTGTTTTTTTTCCTTTTTTTAGAAAGAGTGAACCTAAACAGAAAAAAAGTAAAGAAAAGAGCAATAATTACCTTAGTGAGTAAATGTAACTTGATAAAGTGGTTTTATGTTGTAACTATGTGCTACTTTTTTCGAAAACAGTTTTGACGATGAAACAAGCAGCTTCTGGGTTGAAGATCAGACATCAAATGTCATTAATAAAAGGTGATAAACACAAACACCTGAACAAAAGTATATAGCGTTAAAGTGGACACTGACGGACTGTATTAACTCTTCTTCTCTTTCATAATGTTCAAAAACAAACTCTCCAGCCTCTGAGTCAGGAAAACAAGCCAAAACACAGAAGATGGGAAACTAGCTGACACTATTAAAAGTATAACGCTGAGCAGCCCTCCTCTCTGTGGAAACTAAGACTCTGGTAATTCCCAGCCATTCACAAATGATTACACCTCATCACAACTAAGACTCAATACTCACAGTCCAAGCAGTTTCACAGACTCAACCTTGATTAGTTTGTGTCATCAGGTGTCATAGCCCGAAGTCCTCACTAGATGGCCATGACATACAGTCTAACTTCTGTATTTCATTGAGATACATTACACGTTCTTTTGTCCTGGAATGTCTCTTTATAAGGCAGTAAAGTTAAGACCAAATGTTCAGGCAGTGTTCATGTTTTTTGTATCTTATATATTATAAATGTCTATATTTTGTAGGGAATTTAAGCCGGTGTCCAGAAAATCACCATAAGTTCTGGCAGGTGTTTTGAAATGTGTAACATTTCTGATTTACACCTTCCAAATAAACTAAATAACTATATCGAATCACATGTATGCATGTTAAAACACAAAGCAGTTTTTAATGTAAATAACAAAAATGTTTTGAAAAATGATTCAATTAACTTTGTGGTTTCTTCGCACATGCCCCACAACAGCAGTGAAGCAGAGAGCACATCCACCGATGAGCTAAGATGAGACAGATCTTTATGTTTTTTTGTGAATACCAATGTTGTTCGTATTGATGCTAAACAGGATTATCAGTAATATTACTCATTTAGATATGCACATCATGGTCTAAACTCTACCTCCTAGCTGTTATCTGCAGTGTGCATCAGTTTGCTTCCTCCCCAAATGTTTAGATTTTCTGCAAACTTAAAATTCCTGAAGACAGTGAATTTATCATTATCAAAAAACTGAAGCCAAATGACTGAAGATTTCCCACCAAAAAAGTGAGCACAAAAAATTAAGGAGCCACAGACTTGACATAAACGGACTGTTGTGATATCATGGAAGTACTTAGAGGAGCATGGTAGTGGAATTATAGCAAATCTCAAATAATTGCCAATCAAAGTATGAGGAAGCATTTACCAGCTGATGGAGATTCTTTTATACTGTGGTCATCAAAATTAGTGTTTGAATCTCCAGCAGTTCAAACATCTCACTCCAGTCCATACAGAGCTATGCATCACGCCAGGTACTCATGTATATTTAACATCTCTAAGTCTCCATTGATGGTTCATTTTTTTAGACAGCAGGTGATAAAGCAGGGGGCAGACTCTCTGCAGGGACGCATCACTTCAGCACTTGAAGAGGACTCTTTGTCCTGCATAGAACGAAGACAAGACAACAAGCCAGCAAGAAACTGCTCTGTCAGTTCCTGTAACACATTTTATTTTTGACCTAAATATTGTCAGAGTGTTGTGTGTCAGCAGACCAACATGGTCTAACTAAAGGATGTCTGCTATCTCTGGAATATACATGAAATACAGGTGTTCTATTTGGACATGAACAAATGTCCAGGTCATTAATTTCCTCACCTCACCACAATTACCAAAAATGAAAGATTTGAAACAAGTCAAAGAAAAAAAAGTATATGCAAACTATTGTTTCCCAGAATGCAGCCTGACTGCTGATCAGCAGGGGAAGTTGGACAGTAAACGGGGGTAGTGGGTGGGTCAAAACCGCTGCCCAAGAGTTTCTGCTGTCAGTATAAATAAGAGGAAACCTTCTTCTCAGCCTGTACATTTGATTTTTGACTTTACGCTAAACAAATCTGTGTGCCTGTACAGCTGCTCCTCTGTTACACAGGATGTCTCAAAGGACTTTGCTGCAACCTACCATAGGAGCTCTGTTTGTTCTCCTACCCTGGTTCGGTGGCTTGGTCGTTGGAGAGGTCGGCAACGACTTCTCCCACTGCCTTGACTTCTTCTACAAAGAAATTCCACCAACTGGCATCAACGCAGCAGGATACCAGCCAATATGCCAGCGCTACAAAAACCAGTACCACTTTGCCAGCCTGTACCACCGTCAGCATCGTGCACCGCTGTTCTCTGCGTACATACTGAGTCTTAAAGACAGTGAACGGCCCGAAGACATTTGGATGTACGAACCGCAGGTAAGTGAGCTCAAGAGCAGCACTTCTTTTAGAACTAATAGCATTGAGTTGTTTGTTATTTTGTCAAATATGATATATTGATATCTAGCATGCTATATCGTATATATTATTGGAAAAAATGTATGTTCTGAGAAGGGTAAGGTAAGTCAAGTTAACAAGTATCACTGCCTCTGGTTCAATGAGTTATTTCTATAAAGGTGTAAAAGTGTGAAGAGTTACAGTATGTGTGACTAATTAACTTTTATACAATTGTTTACACAGAATCACGCAAATGTTTTGCATTTCCAACGAGACAAAGTGGAAATTTGAATGTAGATTATAAAGCAACACAAGATGATGTGACAGGAAAACAAATTTAGCTTTTAATTGAAATGTCATTGTGGCCAGTGTGTTAATTTCTAGGGCACTAATGTAAAGCAGAAGTATCCTCCTCCAGACTGTAAGTGCAAAAGTGAATTCACACATATTACACTTTCTCTGGTGAGAGAATACAGAAAGGAAAACTGCTTTAGTAAGCTCCATGAGTGAATCAGTCATACACTTTTTTCCCCCATAGTGTTAAATACACAGACTTAAAAAGCAGACAAAAAAACACTCTTCATCAAAACAGACATATGTACTTCCTTCTCTGTCTCAGTTGGCGTCTTCCAAAGCCAGCCCAGAGATGAAACCTTTCCACACGCCTGTTGACCAGAATGTGATTGAAAGCCAGGCGGTGCTTGAGGACTACCGTGAGTCCATCTATACCAAGGGCCATCTCAACCCTAGTATGCACCAGAAGACAAAAGAAGACCGGGAGGCCACTTTCACCCTGACAAACATTGTCCCTCAGCGAAGCGGCTCCAACTCTGGCCCATGGAGCCAACTGGAGGAAAATGTGTTGAAAAGATTCAAGACCTACTGCACAGGGAAGATGTACGTTATCACCGGGGCCATGCCTTACGAGTCGGGAGCACACTGGATTAATGGCAGGGTGTCTGTTCCTGAGTACATGTGGTCCGCGTACTGCTGCCCTTCATTCAAAGCTAAACTTCCTGAGTCTGTGCAGATGTTTTTCCCCACATATGCTGCCGTAGGAAGGAACGACCCAACCAGCGGAGAGGAGATCGTGCCAGTTGATGTCAAAGCGAAGGCCGCGGTACGGGGTTATGATGTGAGGCCGATGCCTTTACAGACTCTGGAGGATATCCTGGCACAAAGGCTGGGCATGTCCATAAGTCTGTTTGATGGCAACTGTCAGAAATAAAGGGCTTCAGCTCCTTGTTAAAATCAAATGTTAATTGTTATGACAGCTGTCACCAAGTACAGCAGAACACTTAACAAGAGTTTCTCCCCTTCCCTAGAAACTTACTGTCACTTCACTGATTGAGGACATGATCATTATATTGTGGTTATATAAAAGTATTTTCTGCGTGGATTGATCTTGTAAAATCAACATTTCCCTCTTGTTAATTTCATCTTTTAACATGTTCATTAACTGTGACTTTTCAATAAAACACAATGAAGTATGTAAAAAGAGGAGCCTGCTTTTGATTTTATATGTTCATTTCATGTTGGTTGAACCAGTAAGCAAACTGACTAAATACCAAGCTATCACTGGTAACACAGAAATGTACAATATACTACAGTATCATTCATAATACTTGATTTGCACAGTATAAACAAAATTGAACACCTTCAAATAAAAATAATTGTCTGACAGTAATTGAATTTTGCTCCTTATACCACCACATTAAATGCACACCTTATTAATCAGTTTATTGTACTGAAGAACACTTCGGTGAGGCTATGCTACTTTGCAAACCATCTATTTGTATTGTATCATTTATATGAGTGAAGGTTTGCCAAATAAGTCCATATATAATATTAATATATATATAATATTTACAGAATTTCCTATTGCCAACACAGGGACACTATACAGCTAAAATGCTGCAGGATGCCTCAAACTATCTCTTGACAAGAGAAAATAGATAATACCATCAACTGTTTACATTCAATTTAGTGTATAAACTGTATTCTTTCATACGCTAAACAAATGTAATGTGTTCAAATTGTGCAAGATTATAGTTGCATAAGTATCAGCGAAAGTGATGAAAATAGAGCAAAGCATTTTCACTGATAAAATCAACTTCTCTCAGTGGATGAATTGGCAAATTAATTAGGTGATAACATCACAGTGGACAACATGAGCCTGACACAAATGCTGCCGTCATCAGAGGAAATACACAAAATACCAACTCTCTCTCTTTGTTATTCTATATTTGTTAAGTCCATTAGGCTAGGCCTACTTCAGGTTCCTAAGGTGTCTGACCCTGCACTTGCCTGGCTGACGTTTTGCGCATTGCGTTCAGGCTACAGGCTGTTCCTCCACCCGCAGAACAATAATCCCTTTTTTAATTTTTCCACAAAACATAAATGTCCAATTTCCAGCGGTGAATCAAGACACAATTTACTGCACGACCCTTTAATATTATGCAGGGTATAACATACAAACTTTGGCACGAGAGCTGTCAAAAACACTTCCGGGTTCAAACACCTTACAACAACCTTGACCTCCCTGCCTAAGTACCTCCCTCAGCTCTAAATATGTAAACAGCGACACCCAGAGTACACCCAATGAATAACAATACAATTCTGGTTATTGCAGGAACGTATTGACTCCCATAAATAAAATAGAAAATGTTTTTAGAGGTGCTTCACAATATGCAGTAAAATCATCAGTTTTGACAAACAAATCAAGCAAAACAACTGGAACTGAGGGTTTTCCCTGCACCCTGTACTCAGTCCTTCAAATCAACCCGTGCCACTTATAAAGCACAGGCAAACATGAAAACACTGCGTGATGTGTAAGAGCAGCTGTTTCTCTTACCTGTACACAAGACAGTGTGAGTTTGTCAACGTAGTCTTTATTTAGTATTTCTATGAATTTCTCCATGGAAATCTTTAAAAAAAAATACCATCGAATGTCTTCACATAATTGGGTTTATTTGGATTTGAGACAGAATTGAATAGGGTAGACCACTATCATTTCAACTGTATATTGTTTCAAAACTCATTAAATCTACTAGATATACATTTTTCTACAATTCTTCCTTGTGCAGCATCAGAAATGCAGTACATTTTCCTGCTGAAGAGATGTGATGTATTTGTATACTGTAGCATAAGCAAACATGAAAACTTTCAGATCTGACCTTTCTCAATCTGTGATGCCATGATTCCCCACATTAGCAGCAGTTGAAAGAAAGCATCCCAATGGTAGAGATTAGATCTTGGAAAAGGATCTCCGACTGGAACCCAGATTTCAGGGCCTCTTTGTGAGGCAGATGTCATTGAAGACCCTCGAGGAAATCCTGCAACAAAGGCTGGTCATGAAAAACTATCAGTCAGTTTGACGCAAATAAGAGTGACGAGCTTCATTTCTTTGTTTAAATCAAGTTAACTTACTGGTAAACACACAAGTGCAGCACAGCTTTTTAATCTGTGAATAAATGTTTAATTAAAATGTCGGCAACGACTTCTCCCACTGCCTTGATTTCTTCTCCAACAAAATTCCACCAACTGGCATCAACGCAGCAGGATACCAGCCAATATGCCAGCGCTACAAAAACCAGTACCACTTTGCCAGCCTGTACCACCGTCAGCATCGTGCACCGCTGTTCTCTGCGTACATACTGAGCCCAGCAGACGGTAAACGGCCCAAAAACATTTGGATGTACGAACCGCAGGTAAGTGAGCTCAAGACCAGCACTTCTTTTAGAAACTAACAGCATTGAGTTGTTTGTTATTTTGTCTAATATGATATATTGATATCTAGCATGCTGTATCATATATATTATTGGAAAAAATTTATGTTCTGAGAAGTCAAGTTAACAAGTATCACTGCCTCTGGTTCAATGAGTTATTTCTATAAAGGTGTAAAAGTGTGAAGAGTTACACTATGTGTGACTAATTAACTTTTATACAATTATTTACACAGAATCACGCAAATGTTTTGCATTTCCAACGAGACAAAGTGGAAATTTGAATGTAGATTATAAAGCAACACAAGACGATGTGACAGGAAAACAAATTTAGCTTTTAATTGAAATGTCATTGTGGCCAGTGTGTTAATTTCTAGGGCACTAATGTAAAGCAGAAGTATCCTCCTCCAGACTGTAAGTGCAAAAGTGAATTCACACATATTACACTTTCTCTGGTGAGAGAATACAGAAAGGAAAACTGCTTTAGTAAGCTCCATGAGTGAATCAGTCATACACTTCTTTTGCCCACATCGTTAAATACAGACTTAAAAAGCAGACAAAAAACACTCTTCATCAAAACAGACATGTGTACTTCCTTCTCTGTCTCAGTTGGTGCTTTCAGATGCCAACCCAGAGATGGAACCTTTTCACATACCTGTCGACCAGAATGTGATTGAAAGCCAGGCGGTGCTTGAGGACTACAGGAACTCCAACTTCACCAGGGGACACCTCAACCCTAGTGTGCACCAGAAGACAAAAGAAGACCGGAAGGCCACTTTCACCCTGACAAACATTGTCCCTCAGCGAGGCGGCTCCAACTCTGGCCCATGTAACCAACTGGAGAACGAGGTGTTGAGAAAATTCAAGGCCTTCTGCACAGGGAAGATGTTGACAGTCTGACAGTGATTGAATTTTGCTCCTTATACCACCACATTAAATGCACACCTTATTAATCAGTTTATTGTACTGAAGAACACTTCGGTGAGGCTATGCTACTTTGCAAACCATCTATTTGTATTGTATCATTTATATGAGTGAAGGTTTGCCAAATAAGTCCATATATAATATTAATATATATATAATATTTACAGAATTTCCTATTGCCAACACAGGGACAGTATACAGCTAAAATGCTGCAGGATGCCTCAAACTATCTCTTGACAAGAGAAAATAGATAATACCATCAACTGTTTACATTCAATTTAGTGTATAAACTGTATTCTTTCATACGCTAAACAAATGTAATGTGTTCAAATTGTGCAAGATTATAGTTGCATAAGTATCAGCGAAAGTGATGAAAATAGAGCAAAGCATTTTCACTGATAAAATCAACTTCTCTCAGGGGATGAATTGGCAAATTAATTAGGTGATAACATCACAGTGGACAACATGAGCCTGACACAAATGCTGCCGTCATCAGAGGAAATACACAAAATACCAACTCTCTCTCTTTGTTATTCTATATTTGTTAAGTCCATTAGGCTAGGCCTACTTCAGGTTCCTAAGGTGTCTGACCCTGCACTTGCCTGGCTGACGTTTTGCGCATTGCGTTCAGGCTACAGGCTGTTCCTCCACCCGCAGAACAATAATCCCTTTTTTAATTTTTCCACAAAACATAAATGTCCAATTTCCAGCGGTAAATCAAGACACAATTTACTGCACGACCCTTTAATATTATGCAGGGTATAACATACAAACTTTGGCACGAGAGCTGTCAAAAACACTTCCGGGTTCAAACACCTTACAACAACCTTGACCTCCCTGCCTAAGTACCTCCCTCAGCTCTAAATATGTAAACAGCGACACCCAGAGTACACCCAATGAATAACAATACAATTCTGGTTATTGCAGGAACGTATTGACTCCCATAAATAAAATAGAAAATGTTTTTAGAGGTGCTTCACAATATGCAGTAAAATCATCAGTTTTGACAAACAAATCAAGCAAAACAACTGGAACTGAGGGTTTTCCCTGCACCCTGTACTCAGTCCTTCAAATCAACCCGTGCCACTTATAAAGCACAGGCAAACATGAAAACACTGCGTGATGTGTAAGAGCAGCTGTTTCTCTTACCTGTACACAAGACAGTGTGAGTTTGTCAACGTAGTCTTTATTTAGTATTTCTATGAATTTTTCCATGGAAATCTTTAAAAAAAAATACCATCGAATGTCTTCACATAATTGGGTTTATTTGGATTTGAGACTGAATTGAATAGGGTAGACCACTATCATTTCAACTGTATATTGTTTCAAAACTCATTAAATCTACTAGATATACATTTTTCTACAATTCTTCCTTGTGCAGCATCAGAAATGCAGTACATTTTCCTGCTGAAGAGATGTGATGTATTTGTGTACTGTAGCATAAGCAAACATGAAACATTTCCGATATGACCTTTCTGAATCTTTGATGGGATGATTCCCCACATTAGCAGCGGTGGAAAGAAATCATCCCAATGGCAGAGAGTAAATCTTGGAAAAGGATCTCTGACTGGAACCCAAATTTGAGGGCCCCTTTGTGAGGCAGATGTCCTTGAAGACCCTCGAGGAAATCCTGCAACAAAGGCTGATCATGAAAAACAATCAGTCAGTTTGACACAAATAAGACTGACGAGCTTCATTTCTTTGTTTAAATCAAGTTAACTTACTGGTAAACACACAAGTGCAGCACAGGTTGTTAATCCCTGAAAATTTTTGTAATTAATATGTCGGCAACGACTTCTCCCACTGCCTTGATTTCTTCCACTGAGAGGGAGTGGTCTGAAGCTGACAGTGGTGC
Organism: Brachyistius frenatus; assembly: GCF_029030835.1. Classification (NCBI taxonomy): domain Eukaryota; kingdom Metazoa; phylum Chordata; class Actinopteri; family Embiotocidae; genus Brachyistius; species Brachyistius frenatus. The sequence continues at coordinate 5,991,734 of NW_027210616.1, forward strand.
AAATGTTTTCAAGGAAGAGACGGAGGGCGTGTAGAAACAGGCGAGCGAAGGTGCTGCTCCAAGGCTGCAGGGCGCACGTCTTCATTAGCCCGAGGCCAAACGTTTTTTTTTTCTTTTCTTTTTTCCTTTTTTAGAAAGAGTGAACCAAAACAGAAAAAAAGTAAAGAAAAGAGCAATAATTACCTTAGTGAGTAAATGTAACTTGATAAAGTGGTTTTATGTTGTAACTATGTGCTACTTTTTTTCGAAAACAGTTGTCGATGAAACAAGCAGCTTCTGGGTTGAAGATCAGACATCAAATGTCATTAATAAAAGGTGATAAACACAAACACCTGAACAAAAGTATATAGCGTTAAAGTGGACACTGACGGACTGTATTAACTCTTCTTCTCTTTCATAATGTTCAAAAACAAACTCTCCAGCCTCTGAGTCAGGAAAACAAGCCAAAACACAGAAGATGGGAAACTAGCTGACACTATTAAAAGTATAACGCTGAGCAGCCCTCCTCTCTGTGGAAACTAAGACTCTGGTAATTCCCAGCCATTCACAAATGATTACACCTCATCACAACTAAGACTCAATACTCACAGTCCAAGCAGTTTCACAGACTCAACCTTGATTAGTTTGTGTCATCAGGTGTCATAGCCCGAAGTCCTCACTAGATGGCCA